>NW_024350921.1:4960656-4965708 GCF_902729225.1 Pteropus medius | reverse complement strand
TCCATTACAGCATTGTTCACAATAGCTAAGACATGGAAACAATCTAAATGTCTATCAATGGATGAATGGATAAAGATGTGATATATACATATATATATATATCATATATATATAACATCCTTATACATACATATCAGAAAAATAGGAAATCCATAAAAAAAGAAGGAAATCCTGCCATTTGCTACAACACAGGTGGATCTTGAGGGTATTATGCTAAGGGAAATAAGCCAGACATCAAAGGACAAACATCACCTGATACCACTTATATGACAAATCTAAAACGGGCAAACTCACAGAAGCAGAGAATAGAATGGTAGTTGTCAGGGCCTGGGAGGAAGGAAAAATGGGCAAGTATTAGCAAAAAGCATAAAGTAAGTTATGCAAAATGAATAAGTCTTAGAGGCGTGCTGTACAGTATAGTGCCTGTAGTTAACAATGTTGTGTACTTAAACATTTACTAAGAGGATAGATTTAAGGTTAAGTATTCTTATAACAGCAATAACAAAACCACCATCACCACTAAAATATATATATATATATATATTTTTTAATATATATATATATATAAAATATATATATATATATAAACAGGGCAAGAAGAAACTTTTGGAGATAATGGATATGTTAATAATATATAAATGTATGGTGGTAACTGTGTGCCTGCATGCATCTAAGTCAATGAGATACATACATATTTTGCAGCAAAGAAAATAAGAATTTATTTTAGAGTTGCAAGTCCCAGAGACGCAGGTGAGCTATCACTCTCAAAACTGTGGCTCCCCAGGTGTCTCGAGGGGATAGATTATATAGGGGAAAAATTATTAGCCATGAAAACTAAGAGAGTTGAGGTCATGGGTGCTACTGATTGGATAAGCCTGAAGTAATTGATCATTGTGTCTGGTTCTGGAATCAGCCATGTCACCATCACATCTGGTCCCATGGTTGGTGGGCTGTTCTGCCTCAATGGATCGGGAGTTAAAACACATCTAAAGCCAAGATATTATCTTTAGTTTAACCAGAGTTTATTGTCCTCCTGATTGATAGGCCTTCTTAAAAGATTTCTTAATATGTAAACTATACTTTAATTTTAAAAGATAAAAAAAAAAGACAAGGGAAATACTTGTTTGGTAAAGTATATGTCTTAAGCCCAATTATCCCAAGAGCTTGCAAAAATAAAGACAAAAACATGGAACATCCACCTGTAAGAACATAAAGGTCTAGAGGAAAAGATGCCTTCTGATTGATTCTGCTCTCTCAGTTGACCTTTGTGCCCAGAGCTTTATTGATTTAATTCACCCCAAGAATATCATGGTACCCAACGGATGCTGTAAACTCTGTATCTCATACTTAATAAGTTGTCATAATACAACCTATACATAAACAAGGCTACTAAAATAACTTTATCAACTTTATCATGGAGTTACTTCAAATAAGATTTGATTTTCACCAATTATTCAAGATAATGCTTAATTCAAAATCATTTTTGTTGTGGTGCTCTGCCCGGCAATATACAGAGATTAAATTATCAAAAGACCTATGAGCTCAAAACTGTCAAGGACAAGAGAAGTCTGAAAAACTATCACAGTTTAAGGAGCCTAAGTAGAAATTATGAAAAAATGTAATTCCGTATCATAGATGGGAGCTTGGAACAGAAAAAGGACATTAGATTAAATAAAAGAAAACTAAGGAAATCTGAATAAAGTATGGACTTTATTAATAATAATTTGTCAATATTGGTTCAGTAATTGTAACAAATGTACTATACTAATGTAAGGTGTTAATAATAGGGGAAACTTTTACAGGGGACGAGAATATATGGGAACTCTGTACTATTTTCTCAATTTTTTTGTAAATATAAACTGCTCTAAATATAAAATCTATTAAAAAAAAAAACCACCTATGAGAGCAAGCTGTTTATGTCACAGTAGGATCTGAGAAATAAGCACCATTAGACACTTATCACACATAAAAGACTATAAGAGAGGACAGGTTTAAAACATGGGGTGGGAAGAAAAGGGATAGCACTCTAGGAACAGAATAGATGGTTTTAAATCCATCTGTTAATTAACCATCTCTACAAAGCTCCTTTACTCCAAATAGTTGTTTCAAATATAACCAGTGTCATCCAACCTCTCCTCTGGCAGCTGCTATTGTTTCTATTTTCACCCTCTGCCAATCCGGATGTGAGACATCTGCAAATTTCCCCCCAAAAATTACTGGCATTAAAATATTAATGAGAAATGTAGTTATTTTTGATGATTTTGTAGGGAAAATGGAGAAGGCATTTATGTTGAACATAGCCAACAATTTTTATAGCCCCTTTGAATCGAAAGTTTATAAGAACATTATTGGGACAATTAGAAAAATTTGAATATGTACTAAATATTAGATATTGTATTGTATCAAATTTAAGTTTCTGAGTGGAGTAATTGTATTGTGGTCACATAAGAGAATAGCTTTATTCTTAGAAGACATATGCTGAAGTATTTAGCGGTAAAGTTTCATGATGTCTACAAACAACTTTCAAACGATTCAGAAAATATTATACAAATATACATTTCTCTCTATACCTACATTCTAAAAAGATTTGATATTGGCCAGAACCGTAGGTCCTAAGGCTTGATAGTTAAGAAAGTAGGCATACAAAAGTGGAAAGATAAAGGAGAAAAAAAGCAAGTGAGTCACAATGCCATTATCTAGGCAAAACCAGCTTGAATCAAAGTAAAAGCTATAAGTGAAATCACGGTGCAGTTACACAGCCCCCCTTTCATTGGCTTCCAAGGGGCTTCAGACCTTGGCTATAGGAAAGCATATACATCTTGGGTATCTTCTAGGCCATGCAGGGATTCTGAAAAGGTATGCAGAGAGGAATGGTAGGAAGGGGTGATGCAATATTGAAGGGAAAGACAATAAGAGAGTGGTCATCTGAGAGAAAAATTTAGGATCCACAGCTTTAGGTTGGTGACATCTTCTCCACTGCTCTCCTCTTTCTCCCCCCCTTTTTTTTTCCCTTGAGGAAAAAAAAAAAATTCTTATTCCTGAGACTCTGGGTTGCATGCTCTGTTCATATTGTTTCTTCTCTTAAAATTAGAATGACTAAGCAGCCACTTCCAGGGAATCTTGCTGTTTAGAAAACAAATGAAGATATATCAGGAGAAACTCAAGTGAATGGGGATCTCATCTTGAGTTTACCAAAATGCTGAGTGAGAGGTCCTGATTTCAAAAAATAGCTTGTTAGCCCTATCCACCAGAAAGTGGCCTACGTGGTATTTTACCATCTCCCAGGATTGTGGTTACGATTTTTGCTAATTAAAAATATCTACAAAGTTCCACATGGAGGGAATTGTACTTAAACTGCACCAGAAAGAAGAAGTTACTTCAGTCTTTCTGGACCCAAAGTTCTTTGTGTGAGGATGAAAACACCATTTGGGATCTCCCAGAATATTTTCAGTACTTTAAACCCATGTCCTGTCCACTCTTACTCACTGATACTACACGGCACCAGAATCCAGCCCAGCTACCTGCACACACTGTGCTTTATGCTTGTTAAGTGGGCAAAGGAGTAATACAGGGTGTCACAGAGATGCTGGCCACTGTGTAGGTTCCAGGACAAATGAGAGCCATACCTATTCCAAAAAAATTATCTTTTTTGTTGAGCCTCTTTTGGCACCATAACTATCAGCTCACACACAGTCCTCAGAAAGTAGTAAATGTCTCTGTGGAATTGAGGGTAATAGGACCAGGTCTGCAAAATTGTGCAGCTGTGAAAATTAACTACATAGCTGGCCTACACATACCTGACTAGGGTCTTCTGCAAATTCATGCTGACCACCAACTATTGCCTATTTTATACCTTGACTCTTAGTATTTCCAGAATGGATATCCACAATCTCACCATTGTTTGGAAGACCTATATCCCCCAATTTGATTTGAAATGCTATGGCCAACACTGTCTGTATTTTTCAGCTCCTGCTATGAAAGATAACCTTGCCTCGTCAAACTGTACTCTTACCTAAGTAATTTTCATCCCAGAATATAGAGTAATTGCTTTGTTATCATGAAAGCCACTGCATGATCAATCTGGTCCCAAGTTCCTTCCAAAGGGATATGACGGTACTCCGAACCCAAAACAGAGGCTCTGCATGAGTACATGATCATCAGATGTGTCAGAGATTCATCACCACCTCAGTCCTTCTGGCAGGGAGACTTGCGCCCCTAGTGAAGGTGAAGTGGAAGCTCTGACAGTGTCAAAAGAAACATCAAAGGATTGGATCCTGAGACGAGGCTTAGTAACACATTTTGAGGTTTCTTCTAACAAGTGTGGGTGATCTGCCTTATCTTGACTTATCTTGACTGAATTATTACCAAGGATATTGGTAAAAGAGAGTGTACCAGCCGAGGTGATATTTATAAAACTAATGATATTGTTGAATCTCTGTGAAACTGTACTTGAAAAGATATATGTGTCTCTCCAGCAACTAGTTTAACATTAAATTATGATATACAAGCCTGGAACTTAATCCTTGCTTAAATGTTAAATCCTCAGCTAGTATATTACAAAGAAAATAGAGTCTGTGAATTTCATTAATTTGTCATTTCCATATGTTCTCATATTTAAACAGATCTACATGATCCGTCCTTTCTACCTTCTGTCTTATCTCAGAGAATTTCCTTCACTTGTCTAAGATGATTTTCAATATGCTTTGGGAATCATTGCTTTGTTTGTTCTCTTTTAATTCCTTGCTTGGTCCATTAATCATTTATTTTGCTTTGTGTGTTTGTACTCTCTATCATCTCTGGCTTCTTGTCTTTAGTTTATAAACATATCTTGCATCTTATAACAAATATCATTTATGAAGTCCTTTTTAGTTGAGACCCTGGATCTCTTCTTCCTTTAATAGCTAAAATTCTTGAAAAGATTTGGTATATTGGCTCTTTCCAATTTCCCAAATTCAGTTGTCCCTGAAACCATTGAAATTTGGTGTTGGTTCCCATCACTGTAGGAGTTGCTGTTATAAAGATCTCCTTTGGCCACCATGAAGCCAATTAATA
>NW_024350921.1:4925503-4960414 GCF_902729225.1 Pteropus medius | reverse complement strand
TGACCTAAAGTTGTATCTCTAGCTTTAGTGTCTCTCTTGTATTAAATGTATTGTCCCACAACCACCTGGTCTAAAACTTAATTCATTATATATAACCACTTCAATTGCCCAAAATAAAAATATTTTGTATTCTATCTTGATTAATAATACAGCCATCTATACAGTTCTTCTCTTTACATAACTTGTTATATACACCTTTAGTCAGTCATCAGTTCTGGTCCATTCAACATCCTAAATGTCACTCAAATCTTTGTTCATTCTTATTTACTCTGCCTAGTTGATTTACTATCTACTCTTGTCTCCACTGTAACCAAACAATTTCCTAATTGATCTCCTGTAATTAATACCCTGCACTGCCATTTGCCACACTACTACCAAAAGATTCTTTCTAAAACATATCTGATCATGCCATCTTTACTCCTTGATGGCTTTTGAGAAGATAAGAGGCAGATGCTGGCACCTGTACTGGCTGGCACTTTTGACGACTCCTTCCCTGATATAAGATATCAAAGAATGTTTTTGAAGAAATTGTTTTGAAAAGGAAAAAATCCTGTTTTTGTTTATCTGTTTTTATATGTCTTTAAAACATATCTAGTCTCTTTAGATGAAAATTTGGCTTAAACCATTGATGATGGAATCCTCTCTCCCCAGAACCTACTCTTAGGATTTCTTTGTCACTCAGCCCACCGACTCCCTTCCCCAGTTTTGAAGACTCCATCAGCCCCACATGATACTGCCTCCCAGATTGTAGTCTAAACCTGCTACCCAACATTCCAGGTACCTATACATGCTAAAGGAGAGAAAGAAATTTAATAAAAACTATCACTAATATTGAAAGTTACTATATAGTCACTAGTATTGGAAAGATTTTCTGATAATCTGAAATAAATTGAGTTTTTTATGAAAGTAATAAAATATAAAGCCAATTATAGTCTTGGATACAGCCAACTTTCCTAGAAGACTAAACCGTCTAATATTTTGATAAGTAAAAAAGAGCTAATTACAAAGAGCAAATAATATAATTTTAGTTTTATAAAACTAAGGAACATAAAGTGTATATCTATGACTAGTTGACTAAAATAATATAAACAAATTGTTGAGATTAATTATCTCTGGGTGATAGGGTTATGGTGATTTTATTTTCTCTTTATTGTTTTGCTGATTTCTCTAAATGTTCTATATTGCTGTAATAATTGCATAGAGTACAAAAAGAAGACTGCATTGCAATACATGACCTTTTGTTATTGATAACAGTGGTTATTATTTATGAGTAGTAGGGTTGTGAATGATTTATATGTTCATCTATATAATTTGGGGAATTGTCTAATTTTAAATTGTTTACGAAATGAGCTATTTATAATTTAAACATATTTTACAACATAATTTTAAATTAAAACATTAAATATCATTTTTATATGGAAAATTAGTAGTGTGTTATCCAGTATTTCACTAAAAGTTAATTTTTAAGCTAGTGGGACTACCTAAATTGCCTCCACTTTCCCATATTTTTAAAATTTCCTCTCCAGATCAATTACTGGTAAAGAGCCCAGGAAAGATTGAAATGAAATTGAAAATAGTGAATGTGTGGATAGCAGGGAAATATTAGGAGTCATGAGACCCCACTGGGTATATGATATATAATTTATCTGTGCACCATGTTCTTGCTGTGCGATAATGCCTGAAGGTTGACTTGAAACTAAAAATGACTCAGCTAGCTATTCTATGACTGCTATTCTATTCACCTGCCATTGGCTCTTCTTCATCTACCTCTTAGGATGAAGCAGAAAAGTAGGAGTTTGCCGCTTCTGAATATTCCCCAAGCTGGGAATTCTCCTTATGTCAGGATGTAGAGATGGGGCAAAAATCTCAGTGTTATTCCTTAAAGGAGGGAGAGGCAGTAATTTCTGCCTTGTGACCAGTGACCCAAGAAACAAGTCACATTTCTCTGCCCATGGTGCCTTTTTCTCCTTATTGCTTTCAGGCATGGCAGAACAGATTCAGATTTCACATGTAAAACTTTTCTCGCTCTAGGATGCAGGGATAGTGATGCCCCATGGTGACTTATCTGTGGCAGATTGTCAATCTAGCTTAATTTCTCCATATCACTATGCATGTATATGGCTATCTGCCCTAAAATCTGAATTACTAAGTAATCAAGGAATACAAATCAATCTTAATATTTAACCTTAAAATATAACTAGAAAGATGAGTTGGAAAGTGCATTAATAAATTTTAACATTATATAATGATAGAATAATGCTTTTTACAAAACATTGAAATGTACTCTTCACATAGATTAGTTTTCTTATAATGGAGAAAAACATTATGGGCATGGAAACATTTATTTTAAGCATTTTTATTAATTTCCTCCAAAAAACACAGTGCCGTATAGAGTAGTGCACAGAGAGAAAGGCAATTTTTAATGGACATAAAAGCATCCTGATGAACTTTAATTCATGGACTAAGTCCTAATAACATGTACGTCCTTCACAGACTGTTGCAGAGGAAGAATTCTCACTGCCACCATGGGATTACTTAGTAGCATGTGTGTAGTTGATATGAAACAGTGACAATCCTAGACACCATTATCAGGATTCTTTACAGACTGGCCACAGGCTGCACTGTAATTTTGAATCAATGCTATTTAGGATGACCAACCATCCTGATTAGACTGCTACTGTGTGGTTTCCTGAGATACAAGACTTTCAGTGCTAAGACTGGGAAAGTGGGAACTTCTTCACCTTCATGTATGTGGGGATGACAGAGGTATAGAGTGCTATTTGCTCCTAATGTGTAGGGTTGTGACAGTAGATTGCTGTTAGTTAGTTACTTTAGAATTTTTGTTTCATAAGCAGCGCTCTCTTCCGCTATTGCAATTTCTTGCCCCTGCTATTAACATCTTCTCTTCTCTTCACTTTCTCTTATGCTGTCCATCATCTCTGCTCTTTCGTTTTTCCATCATCCACTCTCTGTCACTTCACATACTCCCTCTCATGATTTCCTCACTTGCATTATTCCTATCCATGTGGTTTCTGCTACTTCTCTCAGCCTTCCCTAAAGTGAATCTGAATTCTATATCCTCTTTCTGCCAGTGAGATTCCTTCTCTCTTAACATAGTGAAACTAACACTTATGTCACAGCATTTGCTATCTTTGTCTTCCTGCTATTGTTAACAATATTCAATGTTTGATGGTTCTCAGTCATTCTTCGAGGGTGGGGTGGTTTTAGTGGTCGATATTCTCAGACATCTGACCTCCTTATAAGGGTGTTCCCCAAAGTGTGGCCAACAAATATTAATGTTTCACATGTGATTATAAGTGTTATACAGAAAAATAGATTCATCATTGATTAAGTTTGGGAAAGATGAGTGCATGGAAATAGGGATGTTATGGGAAGGTTTCTCAGACCCAGGGGTGTCCACTGTGAATCATCACTGTGAATCATGGTGTTTCCAAATGTGCAGCTGTGAAAGGCTGCACTGAACATCTCTGGGGACCCACTCACCACAGTCATTGAAGACGATGGGTATTATGGCATTTTTCCTGGAAGATGGCAAAAAAAAAGTATACTGAGGAAGGAGCACCTTTTGAAAAACTATAGAAAGTTTTTAAATCAGGTAGAGGTAAATCTGCAAGCAGGATTTTCCAAACTTTCTTTATCCAAGGAATATGTTATAGACAGGTATTTTGGGGATAGCAATTTGGGAAAGTGGATGTAATATATTTCAAAGTATATGTAAGCATTTCCTTTATTATCTAATCATTGTTACCATCTCTTTCTTTAGTGATTGGTTATATATTTTATAGAAAAAGAATAGAACAGGCAAAATGCCACATGTCATTGTGAGTAGTCACAGGTGTGAGGAGATATATTTCTCAATTCTCTCCTGTTCACTATCTGCTGTCAAATTTTCTATTAGTTGCATTGTAAATTTAGATGACCAAGCAGCTTTAAATCAAGGCAATATGAGTGGTCAATGCTACATTTACCTTCCCCCTCTTAGAGGTTCACAATGCACATGATCTGTATCATAAGCATCCCATACTCACTTTATAATACATTTTTGTGTGTTTAACCCTGTGGTTTCTAAACTTATTTTATTTTGGAATACTACCGTATTTACTGTTTAATACTTCTTTATAATGTGGCATTAGAGTTCATTTTGGCAACTCTGGCACAATATATTTTGTCTCCTTTTAAATTTACTCCTTTTATGCCCTTTATATGCAAAATGTCCCTCCCTTTCTACTACGCAATGGCAGTTCAGGACACTTCATGAATAAGAAGAAATATTTGCTTCATACTGGAACAAAAAGTCTTTTAAAATAGAATTAATTAGTCTTCCAGAATGATTTGAGAATTATTCTGTCTGATAGAGTTATGCTAGTTTTCATATCTAGATCTTTTCAAGTCCTATTGTTTTATGGTGAGGTGCTTGGGAATACATTTTGTTTATAAATATAATGTGCGTTTATAATTTGTAAGAAATAATTTGTCTTCAGAAATAATGCCATTTTAGAACACAAAGATGGAAAATCTCTTGACTAAACAGTTAAGGTTTGTGAAACAGATCATCAATATTTCATAATGTACTTTTTATATTCAAATGCTTTGTAAGTATTTGTACAGTCTTCACAATATAGCTCTTAGATAAGTGGCGAGCACAATTTAATAAACCATATCACAATTTGGAAACCTGAACCACCGAAAAGCATATTCTCTGACTCTTAATTGTTGAGAAAAATCACTTGTAGAGATGAACACTGAACAGAAAATGAGGAGGTACAGATCCGTAATGGAGAGCTGAGGAAAGATTCAAAAGAAGGAGACTGTGCATGCTCATGATAGACCAAGCAAAGTCCTGAGTCACAGTCACCTAGAAGCATGTTAAAATGTGGTGATTTTAGCTAACCATGAGAACTTGGTTATGTAGGTCTGGGGTGTACCCTAGCAATCAGCTGTTGAAAGAAGCTTTCTATGTGATCCCTCATTACCCTGAAGTTTGAAAAACACTGCAATAAGGTAGTTAGTAATCATTGTACTTTTATTAAATATCAAAATTAGAAATTAAAGACATGACATGGGCACTACAATGCATGAACTAAGGGATTTATCTGCATCATCCCAGGTGAAGGTTGAGGCAAGTTTTTGTTATGCCATTATTTTTTCCTCCATTTGTAAAGGAGAATGAGGTGAGAACTAAAATAAAGACTTCTGGAGGTGATTCTAAGACTAGGGATCAAAATGGCTTTATACACTGACCTAAGAAGAAAATTTGGGCAAAAGCATACAACATGCTGTTGGATTTGTGGTCCTACAGAAAAGTTAGCACTGGGACATTTTCCAGATGGTAAAAGACCCAACAAGGAATGGGGGTCATTCAACCCCAGACTTGTCCTCCACCAGCTTATGCTTTTCTCAATATAAGTCACTCTGTATTAAGCATCACATAGGTTGTATAAATGAACAAGATGTTTAAAATGAGAGTCTTTCTGAAGCACCCAAAGTCCAAGGACACAACAGTATGCCAAATACTCCCATCACCTAACCTGTCAGGTCTCAGCCTGTGAAGACTGAGAAAATTGATATAAATGGAGCCATTTCAAAATGGAGTTAGAGATGCCATTCCAGAGGAAAGGCTTTGTGTGTCTTGGTCCTTAAACTTTTGGAATGCTTAAACTGGGCAAAATAACTTTTGGACTGGACCAAATCAACACTATCTTACAAACAACTGTTTATAAAGCTAAGAAGAAAACAGGGTTTCTGACCACAAAAATTGATGATTTGGGACATTCTTTAGAATCAGTAACCAGCCAAGATAGCTAACTTAGTTTAACATCAATAGAAATTTATTTCTTTTATTAATGTAATCACTTTCCTTCCTTTTCTCATAAAAAACACTTGCTTTCATCCCATATTTGGAACATAATTTATTTTTTTGACTGAATCTGGGCTCCTGAATTGAAATTTAAGAAAAAATCTTAAATAAATACTTGTTACCTCTCACTTTAAATTTTTATTTTTAGGTTAGCAGGGCCTTGTAAAGAAGGTGAGTTTGTGACCCTGGGCCCAATACGTATTTCAAAGTTAAAATCCTAGGTGTTTTTTTTGTTTGTTTTTTCTTTTGTTTGTTTGTTTGTTTGTTTTTTAAGACTGTTCTTGGAGGGCTATGCCTCTGGAAAGAGTTTCATTTTGAGAACTCGATGCAGATTCCTTGAAGCCTACGTGAGGGCAGAGTCTAGGGCTGCAATTGCCTCTGGAGGGTGCTCTGTGGTGAGAACTACTCTAAAATGCAGCATAGAAAGGGCAGTGTCAGAAATGCTTTTGCATTCAGGGGCCCTCCTAGGCCATTCAGGGCTTCAGCTGATAGTCAAAAATAATCAGCTTTTGCCTTCTTAACATGTGCACTTAAATACAAACAGCCTTGTGAAGTATAAAGTACTGTATCTGTAGTTATTAACTATTAATGAATCAAGGGGATGGAATTTCCTTGCAGAAATTACTCTTCAGCTTGGCAACTATGTAACTTGGGCTGACAATCTGGCTTCACTGGCTCTTAGTTATCTTTACGGATAAAGCAAGATGATTGGGTTAAGTTTTTGATCTACATAGCTCCTCTGCAAAGCATTATTGTGACAATAACCTAAGAGTGGAGCTTGGTAATCAATGATTTAAAAAATCTTTTTAATTGACTTTAGGAAGCTCAGATACAGACCACCCTTAAGGTTAACTTTTCATGCTCAAATTTTATCAATTATTTTATTAGATCACCTTCCAAATTAATAACTTACAAAGCATGTGACAATGAGAATAGGACACAACTTGGATAAGTCTGGTTTGGTGTATGTTAGTTTGAACACAGCCTTGACCAGGTAGTGCCTGTCAGAGGGTGGGGCCACAGGGGAATAGGGTAAAAGATGAGCAGTGGAAAGAAAAACCGCCTCCATAGTTCCAGGACCACCCTGTGTGATGCTGTTAAAAATTATCAAGAAAATAAGGCTGTAGCATAAAGTTTAGAGGAAAAAAAGAATGTACTCTGTCTCAGCTGTGCTCCACTTGAGTTAACAGCAAGACGTGCAGAAAAACATGACTTCTGACAGGCTTAACATTTGGTCAACGTATCACCCCATGTGAGTCTGAGGAGGTGGCTGAGTAGTTGACATGAAGCTTTATCCCATCCTCACCAGAGATTCGTTCCAAGTTATAAAGGCTAAGCCTGCAGGGTAACACACATTCCTTGAGTTTGTATTGTGTGTGAGGGACTTCCACCAGCCATGGGCTGATTTAGCCCTGCCATCAATGAGCTGACAGTTCGGTGAATAATTCGATGATACAACCATGTAGGAGAACCATTCAGCCTTTACAATTGTCATATGGTAACTGCCTTTGTTAGAGAGGAGGCTTCTAACCCAGCTTGCAGAGGGCCAGGGCCTCTGTGTTTTTGTTGTTTCTGTGCTTTCATTGTTTCTGTCTTTCTTGTCTTGACTTGCAGTGCTCGCTTAGGCATCAAGTGCTGACCAGGTGAGCAAAGCTTCAAAGGCCAGGCTCACACCATGTCACGAAGTGGAAAAAGTTTTGCATTTCTTTTTTCTAATCACAAAACTAAATCATCGAAAACTCCCAGATTGGAATTAACATTTGGAAACTCAATGGGCAACTCAGAGTCCTGATCAAGGTGGTATATTATTTAACACTCAGGAAATTTGAAGTCAGTTTGAATATCTCATAGGCGAAAAGCATGCTCTCTCACTTCCTTGGACTACCAGCCTTTTTTTTTCTAATTCCCTTTTCACGACAGGCCAGCTCTTCAAATCTCTGCACTTCTTGCAAGAGTCTCTGCTTTTGCTGCCCGCTTGCACAATTTAAGTTTTGCCCAGGCTTCTCACGTGGGTGTTGACATCAGGCTGTAGCCCTGGGATATGGAGTGCCAGTACCTCCCACTTACTGAAGCCATTGTTTACTGGCTTCAGTTCTTTTTGTTGTTGTTCCTGGCGCTCAAATATCTTTGCTTTCTTTTTCTTTTTTTAGAATTGACATACATAAAAAATACCATATAGAGCTGTAGTTCAAGTTCAGACTCTGACTCTTTCATGCCTATGCTTGAATCTCATTCCTGCTATTGTAATATTCTGGACAATTTTTAAAATACATCTGTGTTTAATTTTGTTTATCATGGAATTCTTTAAACTTTTTTTAAAATTAAAAACCAATTTTAGATTTACAGATAATTGCAGAGGTAGTTTGAAGAATTCCCTTGTGCCCATGCCAAGATTTCCTAATTGTTAACATTGTACATTAGAACAATACGTTTATCACAACAAATAAACCAATATAAATGCATTATCATTAACTAAAGACCATATTTTACTAAGATTTCTTTAATTTTAAGTAAATGTCCTTTTTCTGTCTTGGAATCTCATTTGGAAGACCACCTAACATTTGGTTTTATGTCTCCTTAAATTCCTCTTGGCCTTGATACTTTCTGAGATGCTTCTTGTTTTTGATGACCTTGACAGTTTTGAGGAGTGCTAAACAAGTATTTTGTAGATGTCCCTCACTTTGAGTTTTGTTGGATGTTTCTCTCATGACTAAATTGATGTTATGGGCTTGAGGAAGAACAAATACAGAAGAAAAGTTATCATTTTCACCAAATCAGATCAAGAGTATATGCTATCAACATAACTTGTCATGTTGACTGATTTCCTGACTGAGGTAGTGTTTAATGTGATATAGTATCTTAGATGAGATTCCAGGACATTGAAAATCTTTAGATAAAAAATAAGGTCATCTAAATAGAGTATTGACTTAAGTTAATAATAGTGTATCAATGTTGGTTCATTAGTTATGGCAAAAATACCATACCAAAGTAAAACATTAATAATAGAAGAAATTGAATGTATATATATAGAAATTCTCTGTGTTATATTTTTAATTTTTCTGTAACTCAAATAGTTTTTATTTAAAAAGTTATTTAATTATTTATTTACTTATTTACTTAATCAAATAAAATCACGATTAAAAAAATATCCCCAGTGCATTGTTTACTCAACCCT
The DNA here is from genome assembly GCF_902729225.1 of Pteropus medius. Lineage (NCBI taxonomy): Eukaryota > Metazoa > Chordata > Mammalia > Chiroptera > Pteropodidae > Pteropus > Pteropus medius. Next base: position 4,951,361 of record NW_024350921.1, on the reverse strand, counting down.
TCTCCTTCCTCAAGGCCCTAATGATCACTGATTTATTTTCAGTCTCTATACTTTTTGGGATTTTGTTTTTGAACATCATATAGTTGGAAACATAATACGTGGCCTTTTGAAACTTGTTTCTTTTACTTAGCAATGTGATTCTAAGATTGCTTCATTTTCTTCTATGGATTGAAAGTGCATTTTTTCAATATTAAATAATATTCCATTGTTTAGATTCTTCTATTCATTCACTTATGGAAGGACAACTTGGCTGCTTCCAGTTTCTTTTTAATTTTATTTTCCAATTAGATTGACATTTAGTATTATTGTATATTAGTTTCAGGTATACAGCATAGTGGTTAGACATCTATATAATTTATGACGTGATCTCCTCGATTAGTTTTGTACCCACATGGCATTATACAGTTATTACAATATTATTGACTATATTCTCTATGCTGTACTTTACATTCCCATGATTATTTTGTAGCTGCCAATTTATATTTCTTAATCTCTTCACCTATTTCACTCAGCCCACTAAACCCTCCTTCCATCTGGCCATCACAAGTTTGTTTTCTGGATCTATGACTATGTTCTTGTTTTATTTATTTGTTTATTTTGTTCCTTAGATTCCACATATAAGTGAAAACATATAGCATTTGTCTTTCTCTGTCTTTTTTCACTTAGCATGATACCCTCTAGGTCCATCCATATTGTTGCAAATAGTGATATTTCATTTTTTTTATGGCTGAGTAATATTACATTGTATATATGCACAACATCTTTTTGATTCAATCATCTACTACTGATGGGCACTTAGGTTGCTTCCATAACTTGGCTATTGTAAATGTAGATAGTGCTGCAGTGAACACAGAGTTACATATATCTTTTGGAATTAATGTTTTGTTTTGTTTTTTTTTTGGATAAACATCCAGAGTAGAATTGCTAGGTCATTAGGTAGTTCTATTTTTAATTTTTTGAGGAACCTCTAAACTGTTTCCCATAGTGGTTGTATCAATTTGCAGTCCTATCAACAGTGCATGAGGTTTCCCTTTTCCGCACATTCTTGTTAACACTTGTTCTGATTTATTGATGATAGTCATTCTGAAAGGTGTAAAGTGGTATCTCATTGTGGTTTTCAGTTGCATTTCTCTGATAATTAATGACATTGAGCATCTTTTCATATGTCTATTGGCCAACTATATGTCCTTTTTGGAGATATGCCTATTCAGCCCCTTTCCCCATTTTTTAATTGGATCGTTTGTTCTTTTGGTGTTGAGTTGTATGAGTTCTTTATAAATTTTGGATATTAACCCCTCAAAGGATGTATCATTGGCAAGTATCTTCTCCCATTAGTTAGGTTATCATTTTGTTTTGATGATGGTTTCTTTTGCTGTGCACAACCTTTTTATTTTGATGTAGTCTCTTTGTTTATTTTTGCTTTTGTTTTCCTTGCTCAAGGAGATATATCAGAAAAAATATATATATTACTAAGAGCATACTGCCTATGTTTTCTTCTAGGAGTTTATGGTTTAAGGTCTTACATTTAAGTCTTTAATCCATTTCAAGTTTATTCTGTACATGGAGTAAGAAGGTGGTCCAGTTTCATTTTTTTGCTTGTATCTGTTCAGTTTTCTAAATACCATTCATTGTAGACTGTCTTTACCTTGTAGTATATTCTTGCCTCTTTTGTCATAGATTAAATGAGCAAATAGACATGGATTTATTTCTGAGCTCTCTATTCTGTTCCACTGATCTATGTGTCTGTTTTTTATGCAACTATCATGTTGTTTAAATTACTAGTCTCGTAGTCTAGTTTGATATCAGATAGCATGATACCTCCAACTTTGTTCTTTTTTCTCAAGATTGCTGTGGCTGTTCAATGTCTTTTACAGTTCCATGTAAATCTTAGGATTGTTCTAGTTCTGTGAAAAATGCCATCAGTATTTTTATAGGGATTGCATTGAATCTATAAATTGATTTGGGTAGTACAGAATTCTAACAATGTTAATTCTTCCTATCCATGAACATTGCATTTGCTTCCACTTATTTATATCTTCTATTCTTTTTTCAATGTCTTATAAATTTCTGAGTACAGGTCTTTTACCTTCATGGCCAAATATATTCTTAAGTATTTTATTTTATTGAATACAATTGTGAGACTTTTTTTAAAAAAAAATTCTCTGTCTGATAATTCATTATCGGTGTGTAGAAATGCAATCAATTTCTGAATATTAATTTTGTATGCTCCTACTTTACTAAATTCATTTATAAATTCTAACAGTTTTTTGGTGGATTTTTTAAGGTTCTCTTTATGTAATGTCATGTCATCTGCAAATAATGACAGTTTTACTTCTTCCTTTCCGATTTGGAATTTCTTTTTATTTCTTTTTCTTGTCTGATTGATGTGACTAGAACTTCCAATACTATGTTAAATCTAAATTATTCTAATAATTATTAAAAATTACTTTCTGTTAAGCACAATTTTAATCAACAATTCTAGAGCTCAGTTGAGAGTGGTAGAATTTAGGTTTTGTTTACCTACATTAAAAAAATGAAAAATTCTGACAATGTAAAGTCTTTCAGCAAAAGACTTTATATTGTCAAGTTCATTCGGTAAACAAATATAAACATTCCTTATCCATAATATGAGATATGAAAGCAACAGCTAAATAACATTTGCAGCTGCTGTTAGCAGTAGCATGGAAAATTCTTGTTGAAAAAATACGGGAAAAAATAGGGTAAAAGCAATCCTCTATTTCACTATAACCAAATAAATTTGTAACATTTTGTGTGCTTCTTTAGTTAATGAGAAAGCTAACATTTCTAGCGATGTCAATATAGACCTGTACTAGGGAGTAAAAGCTAAATCTAGAATCTACCAGAACTTTGTAACAACAGCTATTGAAATTTTCTTTTCATTAAAGTCATAGAAATATAGTTCCCAATGTTCCAAAGAACTCATATAAATATCAAAGCATAATAGAAGAGAGAAGAGGTAGAATGGTTGAGAGAACTGTGGTCACTGTTTAATGAATATTAGTTAAAATGTTCCATTTTAGATAATGAGATGTGCTTCATCCAATTAAAAAACTGAGCAAAGAAATAATCTACTCAGAAATAATATGCAAAAGAATTATTAGAAAATGAAAGATAACCAACAATACATTGATAAGAATTCATCATCTATCATCCACTTGGAATAACACCAACTCATATAAACATTTTAAAAGTGAATAGATCAAAATCTGACAACACAAGGAGGATTTTTATTCCAAAGGAATGATCTAAGCTGGTTGGAAGAGATCCATCTATTATGTTTGAAGTAAGATCAAAAATAATTTTTATAGATGCACTTTCTGAATTAACTCTGATACTGCTGAGGTAAGTATTAAAGAAATCTTTGAAGAAATCAGCCAACATTTCTGTCTTTAATTCAGGTGACCTACTTTGGACCTAAGTACATATATAGCAGTTGAAAAAGACAAAATATGACAGCAGCATTATAGTTGAGATTTTGTACGCACAAAACCCCACAAAATCAAATTTATGGTCCCCATAGCAACTGTAACTCTGAAACAATGCATAGTATAGTAATCATTGCAGTGAGCTCTATAGTTACAGGTGAAAGATATTTTGGTCTGTAATTCTTTATTTTCTATTGCTTGTATTAATTTTTAGAAAAATTCTCATTTTGGGCTCTAAGTTTTAAAGTTTGTCTTTACTGAATGATAGATAATACTGGAAAGTATGAGAAAAATAGTTACATGACTTATGATAGAGAAGCCTGGAAAAATTAGTTTTATTTTTTCAAATATATATATATATATTACTCTTTTTTCATGTAAGGCACTTTGAGAGTACAAATTGGTAGTAAAAGATGTTTCTGACCATTAACACAGAACACTACACACACACACACACACACACACACACACACACACACACTCATACAATAAACACACACTGCGTATTCCTACACTTAGAAACTGAAATGTATTAGGCAATTTATATAACTGTTAAAATAATAAACAAAGATAATAGCATTTAAAAATGTTATAGATGTTCCGTGAGGGATATCTTTTTTAAAAAGCAGAATGTCATGTTTAGGAAAAAGGTGCTTAATGATGAAATTAGATTCCAGACTTTACCACCAACTAGACCCTGATTTTGGAAAATGTCTGAATGAACACTATTGGCAACTTATTCACCTCCATATTTTCCTCTCTAATAGAATACAAATATGTTTGAATATATATCTTTCTCCAAGGGATTCTAGAAAAGGTGACCCGCCCCCAGCACTAGAAGTATGCTCTGTTTAGGCAAGTCAGTCAAGATATTCCACCCTCTTGCCTGTAAGTGCTCTGGCCTTGTACATGTGACCCCGTTGTGGCTAATAAGAAAATGAGGACAATCTATAAGAGGAGTTTTTAAGAAAAGTCCTTTGATACTAATTCATGGGCCAGGAGGAAGCAGTCTTTGCTCTTGCACTAGACATTGTCAAGTTCAGCTGGGCTGTCTCAATCAGTTTGAAAATCCAAGAGGAAATTCCAGCCAACAACAAGAATGTCAAACAAGAGAGAGAGAACAAAATAGGATTCTGAAATCTGATGTTCCCTTTGGTTTATTCATTATGGGAGATATTAAGTTCTTTATGTGTAAGTCAACTTAAGTAAAGGATTTCTATTATTGGCTGCCAAAATCACCCTTTCTGATACTATAAGTCATTAAACTCTCTGAGTTTTAATTTCCTCATTTATTACACATAAAAAATAATCCTATCTTCCAGAAAAATCTATAAAAATTCTCTGAATTGAATGGCATTATACAAATGTGAGGAAAGTAAATTGACTTTAATACATACATTATATATATCTAGGGTGTGCTAGAGCCAGCTTGTACTGCTCGCAAGGGGCAATTTTCAAATTTTTAAAAATTTTGAAAGCTAGTTGGCATACAGTTAGCTTAAAATCAACCATGATGAGATATTTATCCATGAGGATATATTCCAAGACCCCCTGTACATGACTGAAACCACAGACAATACCAAATTCTATATATACTATTTTTTTCTATATTTACATGCCTATGATAAAGTTCAATTTATAAATTAAGCAGCATAAGAAATGAACAATAACTAATAATAAAATTAGAAGTAATTTACTGCTTCTCTTTAGCATATTTGAATTGCTGGCATCACTACTCTTGTACTTTCAGGCCATTATTAAGTAAAATAAAAGTTACTTGAACACCAGCACTGCAATACCATGACAGTTTATCTGTTAACTAATATGGCTAAATGACTAATGGACAGTAGTTTATACCCTGTGGAAATTCTGGATAAAGGAATGATTCACGTTTTGGGTGGGACAAAGATAGAAGCCACAAGATTTTATTACGCTACTCAAAATGGCATGAAATTTAAAACTTATGAAGTGTTTATTTCTGGGATTTTTTTATTAAATATTTTCAGACTATGGTTAACCATGGCTAACTGAAACCACAGAAAAGGAAACTGAATGAGATTACTATACTATGGGCAAGGACTGTATATCAGGGCTCTTCTTTAATTCAGAGAGCCAGTTGTTAAAAATTTACCAGCATGCTATTATTATTTATATCTATCCTGGAAACAAAAGAGGTGTATCTTAGAATATCTTGAATACCCTCAAAAAGAGAGAATCCCTAGTCTTAAACTATGCTTGGTTAAAGGATAGTTAATTTTCTTCAGCCATCTGTCATCTATTCAGAAGTTTCCTCCCTTTATATTTTTTCCAGACCATGACTCTCTAGATATCATGCCATTTGTGGATCTCAGACCTCATGCCCAAGCCCAAAAGAAAACAAAAGAAATTATTAATAATAATGACTACAGATAGTTCTCATCTTCATTTATCCACCAAATATATATTGAAGTCTTCCTACCTCAGGCACTGTAGCAATAGGATAAACATCTGGTATAAGATATAAAGCACTTAATACCTGTCCTCAAGAAACTCACATTCCTGCAGTAAAAGACAAATGCAAAAATAGCCTGGAGAGCACAAAGAGTTCAGAAACCTAGCTAGAAACTGTGAGGGAAAGGCTTCTAGGAAGAGGGGGAGTTCAGTAGGTTAAGAGGCAAAAGAATAGGTAAAGTAAACCGTGATCCATTTGAAAACTACTAAGTTACCCAGTTGTCTAGTGATCTGGACATATATAGTAAGTAGTTGAGAATAGGGAAAATCAATGGCAGGAAAAGAGTGGCCACCAAAACCAAATTCTAGAAATAAAGTATAACAAAGAATGAAAATTATTGGAGTTATTGATTAAGATGTCACTGTTGATCTCAAAGCACTTTAAGTAAATAATAGACATAAGAGTCTTGTCATAATAATGGATGGTCATGGATTAAGTGGACAGTTATAGTCTGTGTACATAAAATATAAATATATTTTATAAAAATATATAATCACATACTGTAACTATATGTATGTATATGTGTGAGTGTGTGTGTGTGAGAGAGAGAGAGGAAGACAGAGAAAGAGGAGCTGAAGGGAAGAAGGACTAGGAGATAAAGTTATAAAAATAAGAGAAAATACTTAATAAGATGAGAGAAGGTAATTGGGGGCTTTGTGAAAGAAGCCTAAACAAATGGAAGGATATCTTTTCCTTCAAGAAATAAAAATAAATAAATTTTGGTGTACACATAAATATATTTGTAAATCGGGTTGGGAAACCAAAAATAAAATCATCTAGGAAAACATGTAAATCTAGAATAGTAAAGGATTAGTATAAAACTGAATCAAATGCATAAAGTAAATCATTTACAACACAGAGAGGCTGAGTCAGTGAAAGAAAAAAGGAAGAATGGCAGAGAGATAATAAGAAATTTAAAAGAAATTGATGCCATAGTAATATAGAAAGAGCCATGAGAACCACACAGATTAACCAAATATTAAACCAAGTGGAATTCAGAGCCTGCTTATGTGGACACTCAGAACCTGGTTGATCAGCCATAGGGCCAGACCATGGGAAACCTACAGAACAAAGATTCCTGCTGAGATTACTAACAACTGCCTATCCATACCTTTAACACTTACCCAAACCATGAAAGAAAAACAGAAAAACAAAAACCTAAAGCTGTACCCTGAACAAGTTAAATATAAATTCAACCATTCATTCCATTCTTTACTTTTTATAACCATCACTTCTTCTTATATATATATATATAAAGGACCCTCTTTCAGTGGGCATAGATCTCAAGTCTCCACTTGGGGGCATTCATCCTGCTCTGCATCAATAGAACTCAATAAATAGGAAAAGAGTATTTTCAAAAAAGATAATGTGGTCATGGTCAGCAGGTCAAAATTCTGCAGACAGGTCTGCTAAGGTTAGGAGAACAAGCAGTTCTTACAAAAAAAACAAACAAACAAACAAAAAAAAACAACAACTTTAGAAGTCACTAGACAAGTAAGGGCAGCCAGATAGTTATGGGTGAGATGAGAAGGGACAAAATTCTAAGAAAACTCAAAATGTGTACAAATAGCTTGATAGCAGAAGTTGGGAAACAATGGATTTTGGTCTAGACTCTTCTTTCTCCTCCTGACACCTAACTTAATGGCTGAGAGTTTTAGCCTAACATAACACATTTACATTTCAATGAAGATTTCCAAAGCCCTAAGGAGATAGAAATTTGGGGCAGGTCAGGCCAATATGAATTATTTGACGTCTAAAATTCTACCAGGTGAGGGTAGAATTGGGTAAAATCTATCTATATACTTCGAATAAAGAAAATATTGACTGTACAAATGGGATATGTTCTGTCATTGAAGAATGATTCATACTCAGGTACATTTTTTGCAGTATCTAAAATAATTTTTTATATCTGTGTGGTCTTTTCTAATGGTCTCATGCTGGTTGTTTATTACTTTAAAATGGTGTCTTCTATTTATTTAACATTTCATAAATAGTTATTTATGTTCTTTACCTGACATTTCAAGTTCTTAGTGAAAGTGAGCAGGAAAGGGGGACACTTAACAAGAGTCTCTATTGTTTTAGTGACCTCCTCAAAGTGAATTCTCCCCTCCTCTCCTCTCCTCTCCTCTCCTCTCCTCTCCTCTCCTCTCTTCTCTGTTCTCTCTCTTCCTCTGAACATTTATTATATTTGAAAAAAAGACTGTAAAGATTCTAATTTCAGAAGACCTGAACTGAAGATTTTCCCCCCCAAAGATTTGTGTTTGCTTCAACTGAAAGCAAGGGGATGCAATTAACTTAGGATGACTTTAATCCTCTTGAATGGCCCAGCCTAATGGAGTCTCAGGTGAGTTTCCTTCTACTCACCACTTAACTCTAGGTCACCAATTTCAGTCCACTTACCATTTCATAACTGCCAATACTTAACTATTGACATATCTGGAAAAATTTATTTCTTTCATGTAAGTCCAGAAATATTATACATTTTTATAAGGTATAGATGTATTACAGTGGGAAAAATTTTTGATTGTCCAGATAACTTGAAACAAAGTTATAGATTTTCAAAATTCTAATATAACAATCGGTTACTTTTTTACTAAAAAGTTTTGTCCCTATGTGTTATGTTTTTCATCCTTTTCCCCCATTTTATGGGATTGATTTTTAGTGTTTTTTTAAATTTTATCCTCATTCCTACCCTCCCACATACACCTATCCACTCACATACACAATTTTGAAAATGTACACCTTTTATTATTAATTTAGTAATTATCATAAAAAATTTTAACATCCAAATGTCATCATAGTTATTTAAAACCTAAAGTTAATCAACATCTCTGTCCTTCTCTAGAAGAATAGATGAGTTTTGGAATGTTTTAACTCTAGTCAAATCCTTGCTTTCTTACATTTGTTGTTAGCCAATATTTTAGTTCTGCCTTGTTTATTGTTATGATAAATTTTACTGAGGTATAATTTACATAAAATTTAAATGCATAATTTGAGTTTTGACAAATACGAACCACTCACATCAAGATATAGAGAATTCTTGTAACTCTACATCTTTGGGCCCTTTCCTCTCTCCCTCTCTGTCTTCATCTCTTTTCATGCTCTGAATTTAGATGTGATTTCTTTTTATCTGGAGTCCTTCGACTTTCTGGATCTGAGGATTAGGGATTTTTCTTTCTAATGTAAATGTTTCACTTTTAGAAGTTGTATTTGAATCTTTTCCAAGTTGGCTTTGTTATTTTTTTTATAATAAATTGTGCCTTGCTCATATATTCTATTTTTCTCTTTTTCAGCTGCAAATATTCAATCATACTTCTTTTACTAATAACACATAGTTCCAACAGCTAAATCCCTTAGTTAGAGAAATTAAAAATCTAACTCTGCTGCTGTTTTTCTCCTTTTGTTTATGATGTTTGTTTCGTGTGTGTGTGTGTGTGTGTGTGTGTGTGTGTGTGTGTGTGTGTGTGAAAGAGAGAGAGAGAGAGAGATTGGATTAAAAGTTCATCATATTCTGAATTCTATCTGAGAAGTTTTATTTTGAGTTAAGCATGCAAATCTACTGAGGTTTCGCACACATCCAACTCAGAAACATGCTTTAATCAGAAGGCATGTAAATTCAAAATTTAAAACCACATAAAGAAGCTTGTGATTATAAATGAGTTCTTAGATAGATTTTTCTCTCCAGAGCCAAACCCAGACTAATGTCATTGGGCTATCCTCCCATTAGCAAGAAGATTTCTTTCTAGCTTACTTTTTCACAGAAGGTGTAGCTTGTGGAAGTTCTTGGTTCTTTATAGAAGGTTTCCATTCTGAACCCATTTTTTTTTTCCTGTGGCTAATGGTCCTGTCTCCTCTACCCTACATGGTCCTTAAAGCCCAGTCATATACATCACCAAAATTCTCACTCATGTGATGATAGTAGAAGCTTCGGTGTCAGTTTATGGCTTTTTGTAACAAAAAATATTCTCAATTTTCAAATTTCTCTTGCCTTCATTATTTCCTATTTATGAAGTTGAGTAATTTCCTCAGTATACTGAGCCCAAGTATTAAACAATCCAACTCATTCATATCTAAGTGATAATAGCTAGTAGCTAGTCAACCTTTCCAGATGTTTTTGGATCTTAGAGTAAGAGTTTATGAACATGAAACTAAAAGGGTCTCCAATGGTAACATTTCTACAGCTGTGTTTGAGGAGGAGATTTCTGGAACCCACATATTTGACCAGCTAACCCTTGCTGTACAAATAATGCATTATTGAAGACATCTTATTCCTTTTTCATAGCTGCTATAGTGGTGATCAGAAGATCTCTTTTTCAAATGTTAGTTTCTTCATTCATTTATTCAATCAGTAAATATTTATCAAGTGTCTTTGATGGGCCAGGCTCTGTACTGCAGTAGCAGGAAAGAAATGATGAGAAACATAAAACTGGTCCTTCTCTCATAAAGATTGTGGCCTAGTCGTGGGAGCAAAGAACCCAATAACCACACAAATATAAAAAATAAAAGAACATCTTAGAGAATGCTTTGAAGTAGACACACCCTGTGCTAGGAGAGTCTCTGATAACAGATCTGTTAGTCTGAAAGGCAGGATAGTTTCCTTCGGAAGTGATGTTTGTGCCTGGTGGGTGCATAAGGAAGTTTGTGTGGCTCGTGTGAAAAAACAAAAATAGTAATAGGAAACAAGTTTGCAGAGGTAGGCAGGGTTAGACTGAGGGGAACTAGTTTCTCTATTTTCAGTCTCTATTAATCAAGACATAAGCATAGAGCTCTGTACTAGAAAGAAGAAACAAAACAAGGAATTAACATGATTAACATTGCCAGAACTTTCTTTCCAGTGAAAATATTTTAGGGGTTTTAGTCATTACTTACTCATGGCTAACCTATGATATCTCACATTCCTCTCTTTTAAAATATTGAAAGCTGCTGTGCAGCTAACATCTTAAAATAATTAGATAAGTCCATTGAAATCATTGACTATTTCCTTACATTCAAATTCTGCAAATGTAGCCAACTTAAACTTTGCAGAGAACTACATGAAACAATTTCAATTACTTAATGTGCAATCAAAGAGTCTATCTCTCTCATTCACTGTCAGTCTCTTTCTAAATGGCAGCTAAAACAGTTAATTAGCGAGTCCACTAGAAAAAAAAAACACCCTAATATTTAAGGATAAAAGATAAATTCTACAATGATTGTGCATTTACTCATTTATTTAGTTAGTAAATACTCATTAAATATTGATTATGCGTCAGGTTCTATTCTCTATCCTAAAATGGGAAACATAATTAACTTCCAATAGATTTATTATTTATATATTTATTTTAAAATGTGAACAAAACTCTTAACTTTTTATTTGATGGTTTGCAGTGAAAAACAATACTCATGTTTCCTGGCTTGCACGTGTATAAGGAATTATAAGGACAGTTTCTGAGGAGGAAGGAGAGAGAAACTGCACCAGTTCTGAGGTCTACAGAATTCAGTCTCACCTTGATGCTGACAGAAGCATTTGGTTAACAGATAAGCCTAATAGCAAAGCAGTTATACATTCTGGATATAAATGATTTATAGACTCAAAAGAAATTTAATGCTAAAACATATATAACTTTCAATTCAGTCCTTGTTTTAAAACAAGTGAATCTGTTGCACTATTATATGATTTGTCTGTTACTCAATGCTTATTGTGCTTTCTTGTTTATTACTCCATTAGCTGAACTGAAGTAAGCTCTAGAAAAAACATTCTTAACTTATTTTCCTGTTGGTGACTCTTCCAACTCTTTCTTCATTGACATTTTTCAATATGTCTGGAAATAAAAATTTAAGAACAGATGACTAATGTTAGCATGTAAGAAGACTGAAAGATGAGACACCAGAAAGGGAAGTCACATGGTTTCATGACAGCACTCATGATGTGGGTGATGGTGAGCACAAACTGCACTAGTTGAAACTATGTGAGATATTTCTTCCACTAGATTACTTGTGTATCAGTGGAAACACAGACGGTCCATAGTAGGAGTACAGAAGAATGCGGATAAAACTGTTTGGAGTGGGTCCAAAAAAACTTTTCCCATAAGGTGCCCAGTTCGAAACTCACCACCACATGCTAAACATAGAGACATAATTGTATACATGAAGAAAAATAATCTGATTGGTTTTTTCCTCCTGCAAAACAAAGAAAATTGTGTCCGGGAACTCTATTAATTTGGAGAAGACATACCACCATAACACTTTGGTTACCCGGATGTCAGCTTCCCTTGCATTGGCAAGATCCTGACACTGTAATATGTAGCCTCCTTCTCCAATGAAGGGAATAAACTCTGCCAGCATATATATAGACAGAAGTGTGATTCTGAGATTATACAAGGTTAGGATACCCTTGAGGGAAAGAGCAGGTCTGTTCTTCATGTGTTTGCTACCCAGCCATAACAAAAGTAGATATATGACAGTAAGAAAAAAAGCAGGAAGGTAACACAGTTCAACAAGAACCATCCTCTGACTTGAGAATTTCGATGTCTAAATAAGTTGTCCAAAACAGCATTGACTTCATCTTCAAAGGCCTTTAGGTGCTCTCGCCGATGAACTTGTTCTGAGCTCCAGTGCTGGGACAGCAGCCCGAAAGGCATCAGAGACATTGAAGGAGAACTGAACCCTTCAGCCTCAGGGCGAGGGCTGGGGGGCAATCCCTTCCCAGACAGAAGTGCTAGCAGAAGCCATTGCTCTCTTGTTGAGCCCCAATAGTTTTATATTCATCTGCATACTTACCAAAACATGCCAGAGCTGTCATCCATTCAATAACAGCTTGTACAAAATTCCATTCATCCTCCTTTTAGTGAAACAGTAAACTGATCAACACCAAGAAGAAAGAAACCAAAGCAGTTTGAAGAGATGCTTAGATGATTGCATATTTTGAATTGGAATATGCTGAGATAGAATGGGGACATTTCATACCAGCACAGAGGTAATTAGTAGCTAATTAAGAACACTCAAGTATTATATCAATAAGTACTGCCTTCATCTGAATTTTGGAAAAGCCTCAGAAATAGCCTGCATGCCTGTGAACAAAATTTTGTACAGGAGAGCATGGGGAGAAAGTAAAGTGGCCTTTTATATAACATCAACAAATGTTCTTAGTCCACAAATTTTAAATAAGTTAGTACCAGATGGACCCCAGTCTCACCTTAGTTTTGTACAAGAAATGGTTTGGAATTAATGAATGGGCTTATAATTCAGCCTCCAAGTCAAAAGGAAAAGATTCCAGGAATAAATACTGTCTTAAAAACACAGAAAAAAAAGTGGTTATGTATCTCCATCATTACTGCATTTTCTTATTTCTATACTCAACCAAGCCAAATAAAGTGTATGTCATGATAGGTGTGGCTCTACTACAACAGTATATTTGGATTTACCCACTTATTGTTCTAGGTGTAAGAAGCCTAATCTCAACATCTTTAATTCTAGCTATTGTTTGGGGCCAGAATGAACTTAGATTTTATGAGGATAAGTCACTTCTCATCATAAAAATCTTACAGTATCTTATAGTTAAATTTATTTAGGTTTTTATCCCTTCTCAATAAAGATAAACCGTGAATTCATCGTCCCTTATTGTCCTGAGGAAATGTAGACCTGTCTGTTCTCTGGAAACATTTAAAATAGAGAATGTTCTCATCTGCAGGGAATAGTTTATGTGCAGTCATTCTTGAGGCAGAGAAAGGGCTTGGGTTACACCTCTGAATCTTCTCCAGCAGTAACCATCCCTGGCAAGTGCTTCTTTGTGTGAAAGGTAATAAGCTATGACACCTATGGTGATTCTAAAAATGGAATTGCTGCCCACCGAGTGTTGCTTTTTGTCTCATTGAGAGGGTAGACTCTTGCCATTGTGACACTTTGCAGGAATGTAGATTACTGAAAAGAGGTAAATGCTTACCAGAATTTTTCCTTATCATACAGCATGGGCACTTGGTAAGATTATTTCGCTCCTACAGTGATGAAATAGAATATTAAATGCACACCTTAAAATAAAAAGCGTGATAAAAGTCACTTCTTATCTGGCAGTTTATTAAAACTGTATATTCTGGGTTCATTAGTGATTTTTTTTTTTTTTAAATTGATGGCAGATAAAATTAGAGCTTGGCTAACCCATAGCAGAGAATGTTTCTTTCTATAAAAAATTGAAGACATAAAACTAATGTCAGAAAGAAAACACTGTTGACCTCACAGATGACACCATTTATCAACTTATAGCTCCATAAGCCAAAAGAAGTGCAGATATAATTACTTATGGATGCTATTGACCTGTGGACATAACTATTATTTTTAAAAAAGACAAAGAAAAAAGATTAAGAAAGATGGAGACAGTTTTTACTTTATAGTCTGAGTATCAGTATTGACTATAACATTTCTGGCAGCAGAAAGAGCTGTACAGAGTGTCCCAGGCAACGTAGGACACTATTGAAGTTTTATGTAAGGTGGCTATGACCTAGGTTAAACACTTGGTGTGAGTGTGTGCACGTGTGGATGAGAGAGGTGAGAAAATTGACTTATGGCTAGTTCTGGAACTTTAAAATTACAGACTAGGCTTTGATTTATTTTTTGAACTTTTAAAAGTCCAACACAGCTCATTTCCAAGGGCTCTTTACTCCTGCTGCTGAGATAGGAACAAGCTTACAAAGTAGCAAAATGGGCTGGTAAAAAGCCAGAGATACACTGAGGGTGAGGTAGCTGGGCCAACTCCAGAGGTATTGATTTGGAGTCATGTTGAAGTGTCTACTTACTGAGGTACATAAATATCACTAGAGAAGCAGATTTGGGAGAAGTTGTGGGTGGGTTAAAAAGTTGGAAGCTCAGTTTTGGACAAATAAATTTAGAGGTGTCTATTAGCTATAAAGAGGGCTAATATTGTTGGAGATAGGAGTTCAAGATAGAGTTCTATGTGAAGTTGGGAGCTACTGGTATATAAAATGCATTATAGACATAAAACTGAATGAAATCATCTTCAGAGAGAGAATGGTTAAAGAAGAGGGGAGGCTTTTGAACATTAATACTTAGAGGAGACAGATATGAGGAAAAACTCATGAAGGAAACTAAAAGGCATGAATTAAGGAAAAAAACCATGAGAGAGCGTGGCCAAAAGTCTTTCAAGAATGGATGAATGATCAGCTGTGTCATGTGCAGCTTAAGACAAAAGAAATAAACCCTGAGAGTTGACCACTGACTTTGGAAATGTAAAGGTGGTTGATGATCTTTATGAGAATTATTTTATTGATATGATGGGAACAATGCCTGACAGAATTGAATTCAAGAGACAATGAAAGAAGAAAAGGTGGAGACAGTGAATATTTTGAGGGGTAACATAAGCAGCCATTCAAGTGGAGATACCAAGTAGGCACACAGAAAAACTATTTTTGTGGGCAAACTGGAAATCGGTGTTTTTGAAGTTACATTTGGCCTGAAGACACAAATACAATCCTTGAGGAAACAAGTGGAGATCATCAACCACCTCAAAAAAGTTATTCCATATTATTGCATCTGAGAAACAGACAATAAGTAAGATTGAGTAGAGGGTCCCAGACAATAGGATTGAGTAAAGAGTCCTAGAAATCAAGGTGAGATATTCAAATGAGGATAGAAATTCAGCCAAATTGTTACCAAATATGAGGGGAAAGAGAAAAATTCAGCACAATGGCAGAAGGTAAATTGAATTTCTCCCAAAAGGCATTTTAATGGAGCTGAGTTTTAAACATCAGGGCCAAGTTTTTGTTTTCAGTTCATTTGGTGGTTAGGAAACATGACTCAAAAAGACAGTTTTTGGTGTTATATTCCCTCTAAAAAGATAAACCTGTTCTTGGCTATAGAAATCAGATATTTATCATAAGAGTTTGAAGGGTTGTAGGGCAAGGTCCTGCCAACAAAATTTCTAGGAATGTTGTCATAGATGTGAATTTCAGCTCATTTCTTTCTTTGGACTTTGAAGCACTTCCTGGTGGGGTTAATAGCTTAACTGCTTACCAGGTAAAATCTTAGTGAGGGTTAGTTTTGTTTTCATAGGTAATTTTCCTGCTTATAGTAATTCCCTGGGAAGAGATTAATCTGAAAGGAGGGGAATGGCAGAAGCTGATCATTTATATTTCAGTTTTGCTGCCTGCTCATAGGGATCTCCATGACTGTCCTCGCCTCAAGGTTGTGATGCATGAGGAAAGCCCAACAAGGCAGGGAAGCTGAGCACCATGCGGATTTCAGTGAAAAAGAGCACAAGAAAGTAATGTTGTCTATTGTATCAGGAAACTTACGACCTTCCAGATAAATTTTCCCCATGCTTTGAAAGGAATCTGCCAGGAAAATAGTTAAATTTGCATGTAATTGAATTAGATGACAAGCAAATCTTCAGAGATAAGAATCAGAAGAATAAAATTGTTCATCATATTTTTATTTGTTATGCTTTTTAAATTGTGATGGAATTTTTTGAGGTTTGGAAAGAAACCTTGAACCAGAGAGGGATAGCATGCAGCAGATATAAAAACTTCCAGAGAAAATTAAATGCTTTATACCTCAAAACAAACAAACATACTTTGCTTCTGAAGAAAAAAAATCTGGAATTACTTGTTTCACCTATGGGTCTTTCAATCCACAGATCAGATTTTCTTTAATCTTCCCTGTTTTCCTTCACCCTCAATAACCATCTTGATTTTGCATTCCTTCCCCCACTCCTTTTATATTTGACAATATTTCTTCTTGGTTTTCATTACTATATCCAACTTTCATTTACGTTTCTACATTCTGGTTTAACCCTGAATCTTTGATACTACATCAACTGATTATACTAATTATAAGTTATACTCCTTGCTCACAACAGAAACTGCAAACAACACTGCTACATGTTTATGCTTATTTTGACCTATGATGCAGGCAGTTTCTTTACTTTTGTTTATACATAGTATCTATTAAATGCCTACAGTATTTAGATTTCTCTACCTTGATAAAAGCACGCTTATGGAGTAATTACTACATGTGAATTTCAATTTAATTTCCATCCCATTAGACACCTAAAATCACAAAATGTGATATTCCTTAAATTTGTTTTTCAATTAGAGTTGACATTCAATATTCTATTAGTTTCAGATGTACAGCATAGTGATTCGGCATTTATATACCTTACAAAATGATCCCCTGGATAAATGTAGTAACTGCTTGGCACCATACACAGTTATTGCACTATTATTGACTATATACCCTATGCTGTTCTTTACATCCCCAAGACTATTTTGTAACTGCTAATTTACATTTCTTAATCTTTTATCTATTTCATCAAGCCCCTCAAACACCTCCCATGTGGCCATTATCAGTTGTTCTCTATCTATGAGTCTATGTCTGTTTTGTTTCCTTGCTTACTTTGTTCCTTAGATTGCACATGCAAGTGAGAATACATGGTATTTGTCTTTGTCTGACTTATTTTACTTAGCATAAAACCCTCTAGAACTATCCATGTTGCAAATGATAAGGTTTCATTCCATTTTATGGCTGGATACCACATCTTTTTTATCCAATTATCTATTGATGGGCACTTAGGTTGCTTCTATGTCTAGGCTATTGTAAATAGTGCTGCAGTGATTTGATTTTGTTAGTACTAATCGGTCCAGATTGTCTGTTTCTTCTTGATTCTGCCTTAAGAGATTGTATATTTCTTGAAATGTACCCATTTTTTCCAGATTGTCCAATATGTTGACATATAATTTTTTGTGATATTTTCTTATAATACTTTGTATATCTGTGGTGTCACTTCTCTTTTTCTGTTTTTATTTATTGGGTCCTCTCTTTTTTTCTTGTTGAGTCTAGTTAAAGGTTTATCAATTTGTTTATCTTACCAGCTCTTAGTTTCATCGATCTTTTGTATTGTTTTTTTAGACTCTATTTAGTTTATTTCCATTTTCATCATTATTATCCCCTCCCTCCTCACTATGGCTTTGTTTGTTGTTCTATTCTAATTCCTTTAGGTGTAGGTTTAGATTATTTATTTGCAATTAGTCTTGTTTCTTCAGGTAGACCTGTTTTGCTATGAATTTCCCTCTTAGAATTACTTTTGTTATGTCCCATAGATTTTGATTCATTATGCTTTCATTTTTATTTACCCCAAAGTATCTTTTTATTTCCTTCATGATCTCATTGTTAACCCATTCATTGTTTAGTAGCATGTTATTTAACCTCCATGTGTTTGTGTGTTTTTTATTTTTTTAATTTTTTTTCTTTTTTTTTAATTAAGTTTATTGGGGTAACATTGGTTAATATAATTATATAATTTTCAGGTGTACATTATAAGTTAACATCTATATATTCTATTGTGTGATTATCACCCAGAGTCCACTTTCCTTCAGCTATCATGTATTTGATTCCTTTTACCCACTTCATCCTCTCCCAATCCTTTATATTTGACCCCTTTTACTACGTCTACCTCTTCCCTCCTCCCCCAACCCCTACCATCTGGTAACCACTAGTCCCTTGTCCATGTTTCTGAGTCTCTGTTTGTCCTGTTCATTTGTTGCTTTTAGGTTTATATCACACATATAAGTGATATCATGTGATTTTCCACTTTTTCAGTCTGGCTTATTTCACTTAGCGTGATTTTCTCAAGGTCTATCCATGTTGTCGTAAATGGCAGTATTTTATCTCTTCTTATGGCTGAATAATATTCCATTGTATATATGTACCACAGCTTCTTTAGTCAGTCATCTATTGTAGGACACTTCATTTGCTTCCATGTCCTGGCCACTGTGAATAGTGCTGCTATGAACATCGGTGTGCAAATATCTTTTCAGATATGAGTTTTCCAGTCTTTGGGGTAAATACCCAGTAGAAGGATTGCTGGATCATATGGTAGATCAATTCTTGGTTCTTTGAGGAATCTCCATACTGTTTTCCATAGTGGCTTTTCCAATTTGCAGTTCCACCAGAAGTGGAAGAAGGTTCCTATTCTCTGCATCCTCTCCAACATTTGTTATTACTTGTCCTGTTGATTATAGCTATTCTAACAGGTATGAGATGGTATCTCATAGTGGTTTTGATTTGCATTTCCTTAATAGCTAGTGATGTTGAGCATCTTTTCATATATTTGTTGGCCATTTGTATGTCCTCCAAGGAGAGGTGTCTGTTCAGGTCTTTTGCCCATTTTTTGATTGGATCATTTTTGTTGTTGTTGTTGTTGAGTTGTATGAATCCTTGGTATATTTTGGCTACAAGGCCCTTCTTGGAGGTATTGCTTGCAAATATATTTTCCCATTTGGATGGTTGTCTCCTTACCTTGTGGACAGTTTCTTTTGCTGAGCAGAAGTTTTTAGTTTGATGTGATCCCATTCATTTATTTTTGCTTTTACTTCTCTTACCTTTGAGGCCAAATTCATAAAATCCTCTTTAAGCCCAAGGTCCTTGAGTTTAGTTCTTATGTTTTCTTCTATGCATTTTATTGATTCTGGTCTTATATGCAGGTCTTTAATTCATTTTGAGTTAATTTTGGTATGTGGTGATAGCACATTCTTTTGCAGGTGGCCTTCCAATTTTCCCAGCATCATTTATCGAAGAGGCTTTCCTTTCTCCACTGTATGGTTTTGGCTTTTTTGTCAAAAATTATTTTCCCATATAAATACGGGTTTACTTCTGGATTCTCGATTCTGTTCCCCTGGCTCGTGTGTCTGTTTTTCTGCCAATATCATGCCGTTTTGACTCCTGTCGTTTTGTAGTATAATTTGAAGTTGAGCAGAGAGATGCCTCCCGTCTAATTCTTTTTTCTCAGGATGGCTTTGGCAATTTTGGGTCTTGTGTGCTTCCATACAAATCTGATGATTTTTTGTGCTATTTCTTTACAAAATGCTGATGAGATTTTGATGGAGATTGCATTAAATCTGTATAATGCTTTGGGTCATATGATCATTTTAACTATGTTAATTCTTTCAATCTAAAAACACGGAATATCTTTCTATTTCTTTGTATCGTCTTCAATTTCTTTTAATAGAGTCTTGTAGTTTTCATTATATAGGTCCTTCACATGTTTCGTTAAATTTATTCCTCGGTATTGTATTGTTTTTGTAGTTTTCAATATATAGGTCCTTCAGATGTTTTGTTAAATTCATTCTGAGGTATTTTATTCTTTTTGGTGCAATTACAAAAGAAATTATTTTTTCTACTTCTTTTTCTGATGCTTTATTAGTAGTGTATGGGAACGCTATGAATTTTTGAACGTCGATTTTACATCCAGAGGCTTTACTATATTTGCTGATTGTTTCTAGTAGTGTTCTTGTGGAGATACCAGTCTGACTTCTTTGTTTCCTATTTGGATGCCTTTTATATCTTTCTCTTGTCTAATTGCACTTGCTAGGATCTCCAATGTTATATTGAATAACAGTGACGATAGTGGACAGTCTTTCCTTGTTCCTGATCTTAGCAGGAAGGTTTTTAGTTTTTCACCATTAAGTATAATGTTGACTGAGGGTTTGTCATATATGGCCTTTATTATGTTAAGGTACTTTCCTTCTATATCAATTTTGTTAAGTGTTTTGATTATATGGATGCTGTATCTTGTCGAAGGCTTTTTCTGCATCTATTTATATGATCATATGATTTATTCAGTTTCTTGTAATCAATTTCTAGTTTCAGACCATTGTAGTCATTAAAAATGCTTAATATAATTTCAATATTAAATTTATTGAGACTCGTTTTGCAGACTAACATGTGGTCCTACAACCTGGAAAGTGTTCCATGTGTGTTTGAAAAGAATATATATTCTGCTGCTTTGGGGTGAAACACTCTAAAAATATCAATTAAATCCATTTGGTCTAGTGTGTCATTTAGAGCTGTTGCTTCCTTATTGATTTTCTGTCTGGCAGATCTATTCATTGATTTCAATGGGGTGTTAAAGTCTTCCTACTATTACTGTATTACTGTTGATCTCTCCCTTTATGTCTGCCAATATTTGTTTTATATATGTAAGTGATCCTATGTTGGGCATCTAAATGTTTACAAGGGTTATATCTCTTGTTAGATTATCTATTTATCATTATAAAATGTCTTTTTTGTCTCATATTCTTTGTATTAAAGTCTATTTTGTCTGATATAGATATTGCTACTCCAGGTTTTTTGGTTCCATTTGCATAAAATATTTTTTCCATCCTTTTACTTTTATTCTTTGTGTGTCATTTGATCTGAAGTGGGTCTATTATAGGCAGCATATGCATGGGTCTAATTTTCTTATCTATTCAGCTACCCTATATTTTTTGATTAGAGCATTTAATCTATTTATAGGTACTTAGTTATTGCTATTTTATTATTTATAATTATGCTTTTTTTTTCTTCCTTCTCCTTCTTTTCCTCCTCCTCTTTCTTGTCCTCCTCCTCCTTTTTCTAGAAGTCTCTTTAACAATTCTTGTAATACTGGTTTGATGCTGATAAACTCCTTTAGCTTTTTCTTGTCTGGGAAGCTTATTTTTTCTCCTTAACTTGTAGATAATAGCCTTGCTGGGTAGAGTAGTCTTGGTCATAGGTTCTTGTTTTTCATTACTTTGAATGTTTCGTGCCAATCCCTTTTGGCCTTCAAAGTTTCTATGGAGGAATCAGCTGACTGTCTTTGGGGACCTCCCAAAACTAACTGTCTTTCTCTTGCTATTTTTAAGATTTTCTTTTTTGTCTCATCTTTAATCTTTTTAATTATGATTTGTCTTGGAGTGGGCCTATTTGGGTTTATCTTATCAGGAACTTTGTGTTTCCTGGACTTGTATGTCTTTTTTTTTGTTAGGTTAGAGAAGTTTTCAGTCATTATTTCTTCAAAAGGTTCTTATTCCCTGGCTCTCTCTTTCTCTTTTCTTTCTGGTATCCCTGTGATGTGAATGTTATAGCACTTCATCTTGTCTTAGATGTCCCTTAAACTATCCTCATTAATTTTTTTTTCTTTGAGTTGTTCCAGTTGAGGGTGTTCTGCTCCCTTATCTTTCTAATCACTTATTTAATCCTCTGCTTCATCCAATCTGCTGTTGGTTTCTTCAGGTGTATTTTTCATTTCAGTTATTGTATTCTTCATTTCCGATTGGTTCTATTTTTATCATCCCTATGTCTTTTTCGTGTGTGCTTACTCCTTTTTGAGATTCTCACTAAGTTCATCTATTCTTTCCCTAAGTTAATTGAGCATCCTTATAACCAATATCTGTATCTCTGTATCTGGTGGATTGCTTGCCTTTATTTCGTTTAGTTCTTTTTCTGGAGTTTTTTCTTGTTGTTTTATTTAGGACATGTTTCTTTGTTGCTCATTTTGTCTGGCTTTCTGTTTGATTTTATATATTACTCCATTGCCCAGTCTTGGCAGAGTGGCCTCATGTAGTCATTGTCCTATGGGGCCCAATGGAACAATTTCCCTGATCACCTGAGCTTGGTGCTCCAAGAGTATCACTTGTGTGGATTGTGTGTACTCTCCTGTTGTAGTTGAATTTTGATTGCAGTTGGCATGTCAGTGAATGGATTGACCCTCAGGTTGACTGTTTGTGAGAATTAGCTATGACCACAGTGTATAAGTTGCCATGTGAGGACTGATCCCATGGAGCTGGCTGGATTCACCCTAGTGGGGGTCTGGTGCCTGCCAAGACCAGTTTTTCTGTGTCAATCTTGTGGAGCTTAGGTAGTATTCTGTTGCAGTCTGAAGCTGGACACTGGGTGTATTGATTCTGGGGCCTTTTGGGAAGGGCTATATTGCAGGCTGAGTTTAACTGTTGCCCGTTAATTGCCTGGATAGGCCTAGAAGTGTGTGGAAGAGGCCATGCTATAAAACAAGGCTGGTTGCCATCAGTATCATGTTTGAGGCCACTCAACAAAAGCACAGGGCACTTGGAGGCCATCACCTCCTGTAAGCTACCTGTCAAACTCAGCAGCTGAGAGAGTCCTGAGTGATACTAGAGTTGATTGGGGCAGCATTTCAGGGAGTCATCTAGGAGTTCATCAGTTTAATTTAGATTCAGATTTAGCCCCTGCCTGCACCTGCAGGCCTTGTTGAAGGAGGGTTCAAAACAGAGTTAATGGTGTCTGTCCTTCCAGACCTCACCCTGAAGCCACAAAATTCAGTTTCTCCTTGTATGTTTCTGGGACATTTCAAGATGCTGCGCCTTTGCTGGAGTCCAGGGTAAGTGCCTGCTAGCATATAAATCTGTGTAGGGGCCCTTTAAGAGGAATGTCTGGGTTTCTAGCAGCTTTCTTTCTCACCTGGATGGATAGAATTCCCACTGATTTTCACAGCCAGATTTTGTGGGAGCTCTTCTTCCTGGCACTGGTGTGGGACTGGGATCCCTTGCTCTTCAACCCCCACATGTGGGTGTACAACCAGCCTGTTTAGCATCTCTACCTCTCCTACAAGTCTCCACGTGGCTTCTTTTTTATATCCTAGTAAGAGAACTTCTGTTCAGCTAGTCTTCAGATGATTCTCCAGGTTGATTGTTCTATAATTTAGTTGTAGTTTTAATGTGGTCATAAGAGGAGGTGAGCCCAGATTTTACCTACTCTGCCATCTTGACCAGAAACCCAAGTGTGATATTCTTAATGTACAACTTTATTTCTTTCCAGGGATCCTCACTGGGAATGAGAAAATAAATTTTTCTTAATAATATATTCAATGTAACCTCTTATCTACAAATATTTACAGACAAACAAGAATCAAAGACTAAGAAAGAGGCATCAGATGCAAACAACAATAGAACAAACCCTAAGGAAAAATATTAATAGAGTGAAAATGAGATACTCTGAATAAACAATCCTCATCAAAAATTTAGATATAATCCATTTGAAAAAGAGCCAAGGAGGAAGAAGAAAAACAGGAGGTAAAGAACTTATAGGAGTTCTACAAAGGGGTAAAAAGGTAGATAAACAATGACATATAATCATAATAGTGTATCCAGGGTACAGTGTGATGACACAGACAAAAGAATACATGGACAAAACATATTTTGTAAAAAGCTTGTCAATATAACAAGGGAAAAAAATTAATTCAATAGAAAAAATAAACGGTTTAAACTCACAATTCACAGAAGTTCAACAAAGCAACAAACTAGTAATCAGAGAAACAGAAATAACATAAAAAGTAATGAAATAACACTTTTCAGTCTCCAGATTTTCAAAAATTAAAAAAAATATTGCTTAAAACTTAAGTGCTTACTATGTAAATGATACTGTAGTAAATACTTTAGAGTTCCCTCCGTTCCCATACTAAACCTACAGAGAATGTGTTGTTAATATTAATATCTTACCTCCCCCTCACAGCTAAATTTCTTTGAGATTAACTTCGAACATATTATATCCACTACCCAATCTCCTCTTTTTCAGTCATCAATTTACAGCAGTCATTTCCCTACCTCCATCCACCAGTGAATTTTTTGTTTCCAAGCAAACCACGATTTGATTATTCTGACAGCTGCTTTTCAGTCTTCATCTTCATGGGCATCTACGGCTGTCTGACCAGTTGACCACTTTCTTCTCCTTTAAGTACTTTCCTTTGCTTGACTGTAGCCTTAAAGTTTTCAAGTTTTTCTGGCTCTCTTTCCTTCAACTTTCAAATTTCTCTTTCTTTGCCTTATCCCCTACCTCCCAAACTCCATAGTGCTCTATAAGTATTAGTTATGAACAACTTTTATTAAAATATGCTGATTGTCTTACAAACGAATTATTATATCTAAATATAAAATGAAGTTGCACATAAGGCAAATAAATTCCGTAAGATAAAAAAAGTATGGCAGCTACTACCTTAGTCCACAAAATCAAAATATCTCCTATATTTGTTTATGTTCAAAAATTATGTTTTAATTACATATATAATATATATTTCGTGTGTATAAATGTAACTAGAAAAAGTAAAGTACAATAACTCTTTGAGCTGCACCAGTATAATAATCTAGTAAGTATTCCAAGATAAAGAAACTAATAAACAGGAACAACTATCCTTAAAAACATAAAACACTCAATTTATCTTCATTTTTTAAGTGTTCATAGAACTGAATCATAGTCTTGTTAAATGAATGCCTCGCTGAACCATATAACAGTATATAGTACAATCAAACATTCTTGAATGCTATCCCTGAAGATAGCAAGCTTCAGAGACTTTAAACTCTTACCATAAATTATTGCCTTGGTCAGATCTATACGATTGAGATAAATGATATCTGAAAACAAGCGTATAGCAAAGGATAATCTTTGCTTTTGTCATTGATTGAACCTCAGACTAAGAGATGAAAATTTTTTTTAATTATTATACTCAGTTGTCTTATAGAAATCTATGATATTTTTTTAAGTCTAAAACTGCAGATTCAATTATTATATTTAGTGTTTCCAAATCCTTAACATTAAATTTGAGGGCTCAAAAAAGATAAATTAAGATTCTCAGGAATTCTTAATATTAAAAGTTACTCGTCATATTTTGTAACTCTATGTATTTTAACATAACAAGTGCCCATAATATTCAACAGAACATCATACTTCTGTGGTAGGATTTCACTAAAGATTTTAGAGATTTTTTTAAAGCAGTATATGTGTAAATATATAGTTTATAGTTTATTATTACTAAATATGTTTCAAAATACTAAAAAATAGAAATATTTAGAAATATAGACAATGTTCTCTACTTGATAGACTCATATGACAGTAAAAGCAGTAACAGATGGGAATACTAATACCAAAGAAAATTTTGTCAAAAATGAAAGGTAATACTATAAAATTTTAATGTTAGAAGTTATTATACTTCAAATAAAATTTTTAAAATCCACAGTTTTTTATTACTTCATAAACTTGTTCTTTGTTTCATGACAAATATTTCAGATGTATGAAATATCTCATTTGTGCCAAAGTTGGTCATATTATTAAGTGTGTCAGAGCCTCTTTGTGTTGGGCTTTGTTGGCTTGCTCTCATACTGCCTTTTTT
>NW_024350921.1:4897979-4925450 GCF_902729225.1 Pteropus medius | reverse complement strand
CTGTTAAATTAATTACAGAGAACTTTCACCTAAAGCTAGCAAGGTTAATAGCATTCCACAGAACTGTCTTATGAAATTGCCATTTTAAGGATGTTTTTCTTGCTTCCAAAGCTTGCTATTTGTTGAAATACCACTCTCAGAAGTTGTGTGTATCAATGAATTGACATTTGTTTTATTTGTAAGAAAGCCTCACCATTAACAGCACACAGAGCCAGGAAAACATACCTACTATGGTAACGACTCCATGTGAAGCTGACTGGAACATGATGGCTTCTTTCCTACATGTTCCTGTTCTGGTCCATGGAAATGTTGACCTTAACCTTCAACTGATTGTCAGCTTTTCCTGCTCTCACTTTCGACTTGTCAGTAGATACCTTGAACAAGAAATGTCTTTATCTTGTTTGTTAAGCTTTAATTCTCTTATAAGAATTATAACAGATTTTCTGTTTTCCTGATTTACTGAATAATTTCTCACAAGATTTGGGATTCGAGAAAACATAGAAAGATTCCAGAAAATGCCAGGAAAAAAAATTCCTGTACAGAAACATTAAACTATATACAGCTGAATAGAAGCATAATATTTAACTGAAAACCATATTGTAAAGGCTAACATTTCTTCTTCCCTCTCAAGTGCTTAGATGTGAAAGAAATCTTAATTACTTAAATGAAAGAGAAAAAGAGAGTTAATGAGGGGTCTTGATTTCTAGGGGCTTCAAAAAAGTAAGGTGACTTAGTAGTACATAAATTAAAACATAAATAAATATAGAGAGAGTCTGAATAAAGAAAAAAGTAGAGATAAACAAAATAGAATATAAACGAAAGGTGATTTATTCCAGTTCTATCTATATCAAATAATTCCAAATATCTATTCCAAACTAGATCTTAGATAAATGATAGTAATGATTTAAAAACAAGTTTTTAACTCTTTCCATTTTTAATTTATTCAATATTAACTCTTAAATATCACCCTGGATCTACTTTTCTTTCTGCTACAGTATCTTTTAGCACACTAACACTCTCAGTGAAAACAAATGATAAGCTGATAAAATTTAATATAAAATGTACATATTATATACAAATATTTTTAATAGTATTACATATAATGTATTACATACTATCTAATATATAATGCTATCTAATATATAATGCTATGTATAATATTCTATAGCACATAAATAATATACCATGTATAACATATATTATATATTACTATGTATTTTATATGTATTCAGACAAGCTGGACCAAGCTTGCTAAGAGACAGAACCATGGAGATAAGCTCACATTTTATAGCTACTTTTTCTATAGGGCATTTCCTGATTGTGAGAATGAGTCAAGATGCTAACATTCCAAACTTTGCCCAGATAAAGGGTCACTAACTGGTGGTGGTGGGGGTAGATAAACAAGCAAAGCTCTGGAAGTCATGGACTTAAAAAGAAAAAAGAAAAAAAGTAAAATTTTCTGGCCAAGATCCTGTTGGCCAGAAAGGAATGGAGATCTAACCTTGGCACAAGGCAAAAAAAAAAAAAAAAAAAAAAAGCATCTCTATAGACTTGAGGCAGACAATTGGAATTGTAATTTTCAAAATACTACTTTCAATAGTGTAAAAATTATAAAATACTTAGGTATACGTTTTGCAAACTATATAGAAGAACTTTACAGTGAAATAAAAAAGACAAATATTAGTGAGTAAAATGAAAGAAAACCTAAATAAATGAGGAGGTAGATATCATGTTCATCATTTGGAAGAATGAATAGTGTTAAAATACCAATTTTAAGTAATTTGATCTATAAATTTAATGTTATACAATTTAATTCAGTTGTATATTTATGGAAATTGACAAAGTATTTTTAAAATCTGTGGCATAATGCAAAGAAACTAGTATATCCAAGTCTTCTAGATAAAGAAGAACAAAATTACTAGTACTCTCTGACTTCAAGAAAATATAGTTATATTAATCAATATGATGTGAATTTTTGGACATGAGGATTAATAGAACAAGTGAATTAATAGAATAATATACAAAGCTCAGAAATAGAAACTAACTTAAACTTATTTGATTTTCAACCAAGATGTAAAAGCAATCCAAAGGATATTAAAAACCCTTTTTAAAATGGTGACAGAAAATATGAACATTCATAGCAATCTAAATATAAAAGCTAAAGTTCTGAAGACTTTAGAAGAAAATACAGATTTTTTTTATTACATAAGGGAAAGAAACAGTCTCTTAAGATGCAGAAAGCAGTAAACATTTAAGAAAGACTGATAAATTATAGTTCATGAAAACTACAAGCTTCTGCTCATTGGAACACATCATTAAGTACATGGATTATCATGTCATAGACTGAGAAAATATTTTAAAAAATCATTTGACAAAGGATTGGTATCTATAATATATAAATGGTTCCTATAATCCAATAATAAAATAGTAAGCAAATATAAAATTTTAAATATAAAGAGAAAATCTTAAAGGAGACTAAGATATAGTATATGCTGAGGAACAAGATAAGAAAGAAAGAACAAAAATGAGCCAAAAAACAGCAGTGTAATATTTTTAATGTTCTGAAAGAAAAACTAGTTATTCTATACCTTGTATGAATATATTTCAAAAAATGAAGGCAACCTAAAGATTTTTTCATAGAAAAGTTGATATAATTTATCACCAGTAGACTATCATTTCAGGAAGTGTTAAAGGAAGTCATTCAGACAGAAGAAAAATGATACAGACAGAAATCAGGTTCTTCACAAAGGAAAGAGGAAATGGCAAATGTGCACAAAAATAGTGAGAGATTTAAATGATTTTCTCTCAATACTTGATAAAACATGTAGGCAAAAAAATAATTGAACACCACTATCAAACAACTTGACTAAACTGGCGTTAATAGGCCGCTCCATCTAATAGTAGAATACACATTCTTTTTCAGTGCACACTTGACCTATATTCTGGATTATAAAACAAATCTGAACAAGTTTTAAGGTTTTCAAATTATACAAAATATATTCTATGATTACAATGGAATGAAATTGTGAATCATGAATAGACATGTATATGGGAAATCCCAAATGATTGGATATTAAATATATATTTCAATAACCTATAAAAAGGCTTAAAAGAAAAGTTGAAGAAGAAGCAGGTTTTTTTTTACCCCAGCTTTACTCAAGCATAATAGATAATTAGTTGCTCATATATACATTGTATAATTCAACGAGTTTTTTTTTTTTTTTTCAATTATAGTTGGCACACAATAACACATTAGTTTCAGTTGTACAACATAGTGATTAGAGATCTATATAACTCATGAAGTGGTCATCCCACTAAATTTAGTACCCTTCTTCCTCCTTACACATTTTTACAGCAAATGTTGACTATTTTCTTACGTTACACATTACATCTCCATGACTATTTTGCATCTAACCATTTGACTTCTTAATCCCTTTGCTTTTTTCACCATTCTACCAACCTATCTCCCATTTAGTAGCGCTCAAAATATTCTCTGTATCAGTTTGTTTTCATTTTTGTTGTTGTGTTGTTGTTTATTTTGTTCTTTAGATTCCATCTGTATGTGAAATTCTGTGATATTTGTCTTTCTTCATCTGACTTATTTCATTCAGCGTAATACCCTCTAAGTCCATCAAGGCAATATTTTTTCCATCCCCTTCCTTTTAATTTGTGTGTATCTTTTAATCTGAAGTGATGTAGGAGTCTTGTTTTCTTCAGCTTCCCTATCTTTTGGTTGGAGTGCTTAATTCTTTTCCATTTGAGGTACTTGTTGATAGATACACAGTTATTACCATTCTTTATTCCTGTTTTTGATACATGTTTTTTCTTCTTATTAAAGAAGTCCCTCTAACATTTCTTGTAATACTGGCTTGATGTTGATGGATTCCTTTAGCTTATTTTTGTCTGGGAAGCTCTCTATCTCTACTTCAACTCTAAATGATAGGTTTTCTGGATAAAGTATTCTTGGTTGTAGATCCTGGGTTTTCATCTTGAATAGTTTGTGCCAAGCCCTTCTGTCCTGCACAGTTTATTTTGAGAAATCAGCTACCAGTCTTATGGATGCTCCCTTGTAGGTAACTAATTGTTTATTTTTTGCTACTTTTAAGATTCTCTCTTTGTGTTTAACTTCTGGCATTTATATTATGATGTGTCTTTGTGTGGGCCTCTTGGGTTCATTTTTGGGGGGACTCTCTGAGCTTCCTGGGGTTGTATATCTATTTCCTTCACCAGGTTAGGGAAGTTTTCCATCATTATTTCTTCAAATATATATTCAACTTCTTGTTCTCCCTCTTCAGGTATCCCTATGACACGAATGTTGTTACCCTTAATTTTGTCCCATAGGCTCCTTAAATTATTATATTCTTGGTTACTTTTTTCTTGCCATTCTGATTGGGTGTCTTTGGCTTTCTCATCTTCTATATCAGTGGTTCGATCCCTTTCTTCATCCGTTCTGCTAATGCCCTTTAATATACTCTTCATCTCAGATAATGTATTCTTCATTTCTGACTGGTTTCTTTTTATAATTTCTATTTCCATTTTTATTTTTTAACTCTTTGTTAAATTTCTCACTGAGTTCATCTACATTTTTCTTAATTTCATTGAGCATCTTTCTAACCAGTGTTTTGAACTCTTCATCTATGAGATTGTTTGACTTCATTTTTCCTTGATCTATGTTTTCTTTCTTATAGTTTATGCTTCTTTATCTTCCCATTTTGGCTGCCTTTATTAGTGTGGCTTTGTGTAGTAGGTGTCCAGCAGCACAGTCCTGAGAGGAGTTCAGCTGCAGGCCAAGTTTAGCCCCAGCCTGTGCTCCTCTGGGGCTACCTGTTAAACTTCAGCAAGCAATCCTCAGATACTGTGCTTATAGCTGGCTCAAGAAGCCATGCCAGAAACCTAGCTCAGCTGCCACCAGTGTGAGTCTTGGAGCTGCTCAGAAAGTGGCACAAGACTCACAGAAGACACAACTGGATGTGGCTAGGATAGGGTCATGAACTGGGGGAGGTGGAGTTTCAGAGAATCCATTGGGAAGTGTGATCTCTGTCATCCAGTTTGATGATGTCTCAGCTATGGCAGCACTGAATCCGAACACTGTGGGTGAGGAGAGCTCAACAGAGGAAAAATTGATCCCACTAACACTCCTACATGGGAGAAAGTCTCACCTCTGGCCCTTGCTCCAACAACTCAGTGTCCCCCTGTAAGTCATTGGTGCCCCCCAGCAGCTGACATGGTGCTGGTGCTCAGAGTGAGCCAGTCTGTCACCACAAAACTCTGCTTGCAGACACAGCCCCTTTAAGAGGCCTTTGCAGCTGTCACAGCCTCTGTCCTACTCAGCCGCTCAGGCCTGGCAGCCTCATATCCTCCACTCCTCCTACTTCTAACCGTTGTAGGACGATTTCTTATTTCTCCCCGTAGTTGTAGGACTTCTGTTTCTTTAGACCCCAGGTGACTCTGCTTGCTGTTTGCTCAGTGTTTCCATCACAATTTTAATGTAATTTCAGGAGGGGATGAACAAAGCCTCCATCATCTACACCATTTTGCCTTCCTTCCTCGAGGAAGCAGTATTAAAAAATACTTTGAACTAAATTAAAATGAAAATACAATGTGAAAATTTGTCATATCCAGTTAAAGCAGTGCTTAATAAGTTTATAAAATACACATATAAGGGAATAATAAAGACTTTAAATCAATGACCTAAGTCCCCACTTTAAAGGACTAGGGAAAACAAAACAGAAACAGACTCATAGAATCAGAGAATGAAATGATAGTTCCTAGGTGGGAGGAAGCTTGAGAGGTCAGGTGAAAAGTAAAAGATTAAAAAGTACAAATTGGTTGTTACAAAATAGACATGAGATGTAAGGTATAGCGCAGGGAACATAGTCAATAAATGGTAATAACTGTATAGTGTCAGGGGGGTACTAGACTAATAGGGGGATCACTTTGTAAATTGTATAAATGTCTAACCACTATGCTGTATGCCTGAAAATAATGTAAAATGGTATTGAATGTCAACTGTAACTGAAAAATTAAAAAATAAAAGACTAGAAAAGAAAAGCAACATAAATCCAAAGTAAACAGTTAAAAATAATAAAAATAAGGGAAGAAATCGATAAAATATTAAACTGAAAAATACAGAAAAATCAGTGAATTCAAAACAGATTATAAAAAAATGATAAGTTTTTAGCCAGACTAATCAAGAAAACAGAAGAGGAGACATATTTAAAAATATGAGTAATGAGATCGTAGATAGTACATTACATATCCTACTATGTTAAAATTACAATAAGGGATAGTATAAAAAAATTTATGCCAATAAATTTGACAAGTTAAATGAAATGGATGAATTCCTTGAAATGCATGTGATTCTTAGTTCACAAAGAAAAATGTAGATAATATGAAAAGCACTATATCTATAAAGAAATTGATTTTGTAGCAAAAACATTCCTAGAAAGAATGGCTTAGATGGCTTCATTGGTGAATTCAAGCAAGTATTTAAGGAACAAAAAATATCAGCTTTTCATAATTGATATTAGAAGAATATAGAAGAGGAATAACACTCTCCATCTCATTTTATGAGGTTTACATTACCCAAGCACCAAAATAGACAAAAATATTATAATAAAAGAAAACTGAAGCTAATATTCCTTCTAAACATAAAAGCAAGAATTCCCAGGAAAAAAAATTAGAAATTAAATCAATTCTCTCTCTCTCTCTCTCTCTCTCTCTCTCTCTCTATATATATATATATATATATATATATATGTATATGTGTGTGTGTGTGTGTGTGTGTATTATATATATGCATCATATATAATATATATATAATGTTTCAAGATTAAAATTTGGCTTAAAATTTGAAAATTAGTTAATATAATTCACAATATTAACAACCTAAAATAAAGTAAAACCATATGATTGTCTTAATTTATACAGAAAAAGTTTTTGACAAAATCTAGCATGCATTCATGATGAAGACTCTTAGCAAACTAGGAATAAAAGAAAACTTTTGCAGACTGATGAAAAGAATCTATGAAAATCCTAGAGCTTTCATCACACTCAATGATAAAATAATGCATAATTCCTCTATTAGAATGTTAACGAAGCGATGATTTCTGCTCTTGCGACTTTTGATCGACATAATCCCAAAGTTCGTAATAGAAATTAAAGCCATATGATTGGAAAGAAAAAGTAAAATGGTATTTATTTGCATACGGAATGATCTTATATGTAGCAAATACTGAAGAACCAAAAGAAAAGTACTAGAAATAATAAGTAACTTTAAAAAGATTACAGGATATAAAGTTAGTGTACAATTATTAATTCTACTTATATATCTAGAAATGGATAAACACAAAGTGTAATTTAAAAATAATTATGTTCGTAACAGAATTAAAAATTATGTACCTTGGTACCAAAACCTGATAAAGATAATACATAAAACGAAAACTATAGACCGATTTTTCTGATGAATACAGATGCAAAATCCTAAATAAAATACTAGCAAATTGAATACAACAATACATTAAAAAGATTATACATCATGATCAAGTGGGCTTTATTCCAGGAGTACAAAAATGGCTTAATATACCTAAATCGATTAATGTGACATACCACATAAATGAAATAAAGGGTAAAAATCATACAATCATATCAATAGATACAGAAAAAGCATTTGCCAAGATACAGCATCCTTTTATGATTAAAACATAATAAAGACCATATATGACAACTCCTCAGCTAACATCATACTTAATAGTGAAAAACTAACATACTTCCCTCTAAGATCAGGAATAAGACAAGGCTGTTTGTTCTCACCACTCTTATTCAATACAGTGTTGGAAATCCTAGCTAGAGCAGTTAAACAAGAGAAGGAAATAAAAGGCATCCAAATTGGGAATGAAGTCAAATTGTCGCTTTTTGCAGATGACATGATGTTTCATACAGAAAACCCTAAAGATGCCACAAAAAAAACATATTAGGAACAATAAACAAATACAATAAAGTTGCAGAATACAAAATCAATGTACAAAATTCATAGTGTTCCTATACATTAACAATGAATTTTCAAAAAAGGAAATGAAAAACAACAATTCCTTGTGCAAGTGTAACAAATAAAATAAAATACCTAGGAATAAATTTAATGAAGCATATGAAGGACCTATACACTTTAAACTATGACATTATTAAAAGAAATTATATAAGATGCAAAGAAATATATTTTCCATGTTCATGGATTGGAAGAATCATCATATTTAAAATGACCTTATTACCCCCAAAATTATACAGATTTAATGCAATTCCCATCAAAATCTCAAAGGCATTCTTTAGAGAAATAGAACAAAATATCATCAGATTTGTATGAAAGCACAAGACCCCAAATAACCAAAGAAATCCTGAGGAAAAAAAAAATAAGATCGAAGGTATCATTATGCCTGACTTCAAATTACACTACAAAGTGACAACAATCAAAATGGCATGGTATTAGCAGAAAACCAGACACACAGACCAATGGAACAGAATTGAGAGCCCAGAAATAAAATCATATATATATGGACAAATAATTTTGACAGAAGAACCAGAAACATACAATGGAGAAAGAAAAGCTTCTTCAATAAATGGTGCTGGGAAAATTGGAAAGCAACACGAAAAAGAATAAAACTCGACTGCTGTCACCATACACTAAAATTAAGTCAAAATAAATCAAAGACCTGACTATAAGACCTGAAACAATAAACTGCATAGAAAAAAAAAAAACAACTAAAGATACTAAACTCATAGATCTTGGATTTAGGGAGGATTTTA
Organism: Pteropus medius; assembly: GCF_902729225.1. Lineage (NCBI taxonomy): Eukaryota > Metazoa > Chordata > Mammalia > Chiroptera > Pteropodidae > Pteropus > Pteropus medius. Next base: position 4,916,651 of record NW_024350921.1, on the reverse strand, counting down.
TGAATTTAACCTTACAGGTAAGGAAAGTAAAAGCAAAAGATAAGCAAACTGGACTCTATCAAACTAAAAACCATTGCACAGCAAAAGAAACCATCAACAAGACAAAGCAGCAACCATCTGAATAGAAGAGAATATTTGCAAACAACCCATCTAATAAGGGGCTAATATCCAAAATATACAAAAAACTTGTACAACTCAACAACAACAAAAAATCAAACAATTTAATTAAAAATATGGACAGAGGACACTTCTCCTAAGAAGACATACAAATGGCCAACACACTATGAAAAGATGTTCAACTTCACTAGCTGTTAGGGAAGGCAATTCGAAACCACAACAAGATACCACCTCACACATGTAAGAATGGTTATTATCAACAGGACAGGTAATAACACATGTTGGAGAGAATGCGAGGAGAGGTTGTAGATTAGTGGTGGGAATGTAAATTGGTGCACCTACTATGTAAAACAATATGGAGCTTTATCAAAAAATTGGGAATAGAATTGCCTTATGATCCAGCAATCCTTCTTCTGGGTATTTACCACCAAAATATGAAAACAGTTATCTGTAAAGATATGTGCACCTGATGTTAATAGCAGCATTATTAATGATGGCCAAGACATGGAAACAACCAAAATGTCCTATGATAGATGACAGAATAAAGAAGATATGGTAAATATATACAATGAAATATTACTCAGCCATAAGAAAAGATGAAATACTGCCATTTGTGACAACATGTATGGATCTTGAGATTATCATGCTAAGCAAAATAAATCAGAAAAAGTTGAGAACCATATGACCTCATTCATATGATCTCATTCATATAAACAAGACAAACTAAGAGAGAATCATGGACATGGTCAACAGTTTAGTGGTTACCAGAGAGAAGTGGGGAGGTGGATATGGTAAAGAGGTTCAAATATGTGTTGATGGAAGGAAATTTAAATTTGGGTGGTATGCGCACAATACAATATTGACTTGTACACTTAAATCCTATATAATTTTATTAACCAATGTCACCCCAATAAATTTAATTTTAAAAAATTGGTCTTGACAATGTTATTTTTTTGACATGATGTCAAACATACATACAGAAAAGTAAAAATCAACACATGGGACTATATCAAATTCAAAAGTTTCTGCACAACCAAAGAAACAACAAAATGAAAAGACAACTTATAGAATGAGAAAAAAGTTTTGCAAACCATGTATTGAGTAAAGGGATTAATATCAAAAAATAATCTTTTAAAAAATCATACAAGTTAATAAATTTAATTTTAAAATGGCAGAACTAAATAGACATTTTTCCAAAATGCACATAACATTTTTTTAAATTATGAAATAATTATGGATAAATTTGAAAAATATGACTTGTACACTCAAATTTACAAAATATTTCTTAAAGAAATAGTAGATGACAAATAAATGGAGATATCAATGACCAGAAGAATCCATAGTTTAATTATTTCTCCTCCAAGTTGATTAATATATCTATGAATTCAATGTTATTCCAATCAAAATCCCAGACAAAATGACTCTAAAATTTAAATAGAAATGCGAGTTATCTAGAATAATCAAAACATTTTGACAAGTAGAACAAATATAGAGAATGTATAATACTTGATTTTAAGATTTATTTTAAAACTACAATAATCAAAGCATTATGATAATGACGCAAAGATAGACATATAAGTTCAGGGAACAGAATAGACAGTCCTGATCTGATTTCTGACAAAGGAGCCAAATAAATTAAATATATAAAGAGTAATATTTACTTCAAACTCTTCTAGAACAATTGAATACTCATAAGTAAAAAATCTTGTGTATCTCAGGTAGAATAGAAAAACTAACTCAAAATGGAGCATATACCTACATGGATGAGTTAAAGCTATAAAAGTTCAAAAAAAAAGAGGAGAGTATTTTAGTAATCTCTTCTTTGTCAAATGGGACACAAAATGTTCAAAATATATGCAAAAGATCATTTGGACTTCATCAAATTTAAAACATTTGCCCTTCAAAATATACATTTACAAAAAAATAACAAGGAAACTCATGAACTGGAATAAAATATTTATGAAACACATATCTGGCAAGAGAAAGGTTGTGTACCTATAATATTTTACTGAGTTGCATTGTCGTTATATGTATAAAATGTATGTGTATATATGTATATTATCAATTGTGACACTTTAAATATGTACAGTTTTTATATATCAATGATATCTCAATAAAGCTATAAAAATATCTAAACGTATGCCTAATCTAAGACACACACACACACACACACACACATATATATATATATATATATATATACATGCTGACAATTTGTGATAAGACTAAACCAAGGGACAAAAATGTTTAACAGTCATCACACTTAGAAAAGATATATGAATGGAAAATAAGCATATGAAAAGATGTTCAACATAACTGGTAATGAGCAAAATGCAGATTAAAACCAAAATTAGATGCCACTATACATTCACTAGAATAGCTAAGTTTAATAGACATCCTATACTCACTGTTGGCAAGCATATGTTACAACTCAAACACTCTTATATTGGTTGAGGAAATGGAAAATAGCACAACCATTTTGAAAAAGATCTTGGCAGTTTCTCAATGAGTTAAACATATAATCACTATGTGATTAGGCATCTTATCCACACTTAACAAATTTACCCGAAAGAAATAAAAACACATGTTCACACCAAGGCTTTTACACAATTGTACATATCAGCTTCATTTTTAATAGCCAAAAAAACTTGAAACAATGTAAATGTTAATCCACAGGTGCCTGAATAAGCAAATTGTGGTATATCCATATGGTAGAATACTGCTTTACCGATAAAAAGAAAAGAAAATGTTAATAATGATTTGATTGATCATTGATCATGATTGATAATAATCAATATTTATAGTAAAATACATATTAAATTAATTATGCTGACTGAAAATGACAAATAAAGAGAACATACAGTATGATTTTATTTATATAAAATTCTAGAAATTGCAAACTAATCCATAATAAGAGAAAGCAGATTGCCTGAAAATAGAGATGGGAAGGAAAAACTTACAAAGGGCACATGAGGAAATTTCTTGGTATAGTGAATATATGCTTTATCTTGATCCTAGTGATAAATTTATTGGTCAAAACTCATCGAATGCTGCACTTTAAATATGAGCAATTTGTCATATATCAATTACACATTAATAAAGATATAGCAATCTAAACATATGTCTATTCTAAGACCCGCACTTCTACTCCCAGTTATTTACTCAAAGAAAATCAATATGTATATCCACAAAGACACTTATACAAGAATTACATATTAGCTTTATTCTTAATAGTTTTTATTCTAAAACAGCTTATATGTCCATCAATAAGAGAATGCACAACAAACTGAGGAGTATACATAAAATTACTTAGTGATAAAAATAAGCAAACTGCTGATACATGAAACTATGTGGCTGGATCTCAGAAACATGCCAAATGAAAGTAGATTTTCTCAAGAGTACATAGTGTGTGGTTACACTGTACGATGCCATCTATTACTAGAACAGGCATAAGGTGAAAAAAAATCAGAATTGTGGTTGCCTCTTTGGTTGTAGGAGTAGGGATTTTAGTAGAAGGAATATGAAAGAAATTTCTGGGATGTTGGATTACCCTGTATCTTGACAGAAATCTGGGTTGCATAGGTAAGTGCATTTGTCAAGACTCATCCAAAAATCCTTGTATGAAATGAGCATTCCATTGTAAATCTTACTTCAAAGGAATAAAAAACATCAAAAATAAATATTGATCTCTAGTTAATAATTTATTTGTAAGAAGGTGTTTGTATGTTTATTACTTACTTCAAAATATACTGTAGAAAAAAATGAGTGCTGTATGGATAGATAGAAGATAAATAGATAGAAGATAGGTGGATAGATATGTGATAAAGCAAATATAGTAAAATATTAACTATAAAAACTAGATAGTGGATATGTGAGTGTTCACTACCATGTTATTTCAATTTCTGCATGTTTAAAATTTTTTTCCAAAATGATCTACTATAATTTTACATATCATCCTATTAAAAAGTGAAGTTTTTTTCTCCCTTTGAATTTGTACTGGCCTTGTGACTTGCTTTGGCCAAAATATGTGGCAGAGTAATAGTGTTCTAGCCCTAAGACTAGACCCCAGAAGACAATCTGTTCTTCATCTGCCTCCTTCACATGAACAGCTCCAGGCTAGCTGGCTTAAGAAAGGTTTCATACACAGAGGAAAGTCCAAATGTTTCAGCCAAGGCCATCTGAGAGCCAACCAACCCCAAACATGTGAGAGAGCCTAGCCAAGTTCAAAAGAGTTGCACACTTGACCCTCAGCTGACCAGATGCATATGAAGCCTAGCCAAGACCAAAGGAATCACCCAGCTGATAATTTATGAGAAAGCAATAGCTATCAATACATGTCGATCTTTGCTGTATTATGTAACCTCTCTTAACTTCTATTTTTCCATAGTATCTATTTCATAGGATTGTAAAGAAAAATAGACAACAGCCAGATTGTTTAGAACAGTTAAAAAATGCATATATGCTTAAAATTGCTGGATCTAAATACCATCTCCACTACCTCAGAGAGCTTCCATGATAACCAACTCAATCTGACTTCCAGATTCTTCCGAAATATAAAGAGAAAGTATAGACATGATATATTGATGTTTGGCAAGCCAGTACTCTTTTGTCTCAATGCCAACCCAAACTGAGGCTCATATATAGATCAAATTTAGTGTTTAGTCATTTGCCTCACTTTCAGAAAATTACGAGCTCTCTCAAAGACCAGCCCAGGGACTCAGGCGACTCTGTTATTCCATGTCATATTGCATTGTGTCATTTCTGAGACTAAAGTCACTAGTCACATTTGATTTATAAAATAAATCACCTGAACTGAAATTTTGTCCAAGCACTTCTAGCCACCATATGCAAACATCCATTTTTAAAGAACTTGGCCTCTTAAGTATGTTTTCCAAGTGAATCAATCCAGTGGCTTGGCACAGGAGATGGAACCCCTTAAAATTATGAAAGCTATCTGTGCTTCAAAGGTGACTGCCAAATGTTCTTGGGTTTAATGCAAGCTCTTCATCACTCAGTTGGGGTAAGTGAACAAGCATCCTAAAACAGAAAATACTTAATATCCAAAAGATTGCCTCAAAAGAAACATCTGGCAATGGAGACTGGAAAACCCTCTGGGAGCCCTGCTCCACAGGAGGCCGGTGGCAGCAGTTATATTTTGTCTGGATTGAGACTCGCTCTCCAGAAGGCTGAAATTAGGCCTGGTCTGGACTGACATTTCAAAACAAATGAAGTTTTCACAATCACCTCTTTTTTTTTTTTTTTTTTTTTTTTTGCAAAATATAACCAAAATATACTTGCTCAAAACACTGCTTTTAAAAAAAACCTGACAGACATTTTCCTTCTTTCTTTGCCTGTGGGAGACTATCATAAAACCCCAACCTCTTATTTATTTATAATAGATTAGGGGTAATTGAGAAGAGATAACAGTAGCTTGTGTTTAATCCATTGTAGTATGAGGACTCCTGGTGTCAGGCCTGTCTTTCTAGGGGTGCCCTCATTAAATCACCCATTCTTCCATGCAGATGTCTCCTTGAAGGTGACATACTTATAAGGACACCAGTCTCGTGGAAGAGTATTAGAGTTTTGTACTGGGGGTATGCACACCCCAGATAGGACATTTCTGTCAGCACTCTTTAAAATAAAGATGAGAACACAGAAAGCTTGTCTATGCCCTTTTTCAGGAGAGATGGCAAAGCTCTCTTGTTCTTGGCTTAGTGGAAATTTTGTGAAATTAGGAGTTGGGGGATTAATAAGCATATTTTCTCACTTTATCTTATTCAACACCTCACTGATATTCATTGAGTGATAGTTATCGGGCTGTCCATTAGAAAGAGAGAAGAGGAAATAAGGAAGGATGAGCTCTTCTAAAGAATTTCTAACCTTCATTTTGCAGTATACTGTTCAGAGAAAGAGCTGTTTAGTGACGGTAGCATCTTCCAAGAGGGTTGCAAAATGATTTAGGTGTCATGGCACTAACACCATTGCCAATTTCTGTCTATAATCATTGGTCTTTGGGTGCCTGGGTAACAAGTAATAATTCCTTTCTTTCTTCTCCCCTCCCTTTCACTCTCCTTCCCTCTTCCCTCCTTTCTTACTCCCTTTCTTTTTTCATTAAATGAATAAAATAAAATTATAAGAAATAATCCATCTTTTGGTGTAATATGAAATTTTAACTGTGACACCTTACAAAAAAATGAGTGTAAAACAGATCCTCCACATAATATGTCGTTAAGGAATTGTGAATTGACAGAACAATAAGATATCATTACATGTCTATTTGAATAGCTAAAATCCAAAACACTAACAACACCAAATGCCGACAAGCCTGTGGAGCAACAGGAACCCTCCTTCATTATTAGTGGGAATGCAAAACTGTACAGATAATTTGAAAGGTGGTTTGTGAGTTTTTTACAAAACTAAACATACTCTTACCCTGTGACCCAGCAATTGCACTCTTTAGTATTTACCCAAAGAAGTTGAAAACTTATGTATACTCAAAAATCTGCACAAAAATGCTTATAGAAATTTTATTCATAATTGCCAAAACACGGAAGCAACCAAGTTGTACTTCACTAGACGAATCCATAAACAGTGGTACATTCAGACAATGGAATGTTACTCAGCAATAAAAAAGAAGTAAACTATTAGGCCACAAAAATAATATGAAGGAAACCTTAGTACATATTGCTAAGTGAAAAAAGTCAATCCAAAAGGCTACATAATGCATGATTCCAACTGTATGACATTCAGGAAAAGCAAAACTATGGAAACAGTAAAATAATTATTGGCTACCAGGGGTTAAGGGAATGGTGAATAAACAGAGCACAGAGGATTTTTAGAACAGTAAAAGTACTCTATTATACTACAATGATGGATTCATGTCATTTATTATACATTCGCCCAAACCAATAGAATGCATAACAGAAACAGTGAATCCTAATGTAAACTGTGGACTCTAGTAAATAACAATGTATCAATATCAGCTCATCAATTAAAAAAAATAAACTATACTAATGCAAGGTGTTAATAATAGGCAAAATTGGGGGTCCTGATGGACTATGAGGGAATGTTTTAAAATATAAATTTTATTATTATTTAGATGTAGCAAGGCCAATAGACCAGGAGATGATTTCTGTTGAACTACAGTTTGCTACTCACACTTCACGGAGGGTGAGGTGGGGAGGACACCATACTGCATCATGGGAGGCCACGCAGAAAAACACTGGGTCACTCAGGAAGCAGAAGAGAAAGGGGGAACTTCAAGTTAGAGCCTTTATTGTGGTTTCCACATGAAAGAACAGTGAGGCAGGGTCAGTAGGCTTAGAATTTTTAGTTTGAATGATTCCAGTGGACTCTGGGGCATAGGGCTGTTCCTGGTTGTCTAGTACCTGCCATGGTGTGATTAGGGCAGGCAGATAGTGGTCCAGAGTGTGAAAGTCCCACAGAGGAGGTGGTTGGGAGCTGGACTCTAAATTAGTTGGTTTGCATTTGGAAGGTACTCTCACAGACCAGTAGTTTACTATCTCTGGAACGTGGCTAACTCTGAGAGAGGCAGTCCCTCCAGGGTCAGTAAAGGTTCAGAAACAAAAGCATTAGAATACAGGAAGTAAAAGATGTGTTATTAGAGGAAACTCTCTGTACTTTCCACTCATCTCTCTGTATACCTTAAATTGTTTTTTAAGTCTATTAATAAATCAAAAAGTAATATGTAATGGATGGTTCATTTTAACAACTTAGTCTGGAATTTCCTTTGTGTTTTGGAACTAAGAGTGGGTATCACATGTGGCTCAGTATTTGAAGGATGATAGATGGACAAATTTCCAAAGCAAGGAAACCACACTACTCTCCAGCCAAACTGTGTATCAAGGATTGAAGGAACTCTTGATCTTTGAATGACGTAAACAAAAGTATGGAACTAGCATGTAGTGTGATAATACAACGGTGCTCAGCTAAAAACATGAGTTTTTCACTGGTGATCAGAGCACAGAAATCTTCAGTGTGGCTCCTTCCAGGAAAGAACAGAGGTGAGACACAGGATAGAATGCATCCTTACCCAGGGTCTTTTAGGAAAGTCAACTTTACTCCTTCTTTAAGTTTTGCCAGTTAATGCTTCAGGTAAGATAATTAGGCTCCTACAGATTTTGCATATTTAAATATTCATTTTTTAACTGTCCCCCACTCTCTCCTCATGTTGCTGGAGAGCTCTAAGCTCTGGTGACCAGGTTCCTTATGCTGTGAAAAAGAATTCAACGTCAAGATGAACAGCAAGCAGGAAAGTGCAAGGTTTATTAAAGAGAAAGTAGACACTCAAGAGAGGAGTGAAGGTGAACTCAGAGACAGTTGCATTAAGGATGTCTGGGTTATGAATTTTTGTTCTTCTTGGAAATAGAACCTGGAAACGTGGTATTGATGTAAGCTTGTGACCTCCCAGTAGGAGGAGAGCTCGGTTTCCTGCTCCTTCTTCCTTATGCAGTGTTTCTGGAACTATCATGGCGTCAGGTGCATGATGGGAGCTGCCGTATTTGCAAAATATATAAAATTATAATAATATTATAATTAGCCAGCGTTGCAGGAAGCGACACCCATAGGAGGAATTTGGACACTCAGACAACTTTGTTAGAGAAAAGAGAGTTTATGAGGCCGGCGGAGCCTGTAAGGCAAAAGGCACAAGCTCATTCAGGTTAGCTTTCTTACAGCTTATATCCCCTGGTAGTGTTCTATGCAAGGGACGCATGATTTCTTTGTCTGAGGGTCTACACATACCTCCTGACTCAGGATGGGAGGGAGAGTTTCAGGTGGGGGCTGCAAGGTGGAAGGAATTTCCAGACTATCAGTCCTATCTATTTCCAGGTCATTTCTCATGCAGGTGTGACAAGTTTTCAGAAGGCCATTCAGAGATCCATAGGGTATGGTTAATCTATAACTAACTGAGTCGGTCATTTTTACAAGCCCTTTCCTTTTCATTTTTCAGATGCCTCCTCTCTTACCCAAGGTCATGCCTTAGCCCAAGATGGCATCTAAGCTAAAAAAGACTGGTTTTGTCTTATCTCCCCTCTCTTCTCATCTCCTCTTCCCTCTCCACAGGATAGACATCCCAGGGATGCCTCTTCCCCCTCCAGAACATGGCTCCAGGACCTTTTTTCTTTCTTCAGAGGAAGAGAGGGGAACACAGAAGAGGAAAGTAGAGGGGAGGGGAGGGGAGGGGAGGAGAGGGAGAGAGAAAATGGTATTTTTTTTGCCTGTGATTCTTGCTTCTGTCTTACCAGAGTTCTTAAAATCTTATCTCTTGATGTTAACTTGGAAACACTTTTGCGAACAGAAATCTCTTTTTCTATCTCTTTCACATAGCTCTGCTTGCAAGGCAGTAAGAGGAGTTAAAATGCTGGATGACACAGATTCCGTTATGCTGTGGTGGAAATTTTTTCCATTAGCTTGTTTTTGTTTTCAGAGAACATCATTGAAACCCGGTTTAATTTCTTCATGCAAAACAATGTTTTGCCAAGGAAATGACAAAATCTATAAAAGTCTCTCTCTCTCTCTCTATCTCTTTTTTTTTTCTGCACAAAAGCAGCCATTGTCAATAGCTTCAAGAAGATTTTGAGATCTCTGAAGGGGGAAAAGAAGTAAAACCTTGAGATGACTAGCATCCTGGAACTACTGACAATTTTGTTTCAGAGAAATGCTTAATAGAATTGAACTGATCCAGGACAGAACAAATTTCCTCTAGTGGAAGGAGCTCAAGCCCTACACTGAGAGAGAGTTCTTGGCTGAGCTCAAGGAAGAATTCAAACACATGCCAGATTTAGAGTCCGAAAAGGAAAGTTTATTAGAGAAGAGGTAACACTCCATAGACAGAGCATGGAGTAAGAAAGCCTGAGAGACTCAGGGAAACAGAGACAGGGACAGTGAAAAGGATAGAGAAAAGAAATTGAGAAGGAAAAAGAAAAAGACAGTGAAAGCGACCCCAAATGTTCAGGGAATTCAGTTTATACTATTCTTAGTTTCTATGAATTAGTTTAAAGATGCTATTTACCGATTTTCCTTTGATATGGACATACAGTGAGGAAGGGGAAGGATAAGAATATATAGAGTGAAGAGGTAAGAATATGTAGAGCAAAACACCTGCTGGCAGTTCCCAGCTTTTGATCCATAGGTTGCCCACGGTTTTAGCCTTAAGGAATGAATGATTTTATTTTCATTGTAGGGCAGGACTTAAAGACTTTGTTTTTCTCTCTCCCTTTCATGGTGTGGGGAAATGGGTGTTAGCAATCCCAGCAGAAATCCATCTTCCTTCTGCAGGTTTCCTGGTGGTCTGGCTGCAGGGCTGATATTGCAGTCTCTGAATGGAGCTTGATTTAACATTTTAGTTCTCTTGCTTCCACCCTACATTAGAACTAGCTATGCAAGAAAAAATATAGATCTTTAGTTAAAAACATCTTTTTAAAATGTCAAGAATTAAGAAAGCCTTCCTGGAATCCTCCATCAAGGCCCCCAGGATGAAGCCTCTGGTTCTGCCCAGGGTAGGAGAATGTGTGCTGAGATCGCCCCTGGCAATGTGCAAATTTGCTGGTGGTGTTTCCTCCGTTCATTAACCCTCTAACCCAATTTTATTTCATAACAGGCTGAGTCATGTCCCAATTAGTTGAAATGTTTCTTTGAGAGTGCTCCAAGCTGCCAAGACTATGGTCTCCCCTCTCTTTTCTGTGTCATGTCCTAGTTAAAAGATGCCTCCTCTAATCAGGAGGCATTAGCTGTGCTCAGAATCCTATCAGAATGCATCTGGCTCTCAGTCATCTCTGTTGTTGAAGATTAACAATCAAATGCCTGTGATAAAGTCTCCCGCTCATTTTCCCTGCATGTGCTTGTCATGCAAAGATCCTGGACAAACTTCTCCTACAATGGGTTCTAAGAGGATACTGAAGGCAGGGGCCCTGCCAATGGCAGCTGGCTGTCCTCATCCTGCTGTAGATAAACATTGCTGCACACAAACAACTGGTGGCCCCTCCACAGACTGCACATTACCTCTCTTTTCTTTTTGTGAAGCTCTTATTTGAACTCTCATTTATAGGCTTAGAAGCATTCTATGTTTCATAATTTATGAAATTCAAAAGCTAGAAGTCATCTTTTTTGTCTTTGGTTATCCTGAAAGCAGATGTGCCATTGTTAAGAGACTAGAAATAAAGTCCTTTGTTCCAGCGATAGAAGGGAACATGAATAAAGTCTCATGTACACGGAACATAAAAGAATGGATGGATAATGCTATTGGCTCTGAAGACAGGAATTCAACAACTGAAGAGTTGGGGAAGCAGACTGAAAGAATTGAAGACTGAGGTGTTTGCTGCAGGACCCTGGGTGTTCTTTATCCAGCTCCCCCATCCTTTGTTTTGTTTTCTCTTTTGTTGGGAGAAAAGATCTGAGAGAAGAGTAACTCTAGGAAGCTGCTTTAAAAATCTCAAAACTAGAACACTTGGCCAGGAAGTTACAAGTTACTACTTCAGTGTGCTTTTCCTTTCACTTTTATTTTTGGATTTCGACATTTAGTTCTGTTTTAGAAACGTTCGATTAAAATACGCAGGGAAGAGATTCTGCTCATACATATACCCCATTCACTGCGATGACGAGTCCCAGCTTCTAACCAGCAAACTGAATTTTTCAGAAATTATTGTTTCCTAACAGCATTTACTTGCCTTTATCTCCTTACTTTTGATTAAAAAAAAAAAAAAATTCTCTCCTCTCATGCGAAATTTCATTTTACAAAAAAAGACAGATGTAGACATTGAATCTGGAAACTCTTCCATCCAGAATGACAAAAATAGAGTAATACCGAAAGCTGCACTTCATGAAATCCTCTCTCTGCCTATCCTTTCCCCAAAACCCTAACTGGCTCTAAAAAGATATTCTGAGAACAGAAATTATTCATTGCAAGGACGCATGGACAGGCTTTATATAACAGTTAAGCTGTACCTCATCGCCTATGTTTTCCAAATAGACAACAGAGCCATTTTTCTCAAAAGTGAAAGAAAATACTGGCAACGATCTCTCATTAACTGGTTATTTTCAGGGTTACTCACAGCCCTATTACATACTGCTTCCTGGTAGTCTAAGGGATGGGCTCAAAGGATGGTAAAATATCTTTTAACCTTAGTCTCTAAGGGCATATTGCTGCAACTTGGCCCTGTTAGAGAGGCTATTACAGACTTCTTTCATGATGCAAATGAGGGATTGAAGTCCCTTTGTTACTAGTTGGTAGCTGATGTTGGCATATACTGAAAACGGAAGGCATGGCACATAGCAAACAAAATGGCCATTTAAAATGTTCAGTTAGGAAGTCTATAAATTGGACAATTAATATTAAATTGGAGTGAAACCAGACCTCATACATAGTAATGATCTTTGAAGTTTAGTTTAAAGTTGACTTGGAAAGACCCATCATTTTATGTTAATTCTGAGAGGCCTAATACTGAGAATGACAATGAAAAGATCACAAAGTAAATGAGCTCAGAGAAAGCTTTTCTGAGAGCTATTCATGTGGAACCCAAACAGAGGTGAATGCCCGGGATTTCCTCCAAAATGTTTACATTCAATGTATGTCACTATCTATGTTAGAAATAAAAGACAAGTTTGACAACGAGCCTGCAGTTCTCTTTGCTCTAATTACTTTCACTGAAGATGGAGACAAATTGACTAATGGGTAAGCCTGAGAAGCAAGGAAGACTTGTCTTGATTAACATGGATAATGATTTCATAAACGGAGAGAATAAACTGTCCCCTTATATTTGGTAATGCCATTAAAATATATTGTCTGGGACTGAGACTGACCTAAGGAATCCATAATCTCCATTATCATCACATGAGCAGTGTGTGACAGCCTTAAGAATGCATGCATAATAATCTAGTTTTCCAAAATAATCAGACATTGGCTATTACATCCTTAATTTAAAATAATAATGGCTAACATTTATTTAGCCCTAAGTGCCAGCTACTATAATAGACACCTTATGTATATTTAATATCGCAACACCACTATGAAGAATTACTATTATTTTTATTTTATAGAATGGGAATCTGAGGCATAGGAGGATAAATAAACAACATAGCTAGAAAGCAGTGGAGTAGAATTCTGAACCCAAGCAATCTTACTTTAAAACTAATGTTCTTAATTACTGCATTACATTTCTTGTTATCACAACTTTACTAACTTCCATGAATAAATCTATTTTTTTTTCAAAAAGTAATGCTTTGATTTTAATTTTCCGATATTACATTCTGATTTAATAAATCTCCAAGTTATTTATTTTGCTAATTTGGCTACATTGAATTAGACATTTGTGAAAACTGAACTGCCCTCATCACATTTTCTCTAGAACCTTGTGCTTCTTAAAACACACACACACACACACACACACACACAATACGAAAAACCCCTTGTGGACATCATCACTGTCTATTTACTGAGCTGAAAAATATGCTAAGTATTATTATGGGTACAAAAAAGGGGTCCATCTGCCTGAACGCATCGAAGCCAAAAGGAGATACCTGCAGGTTTTATAGCAAAGAAAATAAGGTTTGTTAGAGAGTTGCAAATCCAAGAGAAACAGGCAGGCTATCACTCTAAGGCCTCGTTCCCTGGGTGTCTCAGGAGTACAGATTATATAGGGAAAAATCAGTAGTCATGAAAACTAAGGGAGCTGGGGTCATGAGTACTACTAATTGGACGATCAGAGGGGGATGAGGGAATTGATCCTGGTGTCTGTTCTGGAATCACCCATGGCACCATCCCTTCTGGTCCTGTGGCCTGGTCCTGGAGCAGATAGGGCTGCTGTTATGCCTGGATGGGTCTGGGGCTGGAACACATCTAAAGCTTAGGTGTTATCCTTAGACTGAAGTCCTACAGCAACTCACTGTCCTCACGACTACAGACCAGAGCCTCTGTTCACCTCCCTGTCCTAAGTCTTAATGATGAAAGGAGCAGTAGACAGAGGATAAGGGTGGAGAGAAGCAAGGGAGTCACAATGCCATTATCTAGGCAGAACCAGCTTTAATTAGAGAAAAAAAAAACTATATTAAAGAAATGAAGTTTGGGTGCAGTTACAATATAAGTTACAAGGATCTCACAGACTACTTGCTTGTGAAGCTTATCCATGTTTAATATTGTTTCATGTTTGAAAATACAAAACGTGGCTTATTACACAAATGGAAGTAAGTAGCTAAAGATTATTCCTATTTCATCAGGTACCATCACTTAGCTATTCATTAACTCCTTGGAAAATTAAGCACATGGCCTGAGCCTTTTAAAATGGTATGAGCTATTTTTCTCTAGCATTTCCCAGCCCTAATACCTATAAATGCACTTTCCATAGAAACTGCATGCTTAGTTGACTTTGAGCTACACTGAATATCTGTCCTTCTTTGACAGAGGAATTCAGGTTACTCTAGCTGTGTGCGTGAACGGCTGGATTCATTCATCCTAACCTCGTTATGCTACTGATGCAACAGGAGTACTGAGCTAGGTGATTCTTTGCTTACAGATAAAGCTCTCAGGGTGGAGGGGAGGGATGTTGTCACCAAGATCTGAAATGACTTAAGCATTGGCGTTATTTGGATAGCTGAAAAGAAGCAAAGTGGAGATAGCCCTTCAGTGAAAAGTGGATAGTCAGTGACTTCAAGTAGCCATGGAAAGTAGTTGATCTTTTCAATGACTGTCGGCAACAGTTCTGCTATTCTTTTTTCCAGTCCATGTAAACCAAGATGAAGAGTTTTGATTTTAGGCATCAGGCACATAGACAGACTGAACTTGTCTTAGTGATTTTTTTTTGTCTTTTTCTTGTTATTTGAATACCCAAAAGTAATATTTAAAAGAAAATTAATAATATCTACTTACTCAGTGATTACTATACCAATGTATGTTAGGCACCAGCCACTAAAAAGGGGAGGAGGGTAGTTTATAAGTTTATGCAACTAACTTATTAAATAATCTTATTTCGTCTTCTTGACACCTCTAAGTATGTAGTCTCATTATCACTGAGTACAGGTGAGGAAACCGAGGCTCCTGGAGAGTGAGTGACTTGCCCAAGTCCCATTAAAAAAGTAGCATATAAAGCAGTAAAACACCTGTTTTACTGGTTTTACAGTCCTCTTACTGTCTTGACTGTTATTGTCCTGCTCTGATAAAGTAAGAGATTTCCCACACAGAGAAGAAAAATGTAAATTGAAAAAATTGTTAAGGCTGAAGATATATTTATTTATTAATTCAACAAATATTTATTCAGATACTATCACATGTAGGTCATGTGCTGCATACCGAAGAGATAAAATCATAATAATAATAGCTAATAGTCACTGAGAATTCACTATGCGCCAGATACTTAAACTCGCTATCTCATTTAAATGCTACAATACTATGTGGTAGTTACTATTATTTTGTTAAAAAAAAGTAAGATCAGATAGTTTTGGCCTCTTGCTCAAGACCAGTATAATGGTAAATGGTAAAATCAAACCTATGGAAGTCCAGGAGCAAATGTCTTAAATTTCAAATTAACCCAATGAAACATTAGGAAGTGACATTACAGATATACGGAATATTGTGAAGATGGAACCGAACAAAATTAAATGGAGAATGACTTATGTAAAGATTGAGTCCTGAGTCTGATTCAAAGAAGGTTTATGCTTGATATAAGAAAGTAAACAGAACTGTCAAAGATTTTATGTGCATTAGAGATACATTGATAAGGTCTATGTTTTACTTTTTTATGCTATTGGCTTGTTATCAATATAGCTTAAATTGCAAGTTCTCTGTTCAGTAATGGTAATACATTTTTATAACTCTTCATTCCTCAACTAGACATGAGTTCGTACCTGACTGTATTAATCAAAACTCTTCTAGTTGTTAATAATATGAATCCCCCCAAACTTACTTAAACAAAAGAGAAAAATAGGCCTGGAATGAGGATAAGGATGGTGTCACTGTATTTAGATGCTCAAAAGATGTCATAAAAATGTATCTCTCATTCATTCATCTTCTTTACGCTACAGGTGATGGCAGAGAAGTTCTCCCAGGCCTACCTCGTCCTGGATGTTCACGACCAAGATGAGATAATCTCTCTATTCCTGGGGTCATATGGCTACATAGTAAAGGATTCTGTGTTAGGTCATATGCCCACCACCATGCTAGTCCCCAGTCCACAAGAATTCTGATTGGCAAAGAGAAGGAGACCTTGAGCTTGGTGGTCCCACCAGGTTAGAAAAGGGAGTTTCCAAATGGAAAAGATGAATTCCATTCCTTCACAATGAAAAGGGGAAATGAGTGGGCAAAAAATAACAGATGCGTACAACTGTATGATCTGAGGGGAATGACAACAAACAAACAAAAAAACAAAAAACATTTTTCATTCCCATCTTCACAGATGGCCTTTCTTGGATGTAGGAATTTCATTGTTAGTGATTCCTTTAGAAGAAGCATTGAGAGCTCTTTTTAAAAAGACAAATATGTTATATAAGAAGGCAGACACATTAAGCCATTATCACCTATTAAAAGTTGATTAGGAAAGAGCTTTCAGATTGTCCATTTTATCTCTTAGCTTTGCTCAGGGCAGACTCTTAGTAATCTGTTTCTGAAATATTGAGCTCAGTTAATAGTCAAAGAAAGGAACAAAATGATTTGACCTTTGAGATTAATACTGTACTGTGGATTCAAGAGCAGATGGTAGCGAATTCAGAAAGCTTGACTGCAGTTTATCCCTGAGTTGTCGAGATGGCCCTAGGAAAGACACTGTGTCTAGACACTGAACATAATAAAGATGGCAACTTAACACGTTTAGTAGCACATACCTGGAACTATGCTAGGCATTTTACCTAAATTATCTAATCTGCTCCAGAAAACTATAAAGCAAACACTTTTTATTATCCCCATTTTATGATGAAGGAAATTAAGTAACTTATTCAAGGTCACACAACTATCAAGTTGCTGAGTGGGATGAACACTCAGGACTGCCTGGCTTCAAAGCCACATCGATGCTTGCAGGCTAAACCAACATAGATGCCACGGAAGAGATGCGTCCATTGGAGGAAAGTTCACACAGATGGAATCTGGGTGACCTTCCAGCTCTGAGGTCCATAAGTCTTCTGGGTTTTCAGAGATTATTTGTGGGAGAGAGGCAGCCATTATTTTAATGGTACGTGGCTCTTTCAACATTACTTTATATTTTCTCTCTTAGTTATTGGTTCTCGAGTGAGTTGGCGACTTCCATACAGAAATATTTTCTGGACACGAAAACATTATATAGCCAATAGGAAAAAAAAAATACAGAAAAATCACCAAAATCTTGCCACCAATGCCAAGTGAGAGCTGGAGCCTAATCTACTGGCTATCTTTGTCTTTTCTGGGGCATTCACAGTTGTCAGGACACAATAGGCCAGGCCCCTGCCTAAGGACTATGCCTGGGCAGTTCTCTGGGTCCGCAGGTGAAAGTGTAGCCCTAACCATGGGGGATCTGCCCTCCCTTTAGTGAGAAAGCTCTGTTGAGACTGTACTTTATACCTTGTGATACCCAAACTACCAGTTTTAGGATTAGGAAAAACTTTTTGTTAAACAAAACCAGATAATAAATTTAGATGCATTGATGTTGGGAATCTGGCTGGAAACCCATAAAATTGCATCATTTGGAAAGAGTACACGCTGTATTTTGCATGTGAACCCTTTCTATATTTTACTAACATCTAGCTACACCTTCCCAAACTCCCATTTTTCACCTAGATTTGGAATTCTGGACAATTTTTTTATGAACCAACCGGTGATTGATTTTTTGAAGCTGGGTACGTTTAATGTCATAATTAACCTAGGACTCACAAACTACTTTTCCACCAAGCAGGTGTATTGATTGTTCACATCTACACTGAGGTTGGCTCAGAATCATCTGTTAGAAATATATATTTAAGACCTACAGAGTATCTAGATCCATACCTCACTCCTTAAATACACACAGAATAATTCTAGATAGATTTGTATTTTAACATTTTACATTTTGAATGAAAGTCCTTTCTATGAGTAAGACAGAGAACATAAAACCAAGGACCCATAAAATAAATGGTCAATATATTTTATATGATAAAGAAAATTCTAAATGAAAAAAACTAATAAAGGAAGACAAAGAAAATATCAAAAAGAAAGACAACATCTTTTTAAAAAATAAAATAAACATGAATATGGACTGGCAATTTACACACAAAAATGCAAATGACTAAAAATACTAAAAAAATTAAATGGATAATTATTCAGCAATAAAAAGGGATAGATAATTGATGTATATTTTAAGCACAATTATGTCTTATAAGTCCATTCATTATGCTGAGCAAAAAAAAATTCTCTAAAGGTTATGTACTGTATGTACCATTATATAACATCCTCGAAATGACAGAACTGGAGAGAATGATTAGTGATTGCTTGGGAGAAGGGTGGGTGTGGGGTTGTGGATGTGCCTACAGTGGTAGTATGAAGGAGTTTCTTTGTGTTTATCTTGACTGTAGGTATATAGGTCTATACATGGAACCTATACCTAG
>NW_024350921.1:4869610-4897833 GCF_902729225.1 Pteropus medius | reverse complement strand
CACGCACACACACAAAAGATGCATGTGAAAATGAGAAACTAAAATAGAATCTGTAGTCTAATTTAAAGCATTATTATCAACATTAATTTCCTGGCTTTGAAATCTTACTGCAGTTATACAAGATGTCACTTTTGGAGGAAGCTAGGTGAAGGGTTTATGGGACTCTATGTAATAGTATTGCAACTTCCTGTGAGTCTATATTAATTTCAAAATAAAAAGTTAAAAAAAAAATTCTCAAATCCAACTTCATTAAAGAAATGCAAATGAAATTGTGAGATACTATCTTTAGTTATTATATTGTAAAAGTTTAATAATAGTCAATGTTGGGAGATGTTATGGATTGAATAGAGTTCCCCCCAAACATGGTGAAATCCTAACTCCTAATACTTGTGAATGTGACTTTATGTGACTATAGAGTCCTTGTAGATGATCAAGGTAAGATGATATCATTAAGGCAAGTCCTAATCCAATATGACTAGTGTCCTCATATAAAAGAGAAATTTAGACCAAAAGGACAGACTTGTACAGAAGGAAGACATGTGAAGACACAGGGAAGTACAACCATCAACAAGTCAAGGAATGTCAGAGGCTACCAAAAGCTAGAAGAGAAGCCTGGGACAGATTCTCTCTTCCAGACCTCAGAAGGAACAAACCCTGCCAACATTTTGATCTCAGGCTTCTGCCCTCCAGAACTGTGATACAATAAATTTAAACTATTTACACTATCCAGTTAGTAGTACTTTGCTACAGCAGCCCTAGGGATCTAATATAAGAAAAATATGCTGCTAGGGAGAGTAATCAGTTGGTGCAACTTCTTTGGGAGGGAATTTGGCAATATTTATCAGATTGTGAAATCATATGTCAATTGACCCTGTAACTACATACCAATCTTACCTCTGGGAATTCATCTTGAGGGTATATTTTTACATTTTCCCAAAGATACCTTTTCAAGAATGTTGACTGCAGTGTTGTTTTTTATAATAAAATCCCTAAAGTAATCTAAATTTCTATCTATGGGAGAATAAATAATAAATCCTATGATCTACAATGCCTTATCAGCACTTCAAAATCCAAAAGTTCTGGAAAGCTGACATTTTAAAAAGAATTTGCAGCAAACTTATTTGATGGCAAAACCTGCTCTGTGTTGATGTGAAGCTTTTTATAGTCTTTATTTCTTTGTGAATTATTCATTTGTTACATTGCAGAAGTATCATTAAGTAAGAAGTGCTTCCCCTGACCCTTCTTGAAGTTTTACTATATCTAGTATTATCTTTCTAAAATTTGAACAATTTTGAATATTGAAATACATCTGACTCTAGAGATTTGGAATAAGGGAATGTGCGCTCATATGGTGTGGATTCTGCCCCAATTCTCTGTCAAAGCTATTCTACTTAACAGTGTACTCCGGTAAAGAGATAGCTCTCCGGGTCCTGGCGTTGGCAGTAGACTTTCAGTGGCTCAGAACCTTGCTCCACTCTGTTTGATCCTGGCTAACCTTAATCTGATCTGTCTGACAATATATAATTCCTAAACAAATGCCTCCCAGGCCCTTTTTTGGTATTAATGTAGACGGAATAAGCATTTCTAAAGAAGTTGATAAATGCTAGTAGCATATAAAGGAAAAACACATTAGCTTATAATGTACAATATGACCAAAAGATAAAAGAGTACTTTACAAATATTTCTGAAAAATGAATGCAGGTAGCAGAAATTGTGTTAACAGCATGCGCACACACACACACACACACACACACACACCAGGAGATTATAAGAGTCCATTAGTAACAACAAAATCTTATTTCTTACTATTTTGCCTTTACATTCAGTAGCTCATTAAGGACTAACTTTAATTGAATTGAATCCTTAGAGACAGTCTTAGAAGTGTAAAGAATCTTAGAGATAGCATAGGTCAACCCTCTCAGTCACAAGATAAGAAAACTAAGGCTGCCTCCGAACACACCACTAACTAGTAAGAGAAATGAAATCAGAGTCCAGGCTCCCTTACACAAGGGCCAACATCCTCCTTCTAAAGCTCCCTTCTGCAAACCTGAGCTTTGGAAACCTCAGTAAGGTTCACAGCCCCTAAAAGCTTGCTTTCAGTGCCACCCCACCCAGCTGGTCACCTCACACCATGCATCGAGTGTGCACTCTCTTTCCTATTCTGCTCTTGTGGGTGGACTGGTTCTAATTTCAGTGTCAATAAATTCAAACAGGGTTTTTGTTTGTTTATTTTAGCTTCCAACTTTCATTCCAAGATCTGGGATGGTCCGGAGAATGAGATTATAATCTTATATGGAATTTGGCCTCTATAGAAAAAAAAGAAATTACCTCATCTTTTTTTTGGACATAAACTACCTATTGGCTCAAATTCATCTTTGGCAGTTCATAATAGGGGCCCTCTTCTTTATCCAGGAGGTTAATTATATTAATTATATTCTTAGACTTAACTCATGATTTTGTTTTAAAATGTTCCATTTCCACACTGTATCATTAAGATACTCTCTGAATCCATTAACCTTTTCTCATTGACTTTGATATGATGATGCATTAATACTCTTTTCCATAAGTTCCTCTTCAGTCCAGTTACATGTTTTTTCTTCCTTTATTCTTCATTCCAGTTGTTTGCACTCCCAGACTCATCTTCTGCCCTATCCTTTGTCTTTCTTCTTCCCTTCCCCTTTTTGCCCTACCTCTCCCAACTCTCCCTCCTGTTTTCTCCCTCCTTCTGTTACCATTGGGGTGATCTAAAATCCATCATTGCCCCAGTGGCACTGAGGAGTCCTCAGTTCTTTCTGCGGACACAGTAAAGAATTACAGATTAAGCTACGCAGCCTCGTTGAACTCAGGGTGTATTATTTTGGCTTCTGGACATGTGTTTACAAGGGTGATGTTAGATGATTGGCATGTGAGGTCATTTTGATTGACATTTGGCTGTTATATAACCCTTTACCTACCGTGTGTGTGGTTAACCAGAATTCAGTCTGTTATAATTAGATTCATAAACTTCCAGGCAGGTTCATAATATTATAATGATGATATAATGAGGCTTAAGTTATGAGAAGGTTAGTGTAGTACCAACTGCATAAGTTCTTGTGACCAGACCAAACCAGTGGCTTTTTTATGGCTTTTTACTCCTTTGAGTCTCAGGATAGAGGGGTAATTTCTAATCATAAAATGGGTGTTTCAGGGAGGTTCTAAAGGATGTCTTTGGATGGGGCTTTCATTCCCCAGTCCCTCATTTCTATCTAATTACCAACACTTCTATTTCTCTCTCTCTTCTTCAATAAACACTTGCGGCCTGAGGGCCCATGATGCACTTGGCCGTGACTTTAGCTCTAGGAATTCAGAGAGAAAGACAAAGACACAGTTTGTCCTTCTTCCTCTGCTTCTTCTTGTTCCTCTATTTAGTTATTTTACAAGTAGTTTTCTTAAATTCAGATAAAAATTTGACCTTTATCCTTTTATAAATCAAACAAAATCCCTAAGTCTCTTTGTTTGTATTATTTGAATGTTTAGATTTTCCTAAGTGCCAGGGAACACTTTTTTGGAAGAACCAAACTGGCTTGCAAGCTTTTTAGGACTCTCGCCAATCAAAATACCAGTGTGATCCCAGGGATCACCAGAGCTACTTGCCTGCAGCCAATTCCCTTCAGACACATCCAATTTTCCCCAAGTATAGATTTTTTTGAAAATTATGCTTGAGATGTTATCTTAACACTTCACTGTGCTGTAAATATATCAGACACTGAATTCATTTTGGGACTCCTTCCTCCCTTTTCTCATAGCTGTTTATTCAAGGATAGCTAAGGAGAACTATTATGACCATGGTGTCTTGTCAGAAATGCCATGGTTCCAAGACAAAATTTTTAATTCTTTTTTTTCCCTTTGCCCTTGGGGTCCTGTGTTGCCCTGACTGAAGCACAGCAGCCCTCACAGCATCTGATCAACAGTCTGCCTAAGCTCTTTCTTTAAATGAGTGAGAGAATCAAGCCATGAGAACTTGAAAGTCAAATGCTAGATTTTATATCCAACCTGTCACTATTTCCTTCTTGGCTGTCAGACTCTGGTGACCTCTGATTTCCTATAATTAGGATTTTCCGGACTAAAATTTACAAAATCTCTAAGTAAAAAAGCTGTCTTAGCTTATAAATGAGAACCCCCAAATTAAAATGCCTAATTTTCTTCCCCTGCTACCTCTTCACCTATTTTTCTATTCCTTTGTAGGTCATCAGTCTTTAGGCATTAAAGAGAAACCTGGGGAGAAAGCAGACAAGAATGGAATTTTGGAAGCTTGCACTATCTGGAAAGGAGACCAGACACAAAAGAAACTCAGAGATCAGCAACTCCTCTACAAATTAATGCCTATAATCATTTCGTCTTATTATAAATAAAACTTATTAATTTGATCGTAGGATAAATGTTACTATAAAGACATTTTGATAAAGTTGGTAATATCTACTGTTGATCGACATGAAAGGAAGCATCAGATGTTCTTATACAGAGATTTAGGGAGATTTATCAGCTCAAGTAAATCTCGATGAAGTCAGCTGGTCTTCAGTCCTACATTGTTAAGGAGAGCAACGAGCTGTCAATAAGGACATGGAGGCATAAATGGGAGCTAGTTTAATGCGGCATTTGCCTGTCATTCGTTTGATTCGTTTTTCTGGAGAATAGTAAACTATTTTATTTCTTAATATAAAACTGTAAATTGATATAGAAAAACATTAATTAATTTTGCAGAGTCTAATTTAAATTTAGTCTTAGAGATCTTCGGAGAATGTTAGTGTTAGTTTTGCTGGACCTCCATGGCACTTCTGCAGGGCCTAGTGGAGACCTCTCTTTGCACATAGACAGATTCTTACACTTGCCTCTACCACGGGACTTCGCCAGCCCAACTGGGCTTGTGAGTCGATATGCCTCTCTCTCTACTTAGACTGGTCTTGGTGCATTATGCTTTATTTTCAGTATTAATGCAGCGCCTGGCACGTATAATTCCTCAAAAACAAAGTGCTGAATAAATGAAGAAATACTTATCCCATGTACGTGCCTCCTAACAGTCTGTACCATAAACCAGCTCTTTTAAGATACTGGATACACAACATAACCTGCATTCTTGGTGCAGTAGCTATTAAGTCACTAGGAACTTAGACAGAGATACTATTTGTATAGTCCAGGTGACAAGTTCTGAGGGGTGGGAGGTGAGGTCAATGCCACAGAGCAGCACATAGGCAGTGAACGGCTGAAAGTATAACACTGCTGCAAGGCCGGGCTGCTGGATGCCAGCGGGAAGTCTGTTGTGAGGTTGTGAGATGCTTCTCTTTTCTCAGTAATAGTTTATGACATAGGAAATATGCAGAAAGGGGCCCAGTTTTCAATCCTGGTAGAGCCATTTCTTAGGTCTACAACCTTGGCAAGTCTTTTAGCTACACTGAGCCCCCATCTCTTATGTTGTTGTTGTTTTTTCTTTAAAACAGCAACAACATTATTATTGTTCTTACACATATAAAATTCATAACTGGCTGTCATAAGTATTAAATTTCATGAAGTTTGTGCACATTTCTAATATACTATCAGACATATTGTTGATGTTCCACAAATAAATGTAAGTAGAATCTGAATCTAAACGTTGGCTCTGGAGAATTTATATTTTCCTTACAGGAACCCAGTGTCGATTGCATCAGGATAGTTAATAACAAAATATGATTTGTTCTGAGGAAATATGCATTATAAATACCTTAATGGAATGAACCTCTTGGAGGTCACACTATACTTTCCTAAAAGAAATGCACAATGTTTAACGATCTCTATTTTGAAGATAAAAAAAAAATTACTAAGATAGGGAAGGGAGGTAAACTTTGTGAAGTCACACAGTCAGGTAGTGACCAAATCATGAAGATCGTTGAAGAGTCTGGATTCATGGACAACCACTCAGATATTTTATTTATATTGGAGGTGAAGTTGGAGTCCAGGTGTGATAAGATGAGTGATTCGTTTTTTGTTAGTTCTGGAAGCCCAAGCCAGAGAAGTGAAACACACCAGGGCTTGTGTTCTTTATTCATTTGCCTTTTCCTTGCTTTGCTTCTCTGGAAACATTAAATTTGTCATTTTTAAAGTCATTATATAATGTGAATATAATGTATTCTCTTTCTTCCTCATTCTTCTGATTCCTTGAAATCAAATCACATAAAAGCAAGTGAATGTGATGGAAATTAAGTCTTGAAAATGTGTATTCAGTTGATATATTGATTCCAAGTTGCTATTAAGAAAATAATCGAACCATAATTTATTGATGATTTTGTGCGCTTTGTGTTAAGGACATTTATTTGCATTAGTGAAAGATTAATTAATAAAGTTCCATGCTCTTATGTGATATGAGGTATATCTAATCAAAAAAGGATAGATTTGTTAATCTAAGTAGGTACTATTAATTTTAAAAAAGCATTATTAGCAAATAATTTATTTCAAGCCAATGGGTTATAAAAAGTCAAAAAGTTGCTTGTGGGTTTTTTCTTCTTTTTTTCTTTTTATAATTTTAGCATTTGTGTGTGTGTGTGTGTGTGTGTGCGCGCGCGCGTGTGTGTTACACTGTCATTGGAGTTCACGTTGTTTTTTTTATTATCATAGGGTTTGCAAATATTTGTTTTTAATAGTCTAGTTTCAGAATGAGAAATGCTATTCAGCAGCAGAGCATGCCCACTTACTTAGCATAAGAATGTGTTCTGCTTTAGAAGCAATTGCATAGGAAATAGCAGCACTGGAGCTAGAATAATTTATACCGTGAAACTTGGCTATATGATAAAAAACATTGACTGCAGAATTATTGGTGTAATCCTGAGATCAGGATGGTGCCTTCTTATGTTTACTTTTCTTTACCTCCCTTTTCCAAAGTCACTTTGTAGTCATATTTTGATGATTTTGAATTTTCAATATCTTAATGCATGTGCATTTTCCCTATTTTCAAGCTAAAAATCATTTTGTGTTATAAATATGTTATAATGGTAATGTCGGGGGAAGAAACCACCCCCGCTCCTTTTTCTTTCATTGGCAGGATTTTCATTTTTCAAGTGGGGAACAAAATAATAAAGATAAACAATTTTCCTTTTTTAATAATGAAGAATATGTTTTAGAAAAGCCATTTAGAGAGATGCAAAGTAGTATCTACACCTATCATCTGATTTTTAAAAAATTGTTCAAAATGGCATTTGGGGGAGGAGGGTGAAGAAATCTAAAACATGAATTACTTTATTCCCTAAATACCAAGTTAAAGAGTTCAATGCAATTTCAAATTGCAAGGAAAAAAATATTACTGTTTCTAGGAAAGATGACATCATTTTTAATTTTTAATTTACTTTATGTCATTTTTTTTAAAGATTCCATTCCTTTCTTGCTTATGGATTTCCTCCAGCTAATTATTCTTTCTAATGGAGTATAATGTAACCAGTACCCAGGTCAAGAATCAGGGCATACCTGGTATTCCAGAAATCTCTTGAGCTCTGGCAGTCACCACTCACCCTGCACAGCAGTAACCACTACTCTGGCTTCTATAGGCACAGATTATTTTCACCTGTTTTGTACTTTTTTTAAATGGAGTTCTACAATATCTACCTATAGTAGACTCGTGAACTATAGTCCCCTTAGCTAGAACCTGAGTTTGCAGCTCTTGACTGCAGCTTCCTTTTTTTCACATTGAGATTATTAACAAAAAGCTTATTGTCCGGCTCACCTTAAGGCAATAAAAGTAGAAAGAAGTGAAGAAAAATCTAAAAGTTTCAGTTTCTAAAGAAATTTGTAACCTGATCGCTCCAAGCACTGAGGTCTTGCTATTTGCAAAAGGGTTTTTCAAATGCACTTTAGAATCTGGCTCTTGTAAATATGGAATACCCCTATTCCTCCCAGTTCTTCCTCTTACAACTACAAAATGCTCGACATACACAACGAAAAAGAATAGAAAGATTCAAATATTTAGAAAGAGGACAGACTACCTAGGAGCTCAGGACCTGAGAAAAGACAGTGGTTGAGTTCTCTACATTTCTTTTTTGCTTTTCATGTATCTTGGACAAGGGCATTGCAGATCTCCAGCTGAAATTAACAATAGGTGCAGTCAAAAAAAGAGCCAAGTAAACCTTGCTCCTGAAAATAGGGTGGGCTAACAACAGAAAACTTTTAAAACAATATCTGTCACACTTCAATCAAAGACTAACAGAACCTACCCAAGCCTTGCGGTTTTAATAGGACAGAGAAGATCTTCCAACTCATTCCCCTACTGACCTATGCAAGCAGCAGCACTCTCAAATCTAGTCGCTACAAAGACAAACAGTTCTTCAATTCTCCCACCAGGGTAGTATCAATGAGATCCTCCCCACTCACCAAGCAGGAAATAAATATAGTATAGTGAATCTGGGTGAAGCTTACTCACCGTTCTACTGCACCCACCTCCCTCCGACCCACCACCACCACTGTCAAGCTCACAGTATGAAGTTGAATCTGCTCACCTACCTGGCATTGATGAGGGATCAAGGTAGTTTGGGTTGGGACAAGTTGATGTTCTACTGTGCCACCTTTCCACCTCTGGTGTCAGTGGGCCCCAGTGAGGAGCAGAGCTTCTGCCTCAATCTTATAGCAAAAATAGTGTTTTCTGAGTCAGTCCTCAACTTCCCCCTCCCTGATGTCAAATGTTCCATTTTTTTTCCACGAGATGGTCCACGAGATGCTGAGCAGATACTCCCACTGAGAGACAATGAGCAAGTGCTCACGTTTGCTGGAAAAGTAAGGTGTCAACGGGGCCCGGGGAAAAACTGAACTTTTATTCTACCCATCTTCACCAAGGCCATGTGAGCCAGCATTCCATGTTTGCGATGTCAGTGGGGCCAATGAGAAGCTGAACAAATCAGAAGCTGGAATTATCTGACAAGGAATTTAGAAGAAACATCATAAAAATACTTTCACAGTCAATTAAAAATTCTCTGGAAAAAATAATCTCATCAAAGAAATAGAAGTTACATATTTTATAAAAGTAACTAAATGAAAATTATAGAACCAAAACTTCCAAGAAGTGAAATAAAACCTTGGTGAATAGACTCAGTAGTACAATGGAGATGTCAAAGGATAGCATCTGTGAACTTAAGGACAAATCAATAGAATTTGTTCAATTTGAATAACAGAAAATAGACTGAAAGAAAGGAAAAAAATTAAGAGAGTTAAGACCCTGAAAATTTAGCAGGAAAACTTATATTTAGATCATTGCAGTCCCAGAAAGAGAGGAGTCAGTGAGTGAGACTTAAAAAGTAATGGCTGAAAACTTCCTAAATTTTGAAAAAAAAAGACATAAATCTATAGCTCCAAGATTAAGATGACTGAATCCCAAATAAGATAAATCCTCCTCTCCAAAAAAGTAATCACTCCAAAACCTGCTATAAACTTCTGAAGACTAGAGACAAACAATCTCGAAAGCAGCCAAGGAGACTAACACCCTACTTGTAGGAGAAAAGCACTTTGGATGGCAGTGGATTTTTTTTTTATCCCAAATCCTGAAGGACAGAAGAAAGAGGCACACGATTTTTCAAGTGTTAAAAAAAAAAAGAACTGTTAACCATAAATTTTATATCTATAGCAAAGATACTTCATCAATTAGGTGAAACAAAGACATTCTCAGAAAAAGGAAAACTAAGGTAATTAGTTACTAGAAAAACTTCTCTTAAGAATGGCTAAAAATTTATCTAAACAGAAAGACAATTAAAACATAGACAGATTAGAACTAAGAAAAAAAAAAGGAAGAACATTTGATAGGTAAAAAATAAGAGTAATATAATAGACTCATAAATTTTAAAAAATTATATCTGTTGGTTCAAGCAAAAATTATAACACCATCTTAAGTGGAGCTCAAGCTATGTAGAGGAAAACCTTAAGTTAAATACTTAAGACCAGTTAAAAGTAGAGAACGCAAAGGGACTTAAGTAGAAATGAGGTTTCTACACCTCACTTGGTATCAAAACACTGACACTAGTAAACTGTGATAGCTTACATTCTAATATCTGGCAAAGTGATACACTTAAATACATTAGAAATAAATCAAGGCAGAATCTTAAAAAATGTTCAAAAATCCATCTATACAAAATGTACAGCTAACATTGTACTTAATGGTGAA
The DNA here is from genome assembly GCF_902729225.1 of Pteropus medius. Classification (NCBI taxonomy): domain Eukaryota; kingdom Metazoa; phylum Chordata; class Mammalia; order Chiroptera; family Pteropodidae; genus Pteropus; species Pteropus medius. The sequence continues at coordinate 4,887,689 of NW_024350921.1, read as the reverse complement.
AGATTAAATGTTTTTCCTCTAAGATCAGGAGCAAGAGAAGAACTTTTGCTTTCACCACTCTTATTTAACATAGCATTGAGTGTTCTATTAGAGCAGTAAGGTCAAAAAAAAAAAAAGGCATATAAAGTAGAAAAAGAGAAAGAAAACTGTCCCTATTTGCTGATAACAAAATTTTACCTGACAAAACAAAAAAAAAAATTAAACAGAATCTACCAAAAAAATTTGTAAAACTGATATGTGAGTTCAACACATTCACATGATACAAGATGAACATATAAAGCCTCCAGGAACTTCCATGTTGTTGAACACATGGAGATATAGGGAGAGTGACATGCTTGAAGGGAGCGTGGAAGCTGAAAACAGGTAACATTACCCTTTCCCCTGTCCCCATACTTTGCCTGTGCATCTCTTCCATCTGGCTATGTCTGAGTTATATCTTTTTATCATAAATTGGTAATTTGATAAGTAAAATGTCTCTCTGAGTTCTGTGAGCCACTGTAGCAAATTAATCAAACACAAGGAGAGATCTGTTGGAAGCTCCAGTGTATAGCTGGTTGGTCAGAATCATAGGCAATAACCTGAACTTTCAATTGGCATTGAAGTTGACAGACGGGACAGTCCTGTAGGACTGAGCCCCATAGGATCCAATGCTATTACCAGGTAGTGTCAGAATTGAGTTGTATTATAGGACACCCAGCTGGTATCAGAGAATTGCTTATCAAAGAAAAAAAAAAAACAATAACAAAAAAACATACATTGGAATTGGAAGCAGAATCATGGGTTGGTGTCAGATAAATGAGATTTGCTAGAAAAGCCTTGGTTCAAAGAAATGTGGTTTGGGAAGAAAAAGGATAAAAGGGTGGAAGATGAGGAACCTCTGATTTCTGGGTGGCCATGTGGTCACCCATGGCATGAAGCAACAGCTGTGCTCAGTGACTGAAGGCAAACGTTACCACTGGAATTGAGAGATGCATCTAACTCCCAGAGTGTTGGCTCACTGAATGCTTAAGGAGATGCAAACTAATAAGTAAAAGATGACATATATAACCCTTTTGTTATAGTTATCGGCAATTGCTAAAGTAAAATTAAAAGAGAGTGCTGGGTCAGACATTGATACCAGACCAAACTCAGATATTTCAGTGAGTCTGAGTTTCAGCCACTAGTTTTTCAAAGCCTCCCGCACCCCCACCTCCAATGCACACACCCCGAAGTAAAACCTGTATAGGGACAAAAGAAAATACCTCAAAGGTCTCTGTTCACCAAGAAAGTAATCAACCATGGGGGAAGGGCAAAACCAAGAAACTACTGAAACCAGCAGGTATAGTGTAAATAAAAACTTGTTTCATTTTGTAAATTGGCATCAATGGCTTCCTGAGGAATATTTACTAAAACACATCGTGAGAGTAATTCGGAGATTTTGTCTTTGGTTTTGAATGCTGCAGAGTGGAAGTGAGTTTGAGGATGATATGAGACTCACAGCTCACTATGGAACAATCACATTTATCTATCATCATCTATCTATATCATTTATCTATATCTATCTGTAATCTATCTATACCTATTATCTATCTATATGTCTTTATGTCAGTATCGTATTATTTTTATTATTGTAACTTTGTAGTATCAACCAGTGAGATACCCACCACTTTGTTCTCTCTAAGGATTTCTTTGGCTATTCAGGGTCATGTGGTTCCATATAAATTTTAGGACTAGTAGTTCTAGTTCTGAGAAGAAAGCCGTTGACATTTTAATTTAATTGCTTTGACTCTGTATATTGCTTTAGATAGTAAGGATATTTTAATAATATCAATTCTTCTAATTCATGAGCATAATATATCCTTCCATTTATTTGTATTTTCTTCAATTTCTTTCTTCAAGGTTATAGTTTTCAGAGAACAGATCTTTCACCTCTTTAATTAAATTTATTCCTAGGTATTTTATGCTTATTGATATAATTGTAAATGGGATTACTCTCTTAATTTCTCCTGATATATTTGTTACTGATGTATAGAGATGCAATAGATGTCTATATATTGATTTTGTATCTTGCAAGTTTTCTGAATTGATTTATTAGTTCTAATAATTTTGGGTGGAATCTTTAGGGATTTCTCTATATATAGTATCATGTCATCTGAAAATAGTGACAGTTTAACTCTTCCTTTCCAATTTGAATCTTTTTCATTCTATTGTCTGCTGTGGCTAGGATCTCCAATACTATGTTGAATTAAACTGTTAAATGTGAGCATCCTTGTCTTATTCCTGATCTTAGAGAAAAAGCTTTCAGCTTTTCATCATTGAATATGATATTAGCTATATGTTTGTCATATATAACCTCATTATGTTGATGTATGTTCCTACTACACCCATTTCATTGAGAGTTTTTATCATAAAAAATGTTGAATTTTGTTAAATGGTTTTTCTGCAACTAGTGAGATGATTATACAATGTTTATTTTTTTATTTTGTTAATGTGATATATCACACTGATTTATTGCTGTTGAATCCTTGCATCTCTGAGATAAATCCTGCTTTTTCATGCTGTATAATCCTTTTAATTTATTGTTGAATCCAATTAGGTCTGAATTTTTTTTTTTCTTTTTTTTTTTACAAGGTCTGTCTCATTTTGGTATTAGGGTACTGATGACTTTGTAGAATGAGTTTGGAAGCATTTCTTTCTCTTTGATTTAAAAAAAAGTAGTTTAAGAAGCATAGGTATTAACTTTTTTTTTTTTTTGAATATTTGGTAGAATTCACCTATGAAGCCATGTAGTCTTTTATTTGTTGAGAGTTTTTTGATCACTGCTTCAATTTCTTTGCTAGTAAGCAGTCTTTTAGATTATCTATTTCTTCCTGGTTCACTCTTGAAAAGTTAAATGCATTCTGAAATGTATTCATTTATTTTAGATCGTCAGATATGTTAGCATATAATTTAGCATATTCTTTACTCATTGTATTTTGGTGGCGTTAGTTATAACCTCTTCTTTCATTTATGATATTACTTATTTTTGCTCTATTTTTTTTTTTTATCTTAACGTGTTTGGCTATAGGTTTGTCAATTTTATATTTTCAAAAAACCAGCTCTTAGTTTCATTTACTTTTTAAATTAAAAAACATCATTTTGTTTATTTCTGCTTGAACTTAATTATTTTCCTCCTTCTGTTTACTTTGGATTTTGTTTATTTTTTCCTACTTCCCTTAAGCAAAAAGTTAGATTGTTTATTTGAGATTTTTTTTGTTTTATGAAGTAGGTCTGTATAGCTATGAACTTACTTCTTAGAATTGCTTTTGCTGCATCTCATAAATTTTGAAAAGTTGTATTTTTATTTTCATTTTTCTTGAGGTAGTTTTTGATTTTCTGTTTGATTTTCTATTTAATCCAGTGTTTGCTTAGTAACATGATGTTTAGTCTCCACGTATTTTTGTTTTTTTCAGTTTTCTTCTTTCAGTTGGTTTCTAATTTCATGCCATAGTGGTAGATAAAGATGTTAGACATGATTTCAACCTTCTTAAATTTATTAAGGCTTGTTTTACAGACTAATATGTTATCTATTTAAGAGAATATTCCATATGTAATTGAAAAACAAAGTGTATTCTTCAGGTTTTGGATAAAATGTTCTAAAATGTATATTAAGCAATTTGGTTTAATGTGACATTTAAGGCCATTATTTCCTAATTAATTTTCTCTCTGTATGATTTATCCATTAATGTAAGTTAGATATTAAAATATCTTCCTATTACTGTGTTACAGTGAATTTCTCCCTTTACATTCATTAATATTTGCTTTACATATTTAGATGATCCTATGTTGGGTATGTAGATATTTACAATGTTATATTCTCTTCTTGTATTGACCTTTTTTATAATTAAGCAGAGCTCTTCTTTGTCTTTTTTTTTACATTTCTTGTTTTATTGTCTATTTTGTCTGATATCAGTATTGCTACCCCAGCTTCCTTTTCATTTCTATTTACATGGGATAGCTTTTCCATTCCTTTATTTTCAGTCTGTATGTATATTTGATTTGAAGTCTCTTTTAAGCAACATATAGATGAGTCATGTTTTTTCATTCATTCAGCCAACCTATGTCTATTTATTGAATTATTTACGTCATTTACATTTAAAGTAATTGTTTATAGATATGTATTTATTGTCATTTTATTAATTGTTTCTTGGTTGTTTTTATAGTTCTCCTTTGTCCTTCTCTTCTCATGATGCCTTTTCCTCTGGTTTGATGGGGTGTTTTAGTGTTATGTTTGGGTTACTTTCTCTTTATTCTTTGTGAATCTTTTACAGGTTTTAAGTTTGTGGTTATCATGAGGTTTGTGTATATTATTCTATATCTATAGCAGTCTATTTTAAATTGATAGTCATGTAGGTTCAAATATATTCTAAAATAATTACATTTTTACTTCTACCTTCATACTTTATATTTTTGATATCATATTTTAGATCTTTTTGTTTTGTTTATCTCCTGACTACTTATTGTAGTTTGAATTGAGCTTGGTACTTTTATCTCTTGATTTTTTTGTTGTTGTTGTTAGCTTTTTAAACGTCTGATTCTCTGTATTTATTAAATATTTGGTTTTACCTATGAGATTGTTTTCTTTCTCATAGTTTCTTGTTTCTGATTATGGCCTTATTTTTCCTACCCAAAGAAGATTCTTTACCATTTTTTGTAACTCTGTTTTAATGGTAATTAACTTTTTTAGTTTTTGGTGTCCAGAAACCTCTTTATCTCTTTTTCAATTCTGAATGATAATCTTGTAGGGTAAATTATTCTATGTTGTGGGCTCCTTTTTTTTTAGCATTTAAAGATGCCTGTTAGTCCCTCTTGACTATAAAATTACTGCAGAGAAATCAGCTAATAGCTTTATGAAGTTTCCCTTGTCTGTACTTGCTTGTTTTCCTTTTGCTTTCTTCAAAATTGTCTCTTTATTTGTAACTTTTGCCATTTTAACTACAGTATATTTTGGGTTCATCTTGTTTGGGTCTCTCTGTACTTTCTGAACCTGGATGTTTGTCTCTATTCCCAGGTTAGTAAAGTTTTCAACCATTATTTCTTCAAATAACAGTTTCTGTTTCTTTATCTCTTTTTTCTCCTTCCAGGATCCCTATAATATGAATTTTTGTGTGCTTGATGGTGTTCTGGAGATCCCTTAAGCTATCCCTGCTTTTTTAAAAATATTTTTTTCTATTTGCTCTTCTGATTGATTGATGTTCACTAGTCTCTCTTAAAGGCCACTTATCTGTTCTTATGTATTACCTAATTTGGTATTAACTAATGACTTTCATTTCAGTTATTGTATTCTCAAGTTCTGCTTGATTCTTTATTATATTTGTATAATCTCTCTCAGTTCTTCTATTTCACTCCCAAGTTAGGTGAGCATTCTTATGACCATTTCTTTGAATTCTTTACTAGGCAAATTACTTCTCTCCATTTCCTTAGGATTTTTGAAGAGAGAATTTTCTTGTTTCTTCATTTGAAAGATAGTCTTCTGTCTTTTCATTTTGTTTGACTTTCTATGCTTGTTTATATGAAATAGACAAAATAGATATCTCTCCTAGTTTTGAAAAAGTGACCTCATGTAGAAGAAACCTCTATGTAGGCCCTCTGCTGGGTGGTTTTAGCAGGGCACTGGAAGCCAAGTATGTGCCTGTGGTGCTGGGGGGCTTGCTCAGTGAACTGTAGTAGCTCCAGGTAAGAGGTCATGTGCATGCAGTAATTCTCTGGTGATCCTGTCTGCTTCATTTTTTCCAGAGCCCAAATGGGCTCTGGTGATGTGTCTGGGAATACATTGTGTTGAACTTACAAGCAGGCTGGAGCGCTTGGATAGTGTTACCATATGCCCTACACAGGTAGAGGGTAACATAAATAATGGCATTCACCAGCACATCTGACCCTGGCGAATTTCCGAAGTTCCTGGAGTGCTCTCACACCTCCCTATTCTTCTCTATATGGTCTCTCTCTTGTTTGTTGTATAAAAAGTGGACTTGTATAGAAGAAACCTCTGTGTAGGCTGTGTGTTCTGGGCAGTTTGGGCAGGCTGGTTGGACCTGCACAGGGGCTTGGACACTAACTTGTGCGGTTGGAGTGGCTCCTGGCAGGGAGACCAGGAACAGGGATGCCAGGTGGTGATGCCCTGTCGATCCTGCTTGCCCCCCACTTTGTTCAGAGCAGAAATGTTCTCTGGACATTGTGGCTGAAAATGTACTCTGATGATCCTGCATGTGCTCTCACCCACCTTACCAAGGCGGAGGGGGAGAAAAGCAATAGTGCTCACTGGCACTTCTGATTTTGGCGAGTTCCTGCAGCTCCCGGAGAGCTCCTGCAATTTTCCAGCCTTCTTTATTTAGTCTCTTTCTCTCATCTGTTGTTTAGTAGCTATTCATTCAGCCCTCTATTGTCTCTCAGGAGTAATTTCTCTGTATACAGATGTATATTCCAGTGAGCTATTGGGAGAGGGCAAGTTCAGTGTCTTACACCACCATTATCCTGGACCATCTGGGTAGACTGTTCAATCCATTTACATTTAATGTAGTTATTTCAGCTAGGATTCCTTTCTGTCATTTTAAAATTTGTTTTCAATGTCATATTTTTTTGTTCTATTTATCTATTACCTTATTTGTGTGTGTGTGTGTGTGTGTGTGTGTGTGTGTGTATGTTAAACATATGTTTTCTAGTATACCATTTTAATTACTTTGGTATTTCTTAAACTATATGATTTTAAGTTAGCTTCTTAGTGGTTGCCCTGGGGATTGCAATCACTATGTTAATTTATAACTATCTATTTAAGATTAATACCACCTTAATTTCAATAGTATAAAAAAATTGCTTCTATATATCTCTGTTTCTCTCTCTCCTTTGTGTTTTTTTTGTATAAATTTCATCTTCATACACTGTATGTTTATCAACACAATTTTATTATTGCTTTACACAATTGCTTTTAAGTCAGATAGGAGAAAAAATATTACAAACAAGATACATTTATATCTTCTTTCTATATACTTACATAAATAGGTGTGGAAAGTCACTATGTCCTCACATAATGTTGTTGATAGGTTCATAAAAACTGCAATTTTAAGTAAAAGGATGTACAATGAAACCAATTTTATCATAAGCTAATTGATATAAACAAGAATTAAGTTCCTATAGCATATTTCTAGTCACAAAAATATTACCAAAATTCTAAATAAAGACCAAAAACACTTCTAACATTAAACATTGAAATAAATGTGAGCTATGCATTTATTTAAGAAAGAGTAATGAAAACAAGTAAGGTGATTATTTTTCAACCTGCTTATTTTAGTTTAGGGTTATTACTAGCCAGAACTTATCTCATTAGTTCAGGGCACAAAGCAGGAATCAATCCTAGACAGGACACTATTCCATCACTCACTCAGACTGGGATGATTAAAACATGCCAGTTAACCTAGCATGCATATTTTTGAGATGTGGAAGAAAACTAGGGTATGTAGAGAAGACTCACATAGACATGGGGAGAATGTGCAAACTCCACACAGGCAGTAGCTCCAGCTGGGAGAGTCATGGAAAATTTATGTTGATTCCTTTTCTCCCTATGTTGTGCAATACTTTCTTGTTTCTTTCCACGTCTTACAATTTTTTAAAAAACTGGATTCTAAATAATATGATATAACATGACATAATATAGTAATATGTAATATAATGCAATGTAATATATGATATAGTAAATATAATATGGTATAATATAATAATAGGATATAAAATAGAAGAATAGAATAAAACAGAATAGCATTTCAGATCCTTCTTTTGTTCAGGATTTGTTGTTCTTGTTTATTTATTTTTATTATTATTGTTATTTTTTTGTTTAGAGATTCTGCTGAACTAATTCTGTCAAGTTTGTATTCTTTGTGGCCTCTGACAACTCTGGTTAGTTTTGTAGGAATCATTTATTCGCTGAATAAATAAAATTTTTCTTAAAACTCAGGAACCAATAAGCTTCCCAGTTTTTGCTCAGGTGCTCTGTGTGTGTGTGTGTGTGTGTGTGTGTGTGTGTGTGTGTGTATCTGGCATGCCTTCGACATTCAGGCATGTACTTTACTATTCTGCCTTGCCTTAATTTCTTGCTTTCACAGAGACTCAAGGTCGGCCAAAGGTGAAAACATAGGTTCTCACAGCCCTGCACATAGTGACTTTCTAGATTCCAAAGAATCTGTCTTAGGTTTTCAAAGTCCCCAATTGGCATCTAATTCCTCATTTTTCCCTTTAAAGGTTTTTGGTTAACTTGTTGTTTGCCCCCAGCTGTTATCACCTCCTCAGACAACTGCAATATTGAATAATTGCTGATGATTCTTTTTGCTAAACATCTTTGCAGAACAGAGTATTCACACTGAGTGAGCTCTGAGTCACATAAAACAAAGACAAGTCTTCGTGAGCCAGGTTTTCCAGAGAAATCCCAGAAAGGTCAAATAATAATTCTCTGATAATGAGATTTTGAAAGAGCTTAGACTTGTGTTGACCCCTCCAGTAACTATTAGTCTGCTGGTTTTTACTTTGCTCATGAGATGTTGATTTTCAAAGATACTATGGAGTTGGAGAAAGGTGTTGAAAATACTAGAGCAATTTAAAATGCCACAAAACTTACTGTTCTTACTGAGATTTAGCTATTTTTCTTAAATAAATGCTCCCAACATTATTTTAGGCCTTTGGTTATTTCTCAGTGTTCTGGAAAGTTGATTTTGGCTTTTTTTTTTTTTTTAGCCAGGGTTCTCTTTATTATTAAGAAGATTTTTGAAATTTTATAATCTGCTATTCCCAATGACATCACTGAGAATATTTTCTAACTTAAATTAGGTAAAAATTAATTAAACAGAACATAGAAAACATTAGACATAAAAGAAAAAATTGACAAGATAAACATAATCAATATTTACAACTTTTGCTCTTTCAAACTCATACCTAAAAAAATAATAACAAAGGCATAGGTTCAGAGATTAAATAGGCAAATCTGACAAAAGGCTTGTATATGGCATACTTAAAAACCAGAAAACCTAATACAAATGGAAAAAATATTTAAACAGAAATTTCACAAAGGAGGATATATAAATGTTCAATAAACTCCCAGATCTCGGTTTCTAAATATAATTATCCAATAAAAGAAAACAGATTTCTTTAGAAAATGGCTTATGCCACAGTTAGGACAAAAAAATTCTGAGACAATTCTGGAAGATCTATTGTACCAAAAATGAAAAAGTGCTGAAAATTAATGAGAGTGTATCACAAGGTCACAGGAAGATATCATAAATGGGTTTGCACTGACCAATCCTGGGATAATCTGAGCGTAAAAACAAATAATTATAGCAATAAATTTTCATCCATTGAATAATTTTTAAAACCATTAATACATAATAATATAAAAAAAAGCAAAACAAACAATTATATAATAAAAAGTGAAGAACAGCAAGCTCATTGAAGACTATCAATTATAATATAAAAAGAATGATGGATTTAGAAAATTATCAATTTGTCTTAAAACTAATAAGTAAAATTTTAATGTGGAATTGAATAGGTACGTGTCTAAAATTATCTCCCCACAAATTATCACCACAAAAAAACTTACCTAAGATAAAGATAACAACTTTATTGTAGAAAAATCTGGCAAACACTATCTTAACTGACATTATGTACCTCCTAAGAAGATATTCTGTGAAGAATGTAATGTCACCCTGATGCTATTCCTGCCAAAAATTATAATCTAATCATGTGGAAACCTCAGACATAATCGAATTGAAGTATGTTCTAAAAAATAGTTGGTCTATACTCTTAGAAATTATTAAGATCAGGAAAATATGGAAAGGCTGATAAACTATTCAAGGTAAAAGAGACTAAAGAGACATGACAACTCATTGCTGTGTATGATCCTGCATTTGATTCTAAACCAGAAAAATAATAACTAAAAAAGACATTTTTGGAACAATTGAAAAAATTCCAAATCATTATATATTAATTTTTCTTAAATTTGTCAATTTTGCTGATTATACCACCATTACATAAGTGAATGTTCTCATTCTTAGGAAATACTGAACTATTTGTGAACAAAGGGACATGATGTTACAAGAAAATCATTCATACAAAAATATATATCTATATATATGAAATGCACAGCTATATAGAGAGAATTATAAAACAAGTGGTATTAAATGTAAACACTTGACAAATATGGATAGAGTATGAGAGTGCCTCATTTTATTCCAGCAACCTTTTTATATTTGAAATTTTACCAATAGGAAATGTTACCAAAAATAAAGAAAAGCAATTGAAAGCTGAAAAAATACAATAGTAACATTTTAGTCTTTATCTCACTTCATTTATCCTTACCATTTGACATAGTTGATCATTCTCATTATTGAAACTTTCTTCTATTGGCTTTCATGAAGCTACATTCATCTACTTTTTCTCTTATTTCTTTGGATGCTCCTTCCTTGTTTTCTTTTTTATTTATCCTCATCACTCAAATCTCTAAGATTGGGTATTCCCCTAGACCTCTGTTCTATTGGCACTGCCAACATCATTCCCTAGGTGGTTTCATCCAGTCTCATAGACCTATTTGCTGATGACTCAAAGTCACATATTTAGACCCCCTTCTTAAATTCTAGAACTATATATTTAACTGTCCACTCAGCTTTCCACTTGAATGCTGAATAACATGTCCTAATTTGAACTTCCAATATTTCACCTTTCTGTTCGACCCTGAACTTTAAATTCTCTTCTCTATCCCAGTTAATGGCAAATCCTTGAAGTCATCCTCGATTCCTTTCTATTCCTTTCATACCACATCACAAAATTCCTGTTACTTTTGACTTCAAATATATCTAGAATCTTGTATTTTTCTGTCTCTCCTTACTACCACCATAGTTCAAGCTACACCATAGTTGCCTAAAATATTTTAATAGATCTTAGAGTGATCCTGTTAAAATATGTCATGCAGTGTCACTGCTATGCTCAATGTCTCATCACACTCAATAAATGAATAAAAACTGTCTTATGACCTGCAAAGTTCTACAGGATCCTCCTCTGACCTTACTTCCTATTTACTTCCTTTAATTCTGCTCTACACGGATCGCCCTTCTAACTATTTTTAGAACATATGGGCATATTACTACCTCAAGCCTAGGCACTAAAGCATCTTTCCCTCAGATATGTGCCTGACTCACTCCAACACTGCCTTGGGTGCTTACTCCAAGGTGCCTCAAGTGAGTCTTCCTATGGTCACTGCAACTAAAATATCAGTGTCTCACATCATTCCCAGATCTTCCTAGCCTCTTTCATGCCTTATTTGTTTTCATTAGAACTATGAAAAACGTGTGTGTTTTGGGGGGGGGTGTGTGGAGTTTGTATGTGTGTATGTATTTCTCTTGTCTATTATTGAACTCTCCCACTATAACTATTTGTGTTTCTTTACTGCTATGGACTCCAGCAAATAATAGACATAAAATATTTGTTGAATAAAATGAGTAAAATATCCAAATTTATGTTTACTTTTTAATATCATAAACCTGGACTATAGTAACAAACTTGACTTCCATCCTCTTACTTCCTCTAATTATCTTGTTTCCAGATTAACAAGCTGATTAAGATCCATCTATTCCATGAATCTTTAACAAAACGCCTTTTTGAAACAATCCAATAGCTATTTTATATGTGTCTCTCATATGCCAGGCACTTGCTAGATGCTAGAGGTAAAATATGGCCAAGACTCAGTCTTTGTCCCCTTGGACTTTATAGTGTAGTAGCTGATGACACTGACAAGTAATACACAACAAACTCATATGATAGAAGACTAAGATACTGTATTCTTCAGTGCCAATGTATATCTTGTCTACATTTTTCTTACTTGTTTCCACTGCAATTGATAATGAAAAAGATAACACTAGATTTCAGTTCATGTTCTTATTTTCCAGTATGATAAAGGTGTTGAGAGTGGGATAATCAAAGAGTTAGGAAGCAATGGTTCACACAGCTGAAAGCAAGCAGATTGTCTAAAGGAGGAAGAAATAAACAAAGAAGTAGGACATTACTGAATTTATGCTAAAGGTTCAGCCAAAAGCCTTCTGCATAAATGAATGGGAACTACTGTTGCAGGGTTTTATATATATATATATATATATATAAAATGTCCTTTTTATTCTTTAATATAGCAGCTACCTACAAGAGAGCTCAGAGGGAAATTAGCAAGCTCTTTTGGTCCCTGATCTGTTTTTCCAGGCTGTTTCTTGGCAGAGATCCCCCCTTGAAGGTCATAGGCAACTCAACTCTGTACAAGCAGATGGAAATCATTTAAAATAAATTGTAGCTTATATTTGTTTTCTTTGAGTTTTGCTCTATGAGCTTTCCAAGCAGAGCAAAGTAGAAATGATCAAACCAGTGGTTTCTATAATGTTGCTGTTGTTGAGAGAAATAAATACATGAATCTATCTATCTGTCTATCTGTCTATCTATCTATCTGTCTATCTATCTATCTATCTATCTATCTATCTATCTATCTATCTATCTATCATCTGTGTGCATATTTACACAGTATATTAAAAAGGTTTTCTGCATTACTCAGAGTTGCTGGAGTAGGGTGAAGCTGACTACATGGAAATTCTAAGATAAGTCCAACTTTTCCTACTATAGTCGCAGCCATGTGCTGCACATCCCAGGTGACCCAATGAAGCTAGTCTGACAAAAAGAAATACAGGAAAGTCAAAAGTGCATAAAGAAAGAGAAATGCTGCAGAGGTCAGAAAAACACAGTTTTTTATTAATTAGTGCTAAATTACCCAAGGCATATTTGCATGCAGTATACTCATGCCAATGGCCCAGCGCTATGCTAATTTAACATCAGTCTATTCTACAATCATCATTTTTCCTTTTCCTGAGATTTTGTAGGTTCTGTGTGCTATTTTACCAGTCTACATAAATCCCCTCTCTTCTTAGGAGGATCTTCTTTCCCAGATTGTGCAGGTCAAATTATTTTGGAGCTGAAAAATGCATACATTTCCATCTCACTCCATCAGGTGTTCTCCAGCTCCCTGTTCCCGAATGGCCTTGACTTTGTGCACAAACCAAGCAGTTTATGCGAAATCATTGAAACCGCACAGTTGACTCCAGAAGGAAAAAGAAAAAGAAAGAAAGGCAATCTCATTCTGTAATCTGTCTAATATTTTATTATTTTACCTCCTGCCTTCCTGACATTTCACCTCTTGATTTCTGGGCCCTCTGAGATGCAGCTCAGAGGACAATTGGTGCATATCTATTACCTCCCACAGTGTATTGAACCACTGGTCCATCCTATGCTCATTGTCTTCTATTCGCCTGATGTGTTGTGCTTGGACTGCTGAAATACTCTCCTCTGCTCATTCAGATAGGATGAATGTACACTTCCAGAACACTAACTGCCCTTTGCGAGCAGCCTCTTAGAGGCCAACAAATGGTCCCCTTGTATTAGGTTGATGAATGCTCATAGAACAAACTAAGAGCAGTATCTATCTGTATTCAGCAATTAAGAAAAATTTGAAAGTGAAATCATGCTTGAAAAAGGAAGAATGTGTGTGCCTTCATTGAGACAAATAGTCAATTATTTACAGGCAAAATAGGTCACTGATTTGTGTCCTGGTTTGCAAATGTGTGGGGAGACTTTCAGGCTCATTTCCACATATATGATGAGAGCCAAAGGAATCAAGCATTTTATTACACAGGTCAACTCACTTTGGGTTTGAGTCATGAGAATAAATAAGCAGAAAGATAAAAGCAAGGAACTTCATCCTGCAGGCATTTATGATGTGTCCTTATTGATTATCTGAGTCCTGCTGAGAATGTCCCACTTGGGCCTTTCTCTCCATTCTTCACGCTACTCCTTTCTCCCTTTTCTTAGTCTCTTAGAGCTTTAGTTGCTTATTTCCTCTTGAAGTCGCTGCCCTCTCAATGTTTCTCAGGGTGTCATTCTTCCTTGAACAGTTAACAAGTATAGCAAGTATCAGAGCTCTCCTTGTATCTTGGAAGTTTCTCTTGCCTTTGGTATAGATGGTACTTTCTAATCATCATCTCCTCTGCTGGTCCAACTACTGCATGTAAATGAGAAAATTTAGGATTTGAGGTTACAGGAAAGAAGCAAAAGATGCAGGTATTTTTTTTCTTGAAATTGAAATTTGCTTGTGTGTGTAAGTGTGTGTGTGTGTGCATGTGTGTGATAGAAAAAGAGAGATGTATCTGTATGAATCACTGAATTTGTGTTTATGTTTATACTCATAAACATATTATGAACAATTATGTGAAGAACAAATGGAAATTGGTGATGTATTAGGAGTTTGGTGGTGACAGGTGAAGTTGGGAAATTTTAATTTATTTTTTATTTTTCAATTACAGTTGGCATACAATATTAAATATTAAATACAACATAGTGATCAGACATTTATATAATCTACAAAGCAATAATCCTGACCAACTAGATAAATGGTAGAAACATTTACTGAGATAAATGAGACTGTGGATGAGGCAATTTTAAGGGTAAAATCCATTATTTTGGGTATGTTAAGTTTGTGTTATCTTTAGCCATTCAAATGGAGATCTCAAGTAGACAAGTGATAATCATACTGAAGATGGAAATGAAAAACTGAGCATTATTAACTAATATGTACTGCTTTTTTAACATGCTATGGTTGAAATTACATAAGAAATGGTTATTAGGTAAGAGAAGGAGATTAAGAGTAAGGCTTTTAGCCAATAACATTTAGAGATTGAACAGAGAAAGCCAGTTAAACAGACTGAGAAGGAGCATTCAGTCAGATTGGTAGAAACAAGGACTGTGAGCTGTTAAAGAAGTCTAAGGAGAAGAGTAGCCAACTGTGCTGACAAGCACACCATGGAAGTTATTGACTGCCTTAGCAAAATAGGGTCACAGGTGATGGGGTCAAAAACCCACTGGCAATAGTTGGGCAAGAATAAAATGTTGTGAGGCGCAAGAAGCAATTACATAATTTTTTTCAAGAAGTTCAGCTGTGTCAGAGAAGAAAAAATGCTCTTTTCCCCCAATCCTCTTAGGTTTAGTGATTGAGTCCCTGCAAATTGAACTGGCAAAAGACAGATTAACAGGACAAAAAATTTATTTCACATGCAAATGAGAAAGCTGTGCAGAAATAAAATGCAAACCTCACAAATGTGGGTAGGCCTGGAGGCTTATATGCCATTTTAACAAAAGGCAATTAATTTGTGGATAAGTGATAAGACAAAGGAAACAGATTTTGAGCTTTTAGGAGCAGTAAATTGTGGGAAGATAAATATATGCTGAAACTAACCCTACCCCTACCTCTACCTTAATACTAAGATAAAGGTTATTTTTCTGAGATATATCTGTACAGGCCCATCTTGGTGCCAACTTTCTATCTTAATGGCTACAAAATTCCCTTAGAAGAGGAGATTTATGGCAATCCTAATTTCTCAGATGTTCCTGCTTAGTCGAATAAGGGAAGCTCCAAAATGCTTACTTCTGTACATGTTGATTTGTTGCAGAAATGTTTTAAAATTCAGACCAGCAAGAAACCCATCACCACTCAGAGAGTTGGAGAACTCAAGTTTATTATGCCGGCAGTCCCAGAAAAGCTAGAGCTCTGAAGATCTGGTCCTCGAGCTCAGATGCAACTTTGCTTTTATAGGATTTAGCTGGCATAGGCCGATTGGTTAATTTGTCCTCAGATGGTTACAAAGTGCAGGAGTTGCTATGGGTTGCAGGCAGTTACATTTATTACAAAGAGCAAGAGTTTCTATGGGTTACAGGCAGTTACATTTGTTACTTAGACAGAACAAGCAAAAGGGAGGATGACTCTTTAGT
Organism: Pteropus medius; assembly: GCF_902729225.1. Lineage (NCBI taxonomy): Eukaryota > Metazoa > Chordata > Mammalia > Chiroptera > Pteropodidae > Pteropus > Pteropus medius. Next base: position 4,871,846 of record NW_024350921.1, on the reverse strand, counting down.
TAATTTCGAGGTCACCCTGCCCTATGGCCTATACTGCAAGCATATCTACAGAAGCAGAACCGAAGAGCTGATTATAAGGTTAGCTTTTTGAGTGAAAATTCCTCTTCAGATTTTCAATTGCCTTCAGCTCAAAATAATCTATATGCCAAAGTAGCCTATTCCAGGGTGGATGGCATATTCTGATCCTCGTCAGCTGTAATGTGGAACTGAGAATGTGGGCAATGACTGGAAAGAATTGCAAGGTTGAGGAAGGGCTTATATATTTACTTAAAGATGAGAGATTCTGACCATAGTGGAAGAAAATCTATAAAGAGAAACCGACCAAGTTAAAAAAAGGAATGATAATAAAGTGTAATGCAGGAGCAAAATTCATGAAAAGGTGAGTGGAGATGTTTTCCACTGTATAGTGAGGAAGGATAAGCACGTATGCACTTTGTCTCTATAGGATGGGATACAAGAAGTTTGGCATGTTTTGTGGAAGGAAGATGGAAAAGTTCCTTTTTTGGTTGCTTCGTTTTTTTTTGGTAGAAGGCAAGATTATAATCTGAGAAAGGAACATGGGTGTTTGTGGTAAAAGAAAAATCATAAAATAGTTCGATTAGACTGTTGGGACAGCAACAGTACTATGGAAGTATATTGCAAAGTTGTCAAATCATGATATAGTCCAGTAAAGATGTTCTTGTCTTTATGAAGCAACCTTGACCATTTCATTCAACACTTCTTCTCTTCTCCTAGCCCTTTCTCTGCTACCACTTGTACTTGATTCAACCATATCATTGCTTTCACAGCAGAGGAACAGAAAAAAGGAGAGATTAAGTGGGAACATAATTTCAAGAACTTCTGCATGATCTAGTATATATGATTTATAGTTATTTTTAATTGGCAGAATAAAATCATAATTAATGCCACTCTCTTTTAACCCATGCCTTAGCCTTGAATTCTGTTAAATTAGATGTTCCCTAGATTTTCAGAATACATTTATAAAAACCAGTCAGCTCATTCTCCTCCTTGGATAAAACCACTACCACTTTTAAATAATTTAGGACAGTCACAACAGGTCTGTAAAACATGTATCTATTACATCTGTGTCAGAAAGGTTATGAGTTTGTTTCATATTGACTTTATTAATTCGCTCAATCATTCATCATTCTGCTAGGCACTAGGTTCACAAAATTAGATGGTGTCTGCTTTCCAAAGGCCCACAATGGCAAGGATGGAGGCAACACTATGTGAGAATGACTGTAATAATAAAGGTAAATGCAGACAGCTTGGGAGACAGAGCATGGGCGCATAACACAGCCTGACAGAGAGAGTGGATGGCCTCTCAGAGGAGATGGGAGAATATGACACCTAGCCTGGGTTTGATTGATAAGTGGGAAGGAGTCAGCCAGGTGGAAAAGTGGAAGAAGGCTATACCAGGCACACAATCTAATAACTCCTGAAAAATTTAGGAACATATGGGAACACTGCAGGAATGGAAATGCAATAAGCTACATAGGACTTCAGTGCACAGAGATAGAGTGAATACCAATGGAGTTGGAGACTTGGCATGGTACAGAAAATAGAGACCCTTCTGCAGCTCAGCAAGGAGGTTGAGTTTGTCATCAAGACAACTGGGAGCTGTTCAAGAGTGCTAAGGATGAAATGTATTAAAAGCATTAAAGATATTAAGAGGAAAGGTATATGTCAGATTTACACTTTTGATATAAGATGATAGTAATGAAGGAAGGCCTTCATGGTAAATTTTTTATGTATTTACTGAGATTTTGAAAATGAATTCAAAACTTATCTATTCAACTTGCTATTAAAGTTACATTCCATTTGAAGCTGTCTGAGATCATTTCAGAAGAAAAGAAATGCACAAGAGACTGCTGTGTTGAATTCATAGCCTGGATTTATTAGTTTAGGATGGCACTTAATGTGTTATACTTGGCTGAGCTGAGTAAGATGAAGCTAACATCATTAGAACATTTTTGCATATTTTTATATGCAACTACAATAAAAATGTCTGAGAGGAATCACTGAGATTTTCCATTTCAAGCTTTCTAGGTGTGATCTAAAGCACCCCATGTAACTAAGTATTCCATTTCTTTCACAACCACTGCAGTAAGATGACTTTGCCTTGTGCCATAATTACCCAGTTACACATGTGCGGGATTCACAAACCTCTTGATTGTTGTGTTAGGTATTGCTATTGTTAAGTATAGTTTTTTTCTATTTAGCCTGAATTGTTTCC
>NW_024350921.1:4127232-4253469 GCF_902729225.1 Pteropus medius | reverse complement strand
GAAACCTCTGAAGATTTCCCTAGATTCATTTTTAATTGCTAAACTCACAATCTTCTTAATTCCTGGTTTTTCACAATTCTGAAGCAGTGAGTTGATATAATTAGTGTACTTTCTCGAATATATCCCTGAGACAACTAATAGTTGATATCCTCTTGAAATCTGTTCACATCGGCAAACGCCCTTTTAACTCCTGCCAACACAGAGGGTGATGATCCGAAAGTGTGAATTCATTATTTTTTGGCTTCTTGTTGGGTGCATGGGAAGCCTGACGACCATAAGCAACTTCTTTTGCCCAGATCTTGGTTTTGAAAGATTTATCTTTTTATTCTTGGAATTCAAGATTTCCCAAAAATTCACTGTACTTATAACTTGTTGTGTAGACCCAGATCCTTCTTTTTTCTCTTCTGGAACACGCAAGCCTCTCTCAGGTCCTATAAATAACATCTTTTTGTCATGATTTCCATGTCTTTGTACTTTTTTGTTTCATGTTTTGATATTTTTCTTCTACTTGACAATTTAGGCAATTAATTTGGTTCTCGAGAATGACAATTCGCTCCCAAATTTTATCAAATAAATTTAAAATTTTTTTTAAATTAAAAATCATGTGTCAGCTCTAGAAAGCACTGTTTTGACTTAAATGTATCCCTTTACTTGTTCCTATTACTTCTTGTTGTTGTTAAAGTTGTGACTTTTTTAACTCCTATATTTTAGTGGTAGCTCCTACTCTAAGTGTTTTTCTTTGTCTTCCCCACTCTGATAGCCAGGTCTGAGTAGGTGAGATGTTTTGTTTTGTTTTGCTTTGCTTTGCTTTGCTTTGCTTTGGTTCTGCCAGCTTTTAGCTCTGTGAGTTCTTTGTGTCAGAGACTGCTCTTGCCTTCCCTGTGTCCTCCTCTACTTCTTTCTTACCGAAACCGCTCATTTTGCTTAGGGCACCGATATGTCCTCCCAAAACACCATAGCAGTGACACAGCCCTGGCCAATGAGATATAAGTGGAAGTCACTGGGTGGGCAGAATCAGCTGGCACATGTTGTCTGCCATGCTCTTTCATCTGGCTGGGGATGGGCATGCAATAGCAGAGGATGAGAAGCCATCTTGTAACCACAAGGGGACAAACACATCATCTCCTAAGCACAGTAAAGCAGAAAGACAGAAAGAGCCCGAGTGTCTGACGACACCATGAATCTGCTACACCAATCTTGGAATGCCTCTCTCTGGATTTCTCATTACAGGGGAAAAACAAAGCCCCACATTGTTTAAGCTTCCCTAGATCAGTGTTCTGTTATCCACAGCTGGGTGCAATCTCTAATTAATAAGCCTCAGCTGTTACTACCTCCTTACAAATCAGCCAATGTTAGGAGATGGGGCTGCTTCCACTACTGTGAGCCCGCAGTGGACAAACCACACAACAGGCACACGGTCATCTCCAGTTGCAGGCCTGAGGGGAAGCACATAGGTGCCTGAGGTGTACGTATCAGCCTCTACCAGCCCGAGACTGACAGGGTATTAGCTCGGCTGCCATAACAAAATACCACTGGCTGGATGGCTTAAACCTTAAACAACTGAAACTTCTTTTCTCACAGCCCAGAGGCTGAAATCACATTGGAGGGGTTAGGGCTTTGACATATTAATGAGGGGGGGATACACAATTCAAACTATAGAAGACAGTAACTTGGACCTCCAATGCTGCTCCCCTCAGGTGCTCTGGGGCCAGCAAGAAAAGGCAGATTCTGTCGGGGCCACACGCAGGCCATCAAAACACTTTTCCTCATGATTCCAATCTCCTTATAGAGAAGTGCTCTCCTGAGAATGAGGTTCCTTAGTGGCCACTCCAGGGCTCTGGTTCCCCCAATGATAGAACAGATCCCATCTCTGCACTCTCGCCCAGGAATTCCCAGCTGAAGCTCTGACAGCTCTCCTGGCCACAGTCTTGCTCTAAAGGCATAGTTGAGGGGTTAAGAGATGGCATTAGGCATTAGGAATGAATACTCAGGCTGCCATCTACACCTAAAACAGTGCTTCTCTGATCCAGTGATCCCTAATTGTTTAGCCACTTTTGCTGTTATGTATTCTCACACATAACACAACTGTTAACTAGATCTTGTTCTAAAAATTCTCTGTGTTGAAAAGGCTTAAACTATTAAGGTGTCTCTGCCTGACATTAAACTATCAGGCTCATTCTAGTTAAACTGACTGGTTCTTTCAGAGAAGGAACGAAATGAGCTACTTGAGTCTTTTTGATGTTCTGCCAAGCTTAAATTATCCATTCAACCCATCTCTAACAATTGAGTCAAAAATACTTAGAGAAAATGAATGAGAAACAGATAAATCCTCATATACCAAACTATCCACCAAATACTTGGAAAATGGAGATGGAAAAGGAATTTGTTTTTAGGGGTTATGGTTTGAAGAATTCATGCAATTTCCTCCTTTTTTTCTTCTGTTTTCTAAAGCCTTTTTTTTTTCACTTCCTACTTCAATAAAGAAAGGCTGAATAACAGCTGTTTCATCTCTAGCTCTTATAAATTGGAAATGGATTTTTAGTAATGCAGCAAAATTCTGTGCCACAAAAATCGATAAACCCCACAGACTGTGTTAGAGGGATTTGACCTATTTAAGGGAAGTGTTAAAGGATTAATAAAATATAGTGGCAAGTCCTAGAATTTTGTGAGTTTCTCTAGCTTGTCTTCTCTCTACCTGCCCGTATTTGCGGGGCACCAGGGAGGCATATCTCCTTACTCAACCTTCTGGTCCCCTTTCCAGCCACTGAGCTCTATGCGGGTGCACATGCTGCGCTGAGTTCTGGTGGCTTATACTCCACTAGTCACTCTACTTCAATATCAATCCTCCCCTCTCCTCATCTGTACAGCACTGTCCCAGACTAAGTGCCCGGCACTTTGCACTCAGCAATGCCGTTCCTGCCCTGCCCCAGGAAGCAGCCCTTTATCCTCAGGGTGCTTGATGCACTGGAAGTAAACCCATCTCACAGAATAGGGCTGTGCCTATTTCTTTAGTGTCTGTCCTCCTCCACCACGAGTTCCTTGAAGATAGAGATCACATGGCAACTCCAGTGCTGGGGACAGGAAACATTTCTGAATTAATTCTTTGAGTTCATTATGATCACCTTAAACAAGCACATAACTGTCTTCTTCCCTCTAAGTTTTGGGTTATTTTGCTTCATATCTATACAATGCCTTTCCTTTGTTCTCCTCTCCAGCTGTTCAAACACTAACCACGTGTTAAGAACAAGTCCAATTCCCACCTCCTCTAGGACTACTCTTTCTTGATTCTTTTCACTTCTAAAATCCTAGAGCACTCTTTATACCAACCAGTTTGGTTCTCAGAGGAAAAAAACCTTTGCTTTGCCTACTTGTGTGCGTCTCATGTGTTTATCTTTTCTCTCCAACTGTATTTTGAGATCCTTTAACAGAAATCAATACCAATGAATGATTGAATATGCTTTTAATGGGTCAGAGGTGCATTTCTGCTCATCGATTACTTCTGCATTACTAGGGCCCACCATTGCCCAATCCCTAGCACTCAACACACTCTGCCCTACCTCTGTCCTCAGACAACTAGCTACTGTGCACTGAGAACTAACTCCAACGCCTCTAGCCTCTCCTGCCCTCCTGGCTGAGAATGTCTGCGTTTTCTAGTTGGGGGTAGAAGTGAGGTCAGTTGGGGGAATTTCAGCATTTCTTGTTCTAGTATTAGATGCCAAACTTTCCTGGGCTAGATTGAAGAAGAAAGCGAATAACAATGAATTAGTAAATATCTGTTATTAAGACAAACCACCATTATTTTATAGTTGAAAGAATTTAGATTCTTCCCAAGTAATTAATCTCTGTGAAAGGGTTCTTAAACTGGGGTCTACGAACCCACAGGGCAGTGGGTAGAATTCAGGGATCTATCAACTTGGGTGGTACATTATTTCTTATTGCCACTGTTACAAATTACCCCAAACTTTGTAGCTTAAAACATCAATTTTTGATTTATAGCTGTGGCAGCCAGAAGTTTAAAATCAAAGTGTCAGCAGGGCTGGGTTTCATCTGGAGATTCTACAGAAGTCATTTTGTTGCCTTTGTCCACCTTCTGGAGACTGCTGGCATTCCTCGGCTCATGGCTGTGTCACTCCAACCTCTGCTTCTGCTTCTCTGACTCTGACAGTCTTGCGTTTCTCTTACAAGAACTCTCCTGTTACATCGGCTTCAGGGCAATTTCCCTGTCTCAAGACCTTTAATTTAATCACATGAGCCAACTTCCTTTTGCCATGTAGGGTAGCATATTCACAGGTTTCAGGGACTAAGACATGGACATCTTTGCGGGGCTGTTATTCTGCCTACCACAGTTGGGAAAAAAGATATCTTTTTTTCACTAATGATAACTGAAGTTTGGTATTTGCTTTGATTATGAATGTGGGCAATAAGCCACTGTAGCACTGGCAATACTATCGCACAACTGTTTCAGATATCTTGCAATAATATTTATACTCATCACTACTTCAAAATTACTATAGTTATAAGATTTACACTCACTCTATCGTTAGCTACGATTATAAGGAAGCACAGATGATGTCACAATTTTAAAATATTTTGACCACTACATTTCCAGTTTCTTTTGTATCTAAGATTAGATTTTTTCAGACAAAAGACTCTGAGATGAGGATTCACATATTCGTGGTTATTGAAGGAAGTGCTTGCAGGAGAGATGGACAGGGATTGGGCACGCAGGACAGGGAAGCAAAAGCAGATAAGCAGATATCTCACCTCAGGTAAAGTCTCAGCCTTGGCCTGACCCCTCTGGGAGCACTGAGTGAACATTATTATCAGAGTATGTTCTGACTAGAGTTAATGGAACTGGGGTTTCAAACTCAGAGACCAGACAGTCATCTGGTAAGGGAACACAGAAGATATAAACTGTTAGGTACTCCCCCGGCTTTCTATCTGTGGACAGAGTCCCTACTGGCCAAGGGAAGTCCTCTGAGGAAACTCAAAGGCTTGGTCAAGAAGCAGAACACACAAAATCTGGGAGATTGGCACACAGAAATGGTAAATGGTAATTCCAAGTGGCTCTGGACAGAGCACCAAGAGTAGCTGGTTATACTTTGTGAGTCTACATATTTTATTTTATGCATTTAAAAAGAAAACATTCTGAGGAAGGGTCCATCGTCTTTACCAGACTGGTGAAAAAAAAAGTCAGGTATAAAAAAAAAGTCATGGTACAAAAAAAGTTAAGATCTTCCACACTATGGTGTAATATCAAACAGGGGCTTCATAAATTACTGGGAGTTCCCAGTCCCCACATGTAGACATAGAGGGTATAGTCAAACAGGGTAGTTTAAAAAAATGCCCATGGAAGCTTCCAACCATAGCATCTCTCTCTACAGAAGCCATTTTATGTTTTTTATTTCAACACAATCACAATCGCTGCCACATCAACTTAAGGAGTAACAGGAACTTAACTGAGTACTAGAGTGTCTCTCGTAAAAGAAAAACATGTAGCTGTGATGTGGCTCTTTATCACTTTAAAAAAAGCCTTAAAAGGTAGAGTCTCACAAGGCTAATTTAGAATTTAATGTGCCACTGAGATTAAAATGGAAAGGCAAAAGCTGCTTGCATTATTGTATTAGGCATGCACACCATCGGATTCACAGCATGCTCAATTGGAACGAGCTATGTAACTGCAGAAATAGAGTTTAAAGCAGTATATCAAGCACCAGTGTCCGTACAACTAGCAAGAGAAACAATGGATTTTATTTAAAGACAATTATGGAATTATTTTATCTATGTATATGAACAACTATCTTAGAGTATATTTTATTTTTTAAAGTTATTCTAAGTTAAAATATACTTAAAATTTTATTTAAATTTAAAGTTGAAAGAAAGAATTAAAAGACACGAAATTATTTTTCTGAATGGAAATTGATAACAAATTAGCAAAAAAGATTCCTTTAAAAAATAATGATAGTACTTGTCAATTCAAGCAAAATAATAAATTTTGTAGAAGAAAATAAATTTGTAGTATCAAGATTACTAGAATATTCTGATTTGGGAATTTTTTTTCTTTTAGTTGAGATGTAATTGACATATACAACATTATACAATAGTTTCAGATGTATAATATAATGATACAATACTTGTATATATTGCAAAATGATTACCACAATAAATCTAGTTAATATCTTCACCATAAATAGTTACAATTTTTTTCTTGTGATAATAAATTTTAAGATCTACTGTGTTAGCAACTTTCAAAATATGTAATACTGTATTATAAACTATAGTCACCATGCTGTAAATTACATCTCCATGACTGCTTTATTGTGAAACTAGAAGTTTATATTTTTAGACCAAATCACCCAATTCTCTCATGCCCCAACCCCTGCCTCTGGCAACCATCAATACGTTTTCTATACCTATGAGCTTAGGGTTTTTTTGTTTGTTTGTCTGTTTGTTTCTTTGTTTGTTTTTAGATTTCATATCTAAGAGAGATCATAGAGTATTTCAGTCTTTCTCTTCCTGACTTATTTCACTTAGCCTAATGCCTTCAACTTTCATCCATGTTGGTGCAAATGGAAAGATTTCATCTTCCTTTTAATGGCTGAATAGTATTCCATTGTGTATGTATGTATGTATGTGTATATATGTGTGTGTGTGTGTATGTGTATGTGTGTATATATATCACATTTTCTTTGTTCATTCAGCCATCAGTGGATACTTAGGTTGTTTCCATGTCGTGGCTATTGTAAATAATGCTGCAGTGAATATGGAAGTGCATATATCTATTTTAATTAGTATTTTCATTTACTTTGGATAAATACCCAGAGATGGAATTGCTGGATCATATGATAGTACTATTTTAAATTTTTCGAAGAACGTCTCTACACTGTTTTCCACAGTGGCTGCAGCAATTTACATTTCTACCGAAAGTGCACAGGGGTTTTCTTGTCTACCTTCCTCACTATACTTGTTACTTCTTGTCTTTTTCTTAATAGCCATTCCAACGGATGCGAAGTGAAAACTCATTGTGGTTTTGATTTGTGTTTCCCTGATAATTAGTGCTATTGGGCACCTTTTCATGTATCTGTTTGCCATCTGTATGTCTTATTTGGAAAAAAATGTCTATTCAGATACTCTCCCCATTTTTAATTAGATTTTTTCTGTTGAGGGGTATGTTTTTTATATATTTAAGATATTAATCCACTATCAGATATATGATTAGAAATATTTTGTCCCACTCAGTAGGTTGCCTTTTAATTTTGTGGATAGTTCCCTTATCTGTGCAGAAGGTTGTTAGTTTGATGTCCTATTTGTATATTTTTGCTTTTGTTATCTACATTTTTGGTGTTACATCCAAAAAATCTTCACCAAGACCAGTGTCAAGGGGCTTATCTCTTATATTTTCGTCTAGGCTGATTTTGGAGTTTTATAAGAGGAAAAAAATTATATATACAGACACTCATCAGTCATATAGATGTAATAGTAGGAAACATTGTTTACTTGGATTGGCTTTGTGCTTCATCATGTTCATTTTCCACTCAAGGAAAAGTTAAAGAGCAAAGTGTGCAGTGTATAAAAGAAAGCCTCTTTTATAGTAATTTAACTGGTGGAAAAAGGAAGAGCAGTACACACACATGTGCATTGACATAAGACTTTAAAGAAAATTATTTTTGTGAAATATCAGTAAATGCCAAACCTTTTCCATAACTAAGGTCACACAAGGTATGTAACAGATATAAGAAGTGCATGACTATAGTACATATATGAGATCTTAACTTCCTATTGCACTATCTTTGAAACTTGCTAAAATGATTAGCATCACATTAACTGAGAGCAGAAGAATGTTATATGGGCAAGACAATATGTCAAAGCGATAGAATCTACTCGGCTGAGTTGTTAAAAGTCTTCTAAATTTTGGAGTTAGTCTTCAAAACTCAAACCACGCATGAGATTTTATCCCCTCACTGATCTCAGAAAACTTGGCTATAATGACTTCTTCTCTCCCTTTGTATAGATTTCTTAGCATCAGTACTCACTATTAAGAACTGTGAAAGTGTGAGATTTAGCCCATATTGCAAGTGAACAAATAGCTTGCCACGATATTATGGATGATGGAAGAAGACACAAAACTCTGCTGTCAGAGGTAAATGGTTTCATTTCTCACAGCAAAGCAAGTAGCATAAGCATCAGTGTCTTTACATTTGTTCCCTGAGTCCTGAGTCTCAGAACAATGTGAAGAGGGTCAAGTAATACCTGCACTCATAATGAGGTACATTAGAGAAATCCTGAACTTAGAGACCCAGATCTTTTATAATGGGCATGAAGCCTGCCATAGCTTTGTCCTAGAGGAAGACATTATCTTTTTTATAAAACAGTGAATAAATCTGTCCCTTGCTGAGAACAAAACACTATATCTTGTAAGGCTATTCCCCACACAAACACTCTTGAAAGGACAATTCTGAGTGAAGGCAGTCAATTCCTCTGTTTGTAAGACATGTAGAAATATGAGAGGCCCATGAAGAATTGTCTCCTACACTTCTACACTTAAATCTTTCTCATCACTTAAAAAGAAACCACTTCCTCGGCCCCCTTTCTCCTTCAATTGCTACCTTATCACTTCCTTTCTTGATACTCGCTATCCTTCCTTCACAGCTAAGTATCCCAGAACTTCCATTTGTTCATCATTCAGTTGCTTCTCATACGATTGCATTTGGACTTTCATTACTACTCCTGAACCTGAGGGACTTTGTCAATCTCACCCACCCTGCCGTGTCAGCAGCTTTCACACTATGACAACTGCTTCTTTCTTGAAACTCTCTCTTCCCCTGGCTTTCCTGAATTCACATGGCTGTACTGTTTTGATTTACTTTCTTGTTGCCCCTCCTAGTCTGTTTTCTGATTCCTCTTTCTCTACATATTAAACTTTGGATTTCCTCTAACGCTCAAGCTTCTCTCGTAATTCTACATTCTTTCTCTGGGTGATTTTATCCATTTCCACATCTTCACCATTGTCCAGGTGGTGTTTCTCCCTGTATCTTCCTCTCTAACCTAAATTTTGCTTTTGAGTTAAATATGTTCAATTGCCTTTTTGGCTTTTTTGTTGCACAACTTTAACAGATCGAACACTGAACCCAAAAACTTTCTTTCCCAAAATTTTCTTGCCTCAGGCGAGCCCTCACTTTAAAAAACAGAATTGTTCTCTTAGTTGCGCGAATTAAAAAAGAAGTGAGCCTTCCCCGAGACTCCTAGTTCTATCGGAAACTTTTAATAAAATATTAGTTTTGTTAGGACAAGATACTATCTCCACCAGGTGGAAAGCTGTTGTCATAAAAATAGAAATCCAAGCTGTCAGTGGTATAAATGTCATCCCTTAGAAGCAATACTATGATTCACTACACAGCCTCAAAGTACAGCTGGTCACCCTGATGGACTGAGATACAGATGATTTCTCCGTTAAATATACAGCAACATTTGACTAAAGCATTAGCTCTGAATGTTTACTTGACAGAATGAAATAAGTAACCTTACTATCAAATATTTTTATGTTAAAAAAGAAAAGAAAAGAAAAAAAGCAGGGCATTGTTAAAAATCACGCCCTTGAAAGCCTGAAGTAAAAAAGAAACAGTGGCATGACATTTTTTTCACTGTGAAATTTATAGTGAAGAAAATGAAAGGTCTCAGAGAAGCACGTTTTTATTGTCTCTTCTTTCCCTGCCCATCTTTTTAAAATGTAAATCTTGACACTGCAAACACAAAGCTGGCTCTAAAAAATAAAAGAGAGGGTCTGTAATTTTTCAGCTCGAAAGAGCAATAAACCAATTGCTACTATGATGCAGCTGTACAAATGCTGATTAAACAGGCAACTTCAAAGAGAACAGCAATATTCAAAACAGTTATTAACACTAGAGATCTATAGATGATTTGATAATCATAGCTCAAATGAAAGTCTTTTCCTGAAACCTCTAACTGTATGTACTTGAGTCTTTAAGAAACATTAAAATGCAGGCTTTTCTATCATTTGCATCTGTGTCTCAAATACTGTGGAACTTATTTTGAATAATATGAAATACAGCAATTAAGTGATACCATCATTAGAACTTTATATCAATTCAGTTTTGTCATTGCCCCAGAAATTCTATTCATATCTCATTTCATTAAAATTTTAATGCATCATTGATTTTTGTCTATATTAACATTAGATATGTAATAATATTTTATGAACATGTATGATATCATCTAAATAATAATAGTATTACATATTATGAAATACAAGTATCACATAAGAGAGTATATATTGTAGCTCATCTGCAGAAATTTGCCGATTTACACTTGGATATGCTAAACTGCCACATTCAAGCTATTCCTTTGCAAATACAGGAAATTATATGAGGCAGTCCAAAATTATTTACTACAGCCACATTCTGACATCTCCATACTGACACTATCTTAGTGTGCGTAACTCAAAATGAGAAAATAAAAGCACAGTAAAAGTGAGGAAGTCACCCCGAGTGAATTTCAACAATATATCTGCTAAGAATTTAGTTATGGAATAGAAGAGGAAAATAAGCTAAAAAGAAATAGGCTGCAACAGCATCTTGTGATAAACTCAGGCTTTTTTAAAGAATGAAATAAGAGCTACACACACAAAAAATATAAAAACTATCAAAAACTTCTAACGAGAATCAATACTATCTGACTTCAAGACTTACTATAAACCTACAGTAACCAAGACAATCTTATATTGTTGAAATAGATGAATAGACCAACAGGACAGAATAGAGAGCCCAAAAATAAACCCAGTTACAAATAATAGTCAACTGATCTTTGACAATGGAGCAAAGGCAATAGAATGGAGTAGGGATGGGCTTTTCAACAAATGGTGCTGAAACAATGAGACATCCACAAACGAACAAACAAAAAACAACAACAAAAAAGAATCTAGACACAGACCTTGCACCTTTCACAAAAATTAACTGAAAACGGATCATAGACCTCAATAAAAATGCAAAATTATATAACTTCTAGAAAGTAACTTAAAGAAAACTTAGGTCACCTCGGGCTTGACAATGACTTTTTAATTACAACACTAAAAGTGTCTCTCTGTGGCATCTGTCTACTGAAGACCACATCATCTTTCGAACAACCCTCTTTGTAGCGCCACCCACCCAGGTTTTGGAAAACTCATCTTGCTCCTCTAGGCTTGTTGATAGTTTTGAGGGTACCACACTACTCCTCAATGATTTCTTTTTCTTTTTCTTAATTGTGGTAAAATACACATAATATAAAATTTACATCTTAATCCTTTATGAATGTCCAGTTCAGTGGCACTAAGTATACTCACATTACTGTGCAATCATCGCCACTGTCTATCTCCAGAACTCTTTTCATCTCACAAAACTGGAACTCTGTCCCCACTAAACAACCCATCCCCCAGCCCCTGGAGCCCACCATCCTACTTTCAGTCTATGAGGCTGGCTACTGTCAGTACCTCATATAAGTGGAAACATACAATATTTGTCCTTTACGCCTGTCTTCTTTCACTTAACATAATGTCTTCAAGATTCACCTATGTTGTATCATTTGTCAGAATTTCCTTTCTTTTTAAAGCTGAATAATATTCCCTCGTATGTACATACCACATCTTGTTTATCCGCTCATCCATGGACTCTTGGTTTGCTGCCACCTTTTGGCTATTATAACACAAAATAAAAAATGCTACATTGATTTCTGAAAATCGGCCTAAATTTTTGAAAGCAAGTCCTGTACTAAACTCTTCTAAGTTATCAAATGAGTAAAACTCTTCTAAGGTATCCAGCAAGTGAGCCATCTATTTTCTCTTGGTACGCTGACTGACATAGAAGCCATAGTAGCCAAACCATACCTGCCTAACTGTCCTGCCAAGGAGAAGAGGAATCAAAGAGAGAGAGCTTTTAGGATACAAAGAAATCACAATTCCGAAAGAGTTCAATGGGCTGAATGATGTATCCAAATCAACAAGATGAAATTTAATACAAATAAAAGTAAAACTCTTGCTTTATGTCAGAAAATTAATTACACAAAAACTACCCAACAACATTTCTCTTAAAAATGATTTTTGGTAATTGCTCTAGAGCAGTGTTTCAACTGGGGTGATTCTGCCTCCCAGAGGATATTTGGCTATGTCTGGAGACATTTTGGGTGTCACAAATAGGGGGTACTACTCAAATCTAGTGGCTAGAAAATGAGAATGCTGCTAAATGTTCTAAAATGCACAGGTCAGTCCCCCACGACAGAAATTAGTTGGCCCCAAATGTCTATAGTTGAGAAGTCCTGCCCTAATATATGAAATAAGTTCAGAACCAAGAAGGAAGTTTCCAATTTGATGAGAAGGATCAACTTTTTACTTTTTACGGATGCCCGGCAATGGGCCAGACTCCATCAGAAAGCCATGCTTGGAAACAGTGCCAGACCAGTGAAGGCCTGCTGTTGGGAAGGGACAGGAAGGTGCGGGCTGGGAAGAGGTCTAGGGGACAGCTGCCAAAGGTCTTCCACCTCTGGGATATCCTACAGCTTTTAGATTGGCCAGCCACTATGAAGATCGCTCGTGTCTAAGATCAGTAAAAATTTGCAAAGCCTTAGGAACAGACAGATGTTTCCAACAGACAGATGTTATTACATACATTTTTAAACCTACAGTAAAATTAAAAAATGTTTACAGTGAACACTTACATACCTACCACCCAGATTCTACCCTTCATATCTATTGTAAGGTAGAGTTCTTATTTATCGCTTTCAGGTTTTCCTGCTGAAAAAGTGAAATGTCAGTGACTGGCAGACTTTTAAATGATATACTTGCTCATATTTGTTCAAGGAAATGGAGTATGATAATTATTCTTGACATGGAAATGTTACTCAGGTGATACGTCTGACATAACTGAGTTTACAAAACTTGATTCATAGATTTTTAAAATGGCATATTTTTGAGGGCATGTATGTGTATCTAATTGTTCTATAAATTCATTAGAGTTAAGCATAACAAATACAGAGTTAGCCCTATAAATACACATTGAAAATATATCTCTTTGTCAAAACAGAAACCCAGGATCAGCAAATTTTGACTACTTGTTTACCATTCATCAACCCTCATCATTAGTCAGTCAAGTTGTGACAATAACAAAAACCTCAGTCACAACCAGTAGTATTATTGTATTTTTTTCTCATTTCCATATCATTTTATTTTTTCAAAGAGCAATATAATCAGCTTTTCTCCTATTCATTCAAAAGAATAATCTAGCTACATTTCATCTTTTCTCTGGAATGTAGAACCACAATGGCTGTTAACTCCAGATTCTAACAAATATTTAGAAAATATTTTAATTTTTTCTTCCAAAAGGAAGCAATTTTAAGAAAAAGGACTTTGCAATTAAAAGGTTTCTAAGAAAGCCAAAGCTATTAGGAAATTTTGTAAAGGTATATTTAAATGTAGCCCCATCCTACAGGTCTCATTTGATTTGATTTCACACGCATATACATGAGACTGCAATTCTTAGATTGGACTTTTCCTCCCTTCTTTTTTAAACCCAAATATTCATCTTCAGGAATATTGAGTGGTTTCATGACCAAAGACCAGTTCGTATTAGCCAAACTTCTCCTCTTTCCCACGTTCTTTCATCTTCGTCCCACCATTGTATCACATGGTCATTTACTTCACTGGTTTTAAAGAACACTTACAAACAGTAAATAGAATCCATCAACAAGGATGTCAGATTCAAAGGGTGAAATCATGGTGAGTAATGGCTCAAGGATAGGCTCAACTTACTGAATGATACAAAGGTCAACATTTCTAAGACCTGGTATCTAAGGGGAAACAGTCACAGGAAAGAAGGACGAAAGAGTACCTCTTAAAGGAGCAGCAATCAAGGGCAATAGTAATCAGAGCTTGCGAAAGCAGCTGAACAGAAAAACAAGACAATTTCGGTACCTTCCAGAACTCCAGCTTCTTAGATCAGATCGAAAGATTTCCTGAGAAAATCTTAGACTCAAATGTATCATTTTATATGTATCATCTAACTACTGTAAATTTAAAGTAGTTTTATAAAAATATGTGAAGGTTTATCGAAAGGTGAATTGTATCCCACAGCCAAAAAAAAAATCTATCTTGGATTATACAAAAAAAGCAACTAAAAACAAATTATCTATTTTGCTCATGGTTAGAAATAGAAGTGAAGCCAAAATGATGCAGTTTCCATCCGTTTGTGCTCACAGAAGGATACTCCAAAGGGGACAGTGAATAACGTCATGCCTCTATGTGAATCTGCTGTTTCTCAGGCAAACTTTTTTTAGATCTAATGGCTGGTTTGAGTGAAAATGAACAAGAAATACACTGCTCCATCATTTATAATTTGTACACTAAAAGTAATTTGCATTAGAGATCACTTCAATCCTTCTTAGCATCTTATTTCTTCACTAGACTTTTTAAAGATCCATATACATTATAGATATTTTAGGAGCCATTTTATGCCTTTTTCCAATGATGCACAGTATATTCATTTTAAGTAGCTGTAAGTAGGTAGGTTTAAATATTGGATGGATTTAATATGTATTAAATATTTACACGGACATATTTGCATGTGCATAATGTATAGGGAACTACAAGTGTTTTCTGTAGTGGACTGAATTTGAGTTTTCTGCACTTTTTTGGAGTGAAATCCTTCTGATTCTTACATTAGCATTGATTGTCTGTTCCTGATACTTACACTTTTAACATATTTTTGAGAAAAAGTCAACATTTAAGTAGGATGTGTATACATTGACATTTAAGTTTTTATATTAGATAAGAGAAAATGTTACATGGATATTAAATAATAGAATTGTCTAGTGCAGTGAAGCCAAGAATGGTATGTATCAAATTGAACCTTATTATATGAATTATCGGATTTCCTATTTCAACTCGAAAGTCTACTTATCTTACTCCATCAATTATGTGGAAAATAAATACACATACTCGGTGACTTAGACTCAGTCAGTAACATGAAAGAAGTAATGATCTCTACATTGACTTAACCTGGGGTTTCATTTGTTCATATCTTTGTTTTATAGAGAACGTGTTTGCAGTTGTTTAAATTAAGTACAGCTTATAAATATTTGTGTCAAATATTAAGATCTCATCTTGCAATATCAAATACAGATTTGATAATATAAATTGCAGGCAAATGCAAACTGTCATCTGATATGTAATTCACAGTCTTTGATCTGTCTTCTGAGAATGCTTGGAACTAAGGTGAATTAGACTATAGACATCAGCCTATTAACAACCAGAGTAAGATGGCAAAGATGTTATATATGGGATGTTGGTATATAACTTAGCTAATTAAAATAGATCCATACCAACTGGTAACTCTAGAAACACAATATTGAAATGCCAAGCCATGCAGTCTTCATCAAGTGAAAAATTCTAAAATATGTTTATTACATTTATGGTATTTTTGTCTCTTGCCTTGAATTGCAACAGGGAGCTTCTGATGCTCTTGCCGTTGTAGCTGTTAATTGATTTTCTAAAAAGTGTATTGCAGAGTGAATTTTCCAGATAGGTTTCCTTTTCCTACTATAGTCTTCATAGTAATGTTTTCAAATTGCTGAACTATTTTTTCCATATGATAATGTTCCTTGACATTTGCAAAAAGTGGAATCAGCTCCCCCTTGCAGGGCCAGGGGCCAGAAGAAACCTAGTCAGGGTGGATGGACACAGGTGTGACAGGAGATCTCAAGACCTAGGTGAAAAGAAGGAGTACTGACTATGGCAGTTGGCGGCAGAAAATCATAGGGCAATGTGCATTGAGACTGAAGAGCATAGCTGGGAAGGTACTGCTATTCATAGTATCATAAGTTCAAAAGAAATGTCCAAAAGGAAGAAAATTCACCGAAAAGCAAGAAGGACAAAAGACAACAACAGGAGGGTTGGTAATTCTTACAAGTGCTGACATTTCTCTCTTATGTGATGCCTGGAGTGGAATTTGTCTGTTGACCAGCTGCCTGAAAAGCCACATAGAGACTGTATGAAATATTCATTGTCCCATTCAGCAGTAAGGGAGGTCCTATGGCAAAGCTGCTCTCATAAACATGTTCCAAATTACTGTCAATTAGTTGACTGAGCAGCATGCTGGAGGTGTTGACTTTGTGTCTTCTGGCAGCTGTCCTCGGCTGGGGCACTGCAGCCTTTCCAACTGGCCTTCCTTGACCTTCTCAGAAACTACGTCTTTTGACTCAACCACACTGGATTCCAGCAGGTTACTCTTTATTTTCAATATGCAGTCCTAACAATCAGAAAAGTAATTCAGGAGCTGTCCAAAGGTGTTGGCATGAAAGTGAAAGTTAGTGACACCAAAAGACAAGAGCCTAATTGTTAGCTACCAGGTCCTTGCTCCAACCTTTCTATTCTTAGAGACCTGGATCCTGTTGCACTGGAGCAAATATGCCCTGACACACAAGTATCACTCAAGTGTGGTCCTGGCTTCACATGGGTCAAGTTCACATGAGGAAGTAAGGGAGACACTTTATTGGGCTGCATGTTACCAACAAAGTATGTTGACCTCCACAGTGATGTTGGGCGTAGTCTTTCTTAATCCTGGGTAGAGCTGATCCCATATGTCAATAGGACTGCCCAACATAGCATTCAGCCATCCACAGAGTCCACCCCTCTTTGTCTGTCTATCCATTTGAGTAGCCTCCTATACCCATGGAAAATTAAAGCCTTGCACCCCCCTTGCTGCACTGAGTCTTAAAATGGTCATATATGCTAATCACCACAGGCTAAGGAAGCAGCATGAGGGCCAGGGTCTAAAAGGAGCTGCATATAGGCAGAGCCATCTTCTCAAGCCCCAAATACACCACCATGGTGTACAGCGAGAGTTTCAGCCAATCCGTTATCCCTGGCTTCTCTATTTCAGCAGCCTCGGTGCCCAATCCAATACCTGGCTCATGAAACATCCCCAGTGAGTGTAGGCTATGGGAAGAAGCGCGTTGGCTCTCTTTCCAAAAAGTTGTTTAACCTTATCTCATCTCTTGATGCATAACTTTTTCTATTTATAAAATGGGAAGATGTCACCCAGAAGTATCTAAAAGCAAAAAGAAAATAATTCTGATGTTTCTACACTGTCAAGTGAAGACAGTGACACAAGTACAGGTTACATTTGGACTTCAGGTCTTGACCTACTCCCCACTGTGATCTCGGAGCAATCTTTCCCATTCCCCTGGTGAGTATTACCCTAATTGCTGCTCAATTTGGAAAGAGTTGTACATTTATAGTAAATTTTCTTCATTACAAACATAATACAGAATCTTTCCCTATCCTTCTCCCAGCAATAAAAAACTTACAAAAAAAAAAAAGTGAGCCCAACTTTTATTTAAAGTTGTTGTCAGTAGATTCTGAATCAATTTGCTGAGTTAGGACTGAAAAACAAAACAAAACAAATATTTCTACCAGTCATATGTTCTGCCATTTTATGGATATCTATTTCCAGAGAAAATGCCCATTTGTATCCATTCAACAGCTGAAGCTAGCTATATTTT
This sequence comes from Pteropus medius, assembly GCF_902729225.1. Taxonomy (NCBI): domain Eukaryota; kingdom Metazoa; phylum Chordata; class Mammalia; order Chiroptera; family Pteropodidae; genus Pteropus; species Pteropus medius. Next base: position 4,235,925 of record NW_024350921.1, on the reverse strand, counting down.
AAAACCATTGTTGAGAATATCATAAAGCAAAGTAAAAATACAGATGTAATCATTACATCAAAAGTAGCTGAGTAGGGAATGAGTTCTCAGAGGAAAAAAAAAAAACCTTAAATTTATTACACATAAAAGCAAATACCATATTCCTGGAAAAATATATTTATTTCTATTCTACATGAAAATAGAATTTTGTTGAACAAACAGGAAGCAAGAATGAGGCATTGCAGTGAAATAGCTATTCTCTAAAAATCTATTTCTCATCAAAATTGCAGTATGCCTTGAATATGACTGAACATTTGATTAATAAGAATAAATTGATGTGAGATGAGAGTTTTCTGTAGGTTTGATATGGATCATTTTGGGAGACCTTATGTCAGAGAAGGGGGACCCAACTGAGCTCCAGCTCGAAGAACTAAATGTAACAGCTGAGGAGGCTGAGGAAGAAGGTTGGGACACCTTCCATCAGCTTAAGTAGGTGTTTGCAAAGGGGAGAAGTGAGAATAGGAGGCAGGCCTTTCTTAAAAAAAAAAGTTTCAAAAATTAATTGAAAAAATTAATACAATCTTTAAAGCTTGAGAGGTATGAATATTTGAAATGGAATGTTTATTACTATTTGTTTAATGCTCAATTTAATAAATATATTTGATAAGATAAAATTTAGAAAACCAATGTTTCTTGAGAATTCAAATAATGATTACAAATTTGATTAATTGTATGTCTAAAAACATTTTAAATGGTACTTTCATTTAGCAAGGCATATTCATTTCAATAGTTTAAATAACTGAAAAATAATATGTGTAATGACTACAAAATCAATTTCCTCACATACTAAAAACTCTTCTAAACTGTTAACATCTTGGGTTTATTTCATTTCTGTATTACTCCTGTTACTATTTTTGCGTCTTCCTAGAGTTACTGATATACTTATTTTGATATTTCCCCAGTGGTTAAACAGTAGTGCTTTGATTTCTCCCTGGTACTGCAGTCATCTTATCAGAACTCGGAAACAAGGAATTCCTTGCCAGCAGCCTCCGGCTCAGGAAGCTGAGACTCTGCACCAGACACATGTCCTTCTCCAAAGGGGAATCCAACTGGAGCTGCAAATTATCGAGCTGTATTTCTTTTTAATAATTAAATTTCAAGACTTTTTGTTGTGGTAAGGATATTTAACATGAGATCTACCCACTTAAGTTTTTAAATATGCACTACAGCATCATTAACCTACGTGCTGTGTTGTACACCTGATCTCTAGAGCTCGCTCATCTTGTATGACTGAAATTTTAGACTCATTAAATAACGGGGAAATGAGGAGTTGATACTCAGTAAGACCTTTTAATTCTAAACCTTCTATCTAGGTTTGGGGCATTTTTTTTTACCAATATTAGTCACAGTCTCCCCCATAGTGGGTTAAACAGTGGCCCCCCAAAAGATATGTCCAAACTCTAACTCCTGGAACCTGTGGACTTATTTGGAAAAAGGGTAATTGCAGATGTAGGTAAGGATCTTGAGATGAAGAGATCTTCCTAGAATACTTGGGTGGGCCCTAAGTGCAATAACAAGTGTTCTTATAAAAAAAACATCCATGGGAGATTTGACAAAAAGAAGAAGAGGAGGCAACATGACAATCGAGACAGAGATAGGAATGATGCAGCCACAAGCCACACGGATTGCTTGGAGCCACCAGAAGTGAATTTTGGAATCTTCTCTACAGCCATCAGAGGGCACATGGACCTGCTGACACCTGGATTTCAGACCTCTGGCCCAGAGAACCATAAAGAATAAATGTCTATTGTTTCATCCCAAGTCTTTGGTACATTTGTTACAGCAGCCGTAGGAAGCTAATACAGCCCAAAAGGTATTTTAAAAAATCTTTCTTGGCCTGCGATACCTAGTCTGGCATCCTGTTTTTAAGTTGCACTTATTTCTGTAGTCTGTACAAACTATTAAAATTGTATGTACTTCTCATTAGTGTTGTAATTAGTAGAGCCTTAGAGAGGTTTTACTTCCTGGAAGAAGGACTGAATCTGCATGACTATTAGTTCCCTTCCTTGGGACATTTAAGCAATTCATCATTTGGAGACAAGGTGTCTTTCTTCTATTTGTAGTTTAGCTACAAGCTAGTAAATCCTTCTTGTCTGTGGTAACAGTACCTACCCTATTTTTTCTTGGATCCCTTGGCTCGTTTATAGTTCTTTGGTTTATTCTTTCTTACATAAATAGATAGAAGCAATACATATTTATTCTTTATAAGTAGACTTAAAATTAATAGAAGAAACAAAGCACCCATACATTTTAACATCACCCACTTATTAAAATCATTCCATTATATTCATCCTTCCTTTGTGTTATAATTACATCTCTGTGTTATTTTTAACTTTTCTCCTCTGAGTATAATTATGAATCTATTGCTTATAATAAGGACAAAGTGTGTTCTCATTCACCGTAGCCATAATTACATTCAAAGCCTAAATTATCACAATGTGGCCAGCAGGTATCCCCTCAGGGTTTTCAGCATAGCCCCTTGCTTTGGGGCCACTGAATTTTCCACGTTCATTCCGATTTTTCCTTGCTGTGGACATGGAATCGGCTACCCTCCAAGAATTCCTGATTCTCCTTGTGGAGAATAGACTAGAGACTAAAGTAAGGGTTTTAGAGGGTGGGTGGTGAAAAAAATACCTGTTACTTTGGGCCCATATTTAGTAAAGACAAAGCTGGGAACCACACTTATTGCTAAAGTCCTACATGTGCTCTGATGTTCCCAACAATTTGTCATTATTTTTCTGTCCCCTGCGTCCATCCTGATAGCTGTGCTCTGCTCACTGGCCCAGGAGGCTGTGCACTCCGGTGGCTGTCACTGAGCTGCCCAACCCTTGAGCTTCCAGCTGAATTCAGCCACATGTGAGGGACCAGCAAGAGCTCAGTAAGTAGGATGGGAGAGAGGTCAGGGTCACTCGCCCTTTGCCTTCTGCATCAGCCCAGTCTCAGCAGAGCTGTGCCTTTAGGTGGCCCCTACTCTAGAAAACCAACAGGACCCTCTTCCTCTCTTATCCTTCAGGACTTGAGTGGTAATGGCCTCCTGCTGGTATGAGTTTCTCTCTACTCTTTATTGATTTATTTCCCTCTGCCCATCCCTCTCTCTCTTTTTAGGTAAAATTTTTCAGTGGATTTTTATTTTTCTTTTGAGATGTTTACTAAAACTCCAATGTAACACATTACATTTTCATATATCTTAATTTTCTTACAGTAGATGATTTCATCAACTGCTAAAATTTACTTCTACATAGGCAGAAATCATGTTTACATTTTTTGTTCCAAAGTAAAGCATAAAATTTCTTAGAAGAAATGCTACTTTAAGTTAGCCCATGCAAACACACAAAGAGAACACATTGGTAAAATTAGTGACAACGTAAACTAGCCTCAAGTAAAGCAATTTCTCTAAGACTGGCTGGACTTCAAAGATTTGTTTCATATCCTAAAAGGCAATTCTCTGTAGTTTTATTATGTATAATGAGTTTTATTATATACAGTAAAACTAAGAGATCTCCTTTCAGTCCTTGTTCTGGCTGTCCTTCAAGTGATTAAACTGACCAATGACCCAGAAACGGCAGAGATATCTAAACTTTGGGGAGACTGAGAATCAATTTCTCATTATTCTGAAAAGGAGAACTAGACTTTTTAAAATAAACTTTGCTTTTTAGGAATAGTTACCAATTTACAGGAAAATTGCATAGCTATTACAGAGATGTCAATATACTGCCCCACACAGTTTCCCTTATTATTACTATCTCACAAATGTGTAGTACATTTGTTGCAGTTAACAACATTGACACATTATTATGAATTAAAGTTCATAATCTAATCAGATTTACTTAATTTTATCTAATTTGCTGTGCCAGGACCCCATCCAGAAGATCACATTATAAACGTCATCATGTCTCCTTTGTGACAGTTTGTTAGAATTTTCTTGTTTTGATGATTGACACTTTTGAGAAGTACTGGTCAGGCATTTTGCAGATCGGAGGTTTGTCTAATAATTTTTGCAATTAGACTGGGGTTATCGATTTTGGGGAGCAATACCACAGAGGTAAAGTGTCCTTTTCATCACGGCATATCAAGGGTACATACTATCAACATAATTTACCACAGTCGACCTTGATCTTGGTCACCCAACTGAGGCAGTGTTCATCAGAACAAAGTCACCATGTGCAGCTCATGCTTAAGGGTGAGGGGTTGCTTGAGAGTGGAGCAGCTGCATAAGTTATTTGGAATTTTTCAGCATAGGAGATTTGTCTCTTCTCCCTTGTTTACTTATTTATCTATTTTATTTTTATCAATATAAATTCATGGATATTTACACTTTGGAATATAATCTAATACTACTTTATTTTGTTGCTCATATTCTTCATGCTTTGGCCCTTGGTTGTTCTTTCTGCGTCCCTTTAGCATACACTCATCATTTTAGGTTTTTGTAAATTTTTTTAAGCACTTAATTTCTGGTACTTCAAGATGCTTCAGGATCATCATATATATTTCTTGCTCCAGTCTTAGAATCAGATGTTTCTCTAAAGTGGGAGGCTGGGATTTATGAAGTAACATTTAATATGGATAAATTTAAATTACACTATTTGTGTTCAACAAATTATTGCCCAAACACTAAGATATGGAAGGGAGAGACTGAAGATGCAAAGAAACAACCATATAATGAGAACTGAAGATACTCTTTGATAATTAATGACTAGAAGCCATTTTTTTAAGACAAATGATTAAAAGTCTTCATCTAGTAATTTCAATGTCTGTGCTTCCTTAGGGGCAACTTCTGTGAATTTTTTTCCTATGATTTGAAAATTATAATCATGTAACTCTCATTATCAGAGTCTCTCCAGGGTTTATTGTTGTTACTTGCTGTGAGTCTTTGTTTAGTGACTTTTCTGAACTATTTTTATATAAACTCTATTCTTTGTCATGTGTGGTCTCTGAAATTTTTGTTCATTTACATTAGTAATCAGTTAATGGTTGACAGAAATTTCTTTAAATGCTTAGAGTTTAAAAAAAAAAGAAGAGGAAGGAAGGAAGGAAAGAATGAAAGAAAGAAAGAAAGAAGAAAGAAAGAAAGAAAGAAAGAAAGAAAGAAAGAAAGAAAAGAAAAGAAATTCTCAATCATAGCAGATTGGTTGTGTTGAAGCATTCATTTAACACTTAGCCAGGCCATTTACAACTCTACCTTAGCATCGCTTCCTGCTTGAGCTGAAGCAAAACACCAGCCAGAGGTGACCACTCAGGCTCTTCTCAGATATTTCTCAGAACGAATCCTGTCCTGGGCATGAACGTGGCCTTCAAAATTCCCTGGTTTGCATAGGATCTTTTCAAAGTCCTTATTCCGCAAAATGTCTGACTTCTCACCTTTATTCCTGGGCTTTCAACATGCCTATTGTTTGCACCAAATGTTATCATTGCCCGATGCAGCAGAAGCTTTTTTTTTTACCTTTCAGTGTCTCTAAGGAATGCCTTCCTATAGCTGCTTCTTTGTCCTGAGAGAGTTCTTAGTTAAGTAAAGAAAAACAAGCCCTTTACATCATCAGTTCTTGCACTAAGCAGTTCAAAACAAACGCAATTCATTGAGAACAAGGTCTGCTCTTCTCTCCCTAGAACCAGAGACCCACGTAGGGAACACGAGTTGCCATCTTTGAGACCACTGCCTAGCCGGGAAGGGGGATCCGGCAACAATAGTTTAAAATGACTCTAAGCTCTCCTACTATGTTTCATTTGCCTTTTTATTGATTAAATGTTTGCTTGATTTCTGTAAACCTTTGACTATCTTCCAGAATTCTGACAAATGATATTGACAAATGTTGCCAGACTTTTTTTTTTTTCCTTTGGTGGGGAGTGGTGGTGGATGTTTTAGTGTTTACGGGAAAAAATGAGCTTCAGAGTTCTCCACTCCATTATTTTCACTGACATCAGTCTTCTCTTTGAGAACAGTGTTTTTCAGGGAATCATTCAAGGGACCAAGGTTCTTGCCATATCTGTTCTTTACAGCAAGCTTGAAGCAAATCACATACATAGAAATAAAGAATCTTCTGATGAAATGAATGTGTGCCCTGATATGATGACGTGGCCAAATCTGAAAAATTTACTTTAAAATATTTTATATTCTGGTTTGAAGAGCATTGACTCAATTTATTAAGGATAAGTTTGAGCTAGTCAGCAAGATTTGAGCACTGGAATGATTTGTATCCTAGTGTTCATCAATAACTGGCATTTAATAAGCAATTCATATGTGCCTAGATCCTCAATAGATGTTTTATGTTGTTTATTCCATTTAATCCTTTTGAGAGGGGTACTCATTGTTTTATAATGAATAAACTGAGACATAGCTAGATTAAAACTTACCTAAAGTTTAACTCAGACATTCTAACTCCATAACAATTCTTAGGAATAAGTAAATTCATGAGAATTAAGCATGCCTTTCTCATATAAAAGGCTTGATGAAGACAGACAGATGAAGTGCAGGGCTTGCATCTAATGAATAGTACAGAGGTGTGGGAAGGACTGAGCTCATGATTGCAGATGGAGATCCTACAGTCAGCTGTCTCCCTCCTCCCTCTTTGCCTTGAGATCCAACCCAACTCCACTAGTTTCCCCAAAACTGCAATCAAGGCATTCAACTCCACTCTCTTTATCGTCTAAATCTTAATCCCAGCAGAGGAGAGGCTGGACCACAAAGAAAAGAGGAATCAGAACATCATTACCCCCCACTGTACAGAAAATAGACCAGAATAGACACAATTTTCTTAGCCATTCACCATCAAGAGTTTTTGATAGTTTCTTAGTTAGAATGTGTTAGAAATTAATATCTACATCATTTAGTTCTATAGATATAATTTCACTTCTGGGGACCTATCCTAAGTGATAAGTACAAGCAAAGATTTATGTATTAGGATGCCCATCAGAACAATCTTTATAATGGCAAGTAATTTACACAATTTAAACACACGACACTCAGGGTCTGCTAAATAAAGTGTGTGTGTATATGTTTATGCGTGTGTAACATGTAAGCTCTACGAGCATAGGGGTTTGTTTATTTGTTTCATTTCCTGTTGTCTCCTCAGTTTCTATCACAGTGTTTACCACACAATATTTCCATAAATGTGTGTCCAATAGATGAATGAAAATAATGGAATATTTTGCTGTCTTTAAAAACAAACTTAAAGAGACATGGATAATCACTCAAGATATAATTTTAAACCTAATGAAAAAAGAAAAATACAAAATTATAAATACAGATGGAAATCTAATTTTAAAATATTAGTTGGATAGAAAAGAAGACTAGAAGAAAACAAACTAAATATTAATGCCAGCTATTTCTAAGTGATAAAATTATTTAAAAATTTTTATTTTCTTCTTTGTTTTTAATTTTCAGATTTTAAAAAGAGTAAATTACTTTTAAAAAGAAAAAAAAAGCTGATTTTTGATGATCTGCCATTGGTTTTTATATTTTATTTCCAGGTAAGGTGATTCTAAGGTGATGATAAGGGGTCACTTAGCAAAACTTGTAGAGTGCTTTGCTTGAAAAGATTCTTAATTATGGCTTATTAACCTTTTTAAAGCTTACCACTCACCAATGGTTACCTGTAGGAGGGAGAAAACAAAGTAAAGTGTACAGATACCAGTTAGATATTCTTGAATGTATTTTTTATAGATTCGACTTTAAACTACGTAATTATTTTATATTATTTGTTAAACAAACTTAAATCACTTCAAAAGCAATCCTTAATAACCAAAAGCAAATAAAACAACTGTGTATCTGCTTGGCAACATAACCAGGGAGGAACTACGCTAAGCTTTAACACACAAAAATTTAACTGTACACCCATAGTAGGAAAAAAGCATATGAAATTCTAAAACCATTTCTATGATATTGGTAGTAATAGTGTTGGTCTGTTGTGTGTTTTGAAAGCTATATTGAATAAGTTGGCATTGTGAACTGAGGTCTTCAGCATGGTAGAAAGGAGACAAAATTAATGGGGGTGAGTGAAAACCCTGGATTCTAGAGTTTGAATTGTAAACTCATGAGTTGTCTTCCATATTTTTAAAAAATACATATTTCCTATTTGTGAAAAGGCCTACAAACAAAGACAAACCCAGTAGTAATGCCATCTCAGATTGCAGCCTTCAAATAACTTTTCTCATTAAGGAAAGTAGAGCTCCTTCAGAAATGGCTGATTCCAACATACAAGATAAGCCTAAAACATCTTGTCATAGCAGAAAGCAAGGAAGCTGTTGAGAAGACTAGAGTCCTGTCAAAAGAGCTCAGCAACTAATTTGAATAGGCTCTCACTGGCCAAAATGGAATGACTGAAATGTTGATGAAGATAATTACAGTGTATTGAAATGCATTAAATATGAGCAAATCTAGGAGCATAAAATACCTTTTTTAAAAAGGGAGAGGAACCTCGGTTCATTAATCAAGCTTAAATATATGCTACGAAATGAACTCATTGTTTTAAAACTGGTTTTTAAGAAGAGGGAAGAGGAAATCAAACAATTCTCAGGCTTTTCCTATAAAATCTATATATCAGAATAATCAATAATTAATGAGGAAAATTTCCTTCTTAAATTATATTCCATCTTTAACTGAATAAAGTATGATAGAATTAGACAACATTTTGCAATACTAATGAATTAATTAATCTAAGCAAAGATTATCAATAACTTATAAACATCACCAAAAGAAAAAATGACCAAACCGAAAAGAGTGTGCCTCATAATGGAAAGAACCACTGTGATGTAGTCTAGAAAAACAAACAAACAAACAAACAAAAACCTGAATCTGATCAAACATCTAGATCTAGCCACCACTTTACAGGAAACATAGAAAAAGAGGATTGTGTTAAAAATTTCATAGAGTTGAAAAAAACAAAATCTAGACTGTGGGAAATGTTACAAACGACCCAGTTTCTTCAACAGAAAAAATGATGTAGGGGAAAACAAAAGAGACTCAAGCAATCAAAATGTGGCCCTCGTTTGGATTCCAATTTAAAGAAAATTTGAATATCCAATTAAATAAATGTGAAAACAGACCAAATATATGATATTAAGGAATTATTACTATTTTTTTGTGAGATAATGGTCTTAGAATTGGGAAGCTAAGCTACTTTTGTAGATAGTTGAAAAATCATAAAAAATTTTTAAAAATTCTCACCATTGCCCCAAATGTTCTTGCTTAAAGTCACTCAGATAGTAATTTATGAAGCTCAAGTTGAAACACTGTGAATTAAGGTGCAAGTAGACATAAATCACTCCAAACAGATGAAAGTTACTCTGCATTTGCTAACCTATTTTTTTAGATTTCTTGATGTTCTTCAATAGTCTAAACCCTTAATTCTCAGTCTCCACTGCCATGAAATTATTCCCTAAGTTTCCCTAATTTGCTTTGTTACCTGGGAATAAAATTTAGAATGACTATAAATGTCAGTCCTTCATTTGAGCACTTGCATCTTGGGTACTATACCTGTCAGGTCACTTCACTGAGCAACTTTGAGCTGAGATGTCTGGCAGAATGGCAAATAATTTACAATTTTTTTCTTAGCTTTTCCAGTGAGCCAGAATTGACAAGAAATCCCTGTGAGTATGCCTGGAATAAAGCTATATGATATTTCATTATAAAATGCTTTTTAATGGTATTCATTGTTCTGGAAAGTTAACCTGAGAACCAAAATTAGATCATCACAGAAGTCTGCAAGTCTCCTCAGTGGCTTTGATTCAGAAGTCACACTAGGTACACTAACCCAAAGCTGACACATTGCTTTAACACAAGACAGCTTTTTTCCTCAATGTTACTTAAATCAATAATTTTCCTTTTTGATTATGAAGTATTTTAAATTGTTGATTTGTAGCTTTAAAGTCTATGGAGAATTGTCTAATTCAGCAAGAAAAAAAATTAGCTATGTCAATGCCTGAGTATATCACACACACAGCTATATTTTCTTAGTTACTTCTTAAAATAATCAGAACATTTGTAAAACTGGAATAATTGTAGTATCTTTTTACTAGAATTTTTCATAAATAAATTTAATAAGAGTAATGATAATGATGATAGTACTAATAACTAAAATTGTTTGGGATGATTATCTTCCCAACATATTGCTAAGAGCTTTATGTTTTATCTCATTTAATCTTAGTAATAGTATTTTTTTTAAAAAATGTTATATTAGGTCCTATTGTAATTGTTTCACAAATAAAGAAAAAAGCTTAGACATTTAGATTTTTGTTTAGTTTAGTTTAGTTTGTTTAGTTTAGTTTACAAAATGGCAGAGCCAGTACTAGTAAATGTCAAAGAGTTATTGGGAAAACACAAACCTCTTCCATTGTTCCCCTGAAAACGATCTATACCAGTGAACTTCAAATATACATATGTATATAATTTTGGCAAGTCTTTAATATTGGCCCTGTTGTAATGATGTGATCATTCCAGTACTGGCCATCTGGGTACACATGAAAGAACCTGGACTGCTGCACAGTAATAAAAGAGGTCTGCACCAAAGTGGAAGAGACCTTACTGTCCGCTGGAGGTTTTACTAAGTCTTTCCTGTAAAACACTTAGAAATTTATAACAGATTCCCACTGTCTATCATTTATATTTGTTGGATGTAATTATAGTTAGATTAACCTGGTACATGTACATATACGTATGGTTTTCAGTCTCTAGCAGACTCAGTTCACTGTTTCTGCTGCTCTAATGAAACATTTCCATTTTTGTTATGGACGGATATTTAGTGCAAATATGACACTTTAAAACAGCCTTCCACTTTCCTTTGAATGCATAAGGTCATATAAAAAGAAAGACAATTGTTAGTACCTCCCCTTGGCACCTTAGGGAATCTCTCCAGTTCTCCTATTTGCCACCAAGAATCAGCTCACCTGCTCTGCATCCTGAGCTCCGTTGTAGGAACTTCGTTTGGGGCTAAGTTTCACCTCTCTCAAGCCCCCTTTCAGCTTGGCAACTCTGGACTGGAGTTCAGTTCTCACCTTTGACACTAGGTGCTTTCCTCAGAACTCTTGGCTCTAAGCTGTGGAGCAGGGGAGAAGATTTTGCACCACAGTCCTGTTGTGCCACCCAGCAGCCTAAACCCCAGCTAGGACAACACCCTGCGATAATAGGGGAACCAAGTAAACAGTGTCTTAAAGAATGTCGTTTCAACAAAGAAAGTTATTTCAGATGGAAAAGTCTACAATTCGCCTTCTCTCATTCAACTCTTACACTTATTTATTAAAAGCAAGTCGGCCCTAGAATATGCAAATGCATTCATTTTCCCTCATCAGAGTTAAGAAGCAACAGAAAAAAAAAAAAACCAATGAAAAAGAACAGCAAAATTTTAAAATAAGCAAAAAGGAAACATCCCCCTTGTTTCAGCACCTAATGTCCTGATGAGAAATTTTATGCCAAAATGATGTTCAGGTGACTCTTTTCCACAGAAGGCTTTATCTTAATATTTCAAATGCCTCAATGGTGCATCTGAGCCTGGGGTTTTTTCATTCTATTTGACATGAGGCAGGTTCTTTCCATTTGAGGAATAAGGCTACTTTTAATTATTTGTGACAAGGTATTCATACCTCCTCTGTGGGACTCCTGGGGTACAGAGAACTAGGTACAAACCAATATGAAACTCTGGCTATCATTTTACCATGTTTGTCTCTGGCCCAGGAGTCTCATGTCTTCTGCCTGCATCTATGAAACAACAGGTGTACTTGTTAGCTTGCAAGTCGAGCAAAGTTCTAGACCTTACACAGTTCTTGAAACCCATCGCATTCAAAATAAAAGTCAACAACCCACGAGGCCCCATCATGTGCCCTCTCTGATCCAATTTCCCAGTTCTCTTCCTCTTGCCCACACTGACTCAGTCTCACGGCCCTCTTCCCTTTCCTCTGCGCATGCTCAGCACTTGCCAGCCTCAGGACCTTCATGATTTCTCTGCCCTCTAATTCTAGTCCCTTCTCCTGGATGTCACCATGGTGAGCTGCTAATCTCTTTCATGTCTTTTCTGAAATACTACCTCCCTTGTGTCTGCTCCACTCACTCATTCTTCTAAAAACTGCAGCCTTCAAACCCTTATCTCCTTCCTTGCTTTCTTTTTCTCCATGGTATTTATAACCATCACATCTCTATCTGTTTCCTTATTTACTTGTTTCTGCCCAAATCCCCTTCGCTGGAATGTAAGCTCCAGGAAGTCAGGGAGTTTTCTTCACTTCATTCATTGCTGTTTCCCCAGTGGCTAGATCAGTGCCCTGCACAGAGTAGAAACTCAATAAATGTGTTGAATGAATGGAATTTTGACAAACACAACAGACAATTTACACATTAAATGTATGGTTACATTCTGTGAAATGCTAAGCAATGGGGATACATTTAAACAAACAGTGCCTTTCTGCATAGAGTTTACAGTCTTATCAGGCAAACATATTTGTCAAATAATCATACAAATACATAACTATAAATTGTAGAAGTGCAATGAAGAACATGTACAAGACCTGAAACTACCTTACCTGGTGGAAAGACATTAATTAGACTGATTTTTTCACATCTATCTTGATCGTTGTGTAGACAAAAGTTGGGGAGGGTATGTGAAGGAGGGACTGAGAAAATGAGAATAGAAGATTATTGCTGCATTTCTGTGTACAGATGGAACAGTGTGGTGGCAGTGAGGACAGAGAGAAGATGAATTATAGAGAGATTTTAAAAATAAAACTGACAGACTTTGAGGATGGAAAATATTTGTGGAGTAAGGGAGGGGTAAATATCACCGATATCTCAGGTTTATTAGACACCTCAACTTATGTTTCTTCATCACCCAGTCCTTATCGCATGTCCATTATTCTCTCACTGTGCTACTTGATGACAGGAGCTCAGCGGTATGCAAAAAAGAAGCGTTTATCTATTCAATTTACAGAGATTCTACCATGAGCTGAGTTCTGTGCTCGACAGAGTGGAGGGAAGCTGTAAACTGCAGTGGCAAAACGGACACAGCTTCCGCCTGCGAGGAGCTTCTGGGTTTATAATGGAATCAAAATATGTAAAGTGAGGCTCCATCAAAAGAAAAGCACTTCTTTTGAATTGCATCCATAGTAGGCTGCTATGAAGCATGCTGAAATTAATTCCAGAGCTTCGGGAGAAATGGAGCAAACTGATAATCTCTCTCTGCAATAAAAGAATTATCAGATGTCCCCGAAGCAAGACCAGAATGAACATGGAAAGAACAGTTTCATTCTGCTTCATGCTCATTTCGTGTTAGATATTTTGGTTTCTTCAATTCAAAATTGGTGTTTACTTTCAGAATTGTGTTTTAATGTATAATCATGGAATTTTGGAGACCCTCTGGCCCAAGTCCATCATTTTTAAAGAGGAAGAAACTTGAGGCCTAGGAAGGCAGATGGATAGATGCATCCTGGGCAGATTTAGGCAGTCATATGACCTGTTTCACTCTATCTTGGTCTAATGTATTAAATAGATTCCCAATTCAATCTAATAGCATTTATTTATGATATTCAACTTACTAAATATTATAAACTTCGCATATGAGTTTCTACAATGTGAGGCTGACAACAAAGGAAACTGCCATTTTTGTAGGTCCAAAGTAGTTGAATATCAGCAATTTCATATGGTTCAAACTGATGGGTAATATCGTATATATATATATAGAAATAATATTTCAAATGTAAAAAAATGTGCAATGTAGGAATGATGATTTCTCAGCCTAGAGCCTCTAACGCTTGTTCTGATATCAAAAATTAAGTTGTGATTCATTTGGGGAGAAATTTTTTAAAAAATGCAACAAATCCTTGATAACTCCCCTAAGGGGAATAGATATCGTTAGAACCTTTTAAATGAAAAGATCTGAAAAAAGAAATAAATGTTCTGTTAACAAACATTTGTCACCATCGGTACTTCAAATTAAGTTTAAAAATCTAATTTATTGCCTACTAAGGCACAATGCTATGTTAAAAATGTGTGATACAGTAGTCCCCTCTTACCTGTGGGGGATACAGTGCAAGAACCCCAGTATATACCTGAAATCATGGATAGTACTGAGCCTTGTAGATACTATGTTTTTTCCTATACATGCACACATACCTTTGATAAAGTATAATTTTTAAGTAAGAGATTAACAATAATACCTAATAAAATCGAACAATTATAACAATATACTGTAATAATAAATTATGTGAATGCGTGGTCTCTCTCTCTCTGTCGCCCCTGCCGCCCCAATGCAAGACAGCTACTTAGTGACTAATGAGCAGTTAGTGTATCCAGCATGGATACTCTGGACAAATAAATGATTCACATTTTGGCTAGAACAGAGCAGGACAACATGAGATTTCATCCCACTACTCACAACAGCATGAAATTTAAAACTTATGAATTATTGTCAACAACTAAATTGATAGTAATGCCTGAATTACTTGAAATTATATATAGTAAGGATGTCTGTAAAAAGAAATGTTGAAGGGTGAGCCAACTGTGAAATAGAGGAAAAAAATCATTTTGGATAAAATTTAGAGTCTGGCTATGTAGATGGTGTGCTTTATGGCCTTCATTGGTTACCTTTGAACAAATAAAGCAAATTTGAACAACTGGAAGAGTGAAGTTGATTATCAGACAAAACATTAATACATCAAGACAATCGTTATATTATATTCCCATTAAACTACTTTTCCCTGCTCACCTAAATACTTACCAGGATCTAACTTATTTTTCTCTTCTTTATTTGTCGTTATAAAGGCTTTTGAGATCTCAGTGTTAAATACATAAGACTTGGCTAAGTCCTATGACATCCAGGGGAAGTCTAATACCATTCCTGGTGAGCTTGAATATTGATATAATTAAAGAAAAACTGTTGGCTGTCATTAATTGGCAAATTAACAAGGAGAATCATATCACTTTATTTCAAAAGATTTAGTCACTTTTCTCACATGAAAAACCAAAAAAGAAAAAAAAAGAGGGAAAGAATTAAGCAAATATTTCAAATAAGTCGTTTTTTTTACATTAAACTATTTATAAGCATTTTGCTACTATAGCTATCTTTGAATGCTGTCCTTAAAAATCTCTGATTTTTTTCATTTGTATGTGTACATAGACTTGTTAAAAATTGTTATATTTTTTCTTTTTGTTTATTTCTTTTCTGTTTTTTTTAAATATATAATAGTTAAGTATACCTGTGTAATAAAAAAAAAAGGTTTAAAAAATAAAAATAAAACTTATAAATTATTTATTTCTGGAATTTTCCATTTGTGTTTTTGGACTGTGGTTGGCCACTGAAACTGAAACCATGGAAAGCAAAACTGCAGATAAGAGAAGACTACTGTACAGGGATGAAAAACATGGTTATGGCCTTCAATAAAATGATTGTCTTCTCTTGATAGCAATAAATTAACAGTCAAGAAAATAAAATGAGTTAAATTGTATGAGTTATCTGCTATGAGCGAAATCTAAATACTGTGGAAGCATGTAGGAGGGGAATCTACTCACCCTGGAAGGAAAGGTTGTGGGCAGGGACTTTCTGGATGATAAAGGAAACATTGAACTTAGCCTTGAAAGAGAATATCCAGGTAGAGAAAGCACATGAAGCAAAAATAGATGAGTGTCTACTGATTTCCTTCTATAGTGTGGAGCAGTTGCTGGGAGTCACCTGCTCAGACAAGGCCAACATTTTCAACATAGTTTGCATCCAGGTGCAGCCACATGACCAGTTCTCACCAAAGAAATGTGAGAGGAATTTATGTATGTCACTTCTGGATTAGAGTTTTTAAGACAGGATTTGTGCTTTCTCTATTTACTTTTCTCCACATCTGCCATTTGAAACCAAAAACTGGAAGATCCCAGAGTCTGAGAGAGTAATTTGGGGAAAAAAGCCAAAATTCCTGGATCATCACTTGTAGAAAGCCACCTTCCAACCAGGAGCACTAATATATTAAACAGCTAAATCCATGAGAAATAAGTTTCTGTGATGTTAAGTCTCTGAACATTAATCTACTTACCACAGAAGTGGCTAGTGTTACCCTACGTAACACACAGTGAGAAAGAATTGCAGGCAGTGGGCAGTTTAGGAAATCATTAAAGCAAAAGACTATGGTGGGACTTCTGCTTCCAGCAAGATGGAATAGATACTCATTTTCCTATTTCTTCCTCTAAGCAGACTTAGAAATCCTAGACATTACATTTAAAACAAAAATGAAAAACCTCTGAAAGTTGGAAAGAAAAAGGCAGATCAGGAAGCAACAATGGGGCCCACAAAACTACATGGCAGTGAGGTCCTTGGGTTTTCTTTTGGCCTCATGTATTCTGAGCTAGATACTAAAGAAGCCAGCAACCCAAAATTCCAATAGGTATAGACAAAACAAAAAAGTTTCAAAATGAAGATTCTTCCTCTAGCCAAATGTCCAGGAAAGAGAAAACCTAGAACCATAGAAAATGTTTAAACAATAACAGCACTACTTAAGCCAAACACCACACACACACACACACACACACACACACACACACACACACACGCACATACACATGCACACACATGTAGTTCTAAACCCAAAGCCTTTGGCAAAGAAAGAGTGGGGATTCTAGACTTCCACTCACCTGGTTGTAAGGAGGTGCCCCTCCCCTCCTGACAGAGTGATGCCAGAGAAGTCTGAACCATTAGTCAGGACTTTCACCCCTGTTCAGGGATAATGAGGCTTCCTGCTAAGGTGTTAATGGGAACCACATAGGAATCAACAGTAAGAAACTCATTTACTTCTTGTCTTTTTTTGATTAGGATCTCAGGAGACATTAGAGAGTCTGTCACTCTCTGCTGAAATGATATCAAGGAAAGTCTAGTGGAGAGTGAGGACTTTCATCACTGTCTGGTAGCAGCAATGCCACTGTACCATATGAGAAGCAGTAATGAGGCTCTCCTACCCCATCCCACCAAGGTAATAGCAGTGAAAGCATAGTAGGGATCCTGAAATTCCATCCCTGCCCCATAGTAATGAGATGTCTTCCCCATTCAGAGTGAATCACTGCAGGACAAATGGGGATCCCAGACCTCCACCTCCATCAGGTGTAGCCCACTTCTCCTGCCATTAGAATATCAGAGGAAACCTAATGAATGAGAAGATTTAAACAAGATCTAGAGTCTCAGAACATAATATCCGAAATTCAAAATACCCAAGAGTCAATTGAAAATCATTTGTTATACCAAGACCCAGGAAAATCTCAACTTGAATAAGAACAATTAACAGATGTTAGCACAGAAATGACACAGAGGTTAGAATTATATGACAAAGGTTTTAAAGTAGCCATTGTAAAAAAAAGTCTTCAACAAACAATTATAAAAACACATGAAACAAATAAAAGCAAAGAAGATCTCAGTAAAGAAGTCAAAGATATAAAGAAGAACCAACTGAAAGTTTTAGAAATTAAATATACAATAACCAAAATTTAAAATTCATGGAATGCGTTCAAAAGCAGAATGGAGAGGTCAGGGTAAAAATCGGTGAACTTAAAGACAGAAAAATAGAGTATCTAATCTAGACAACAGAGAGAAATTAACAGAGCTTCGGAAACATGTGGGGTGATAAAAAAAAATCTCATATTCATATCACTGATGTTCATAAAGGAAAAGAGAAATACAGTGACACTGAAAAGCATTTAAAGAAATAATTGTTGAAAATTTCTCAAATTTAGTAAAAGCCAAAATCCTATAGATTCAAGAAGTCTCACAAATCTCAAACATAATAAACTGAGAGAAATCCACACAAGACACACTGTGGCCAAACTTCTGAATACTAAAGACAAAGAAAAATATCTTGAAAACAGTAAGAGCAAAATAACTCCTGACCTATATGGGAAAACAATTAGAACGACAGTAGATTTTTCATTAGAAACAATGGAGCCAGAAGGAAAAGCACAATATACCAAAACGTCCCTAAAATGAAATAATTTGATTAGGTCTATAATTATTAAGAAAAATTAATTCATAATTTAAAATACTGAAAAAGAAATTTCCAGGCCCAGCTGGCTTTGTTGAAAAAGTCTACCAAATGCTTAAAAAAAGAATTAACTCTAATTCTACACAGTCTTCCAGAAAACCGAAGAGAACACTGCACAGCTCATTCTGTGAAGTCAATATTCCCCTGACGCCAAACAAACAAAACAAAAATGTCCAATATTACCACTCCTATTAAACATACTACTGGAATCAAGGTAAGAAGAGAAAAGAAAAGCCATACAAATACGAAAGAAAGAAACAAAACTGTCCTTATTTCCAGATGGCATAATGGTCTATGTAGAGAAAGCTCGAGAATCTATAAAAAAACATAGAACTAATAAGTGAATTCAGCAAGGCCTCAGGGTATAAGGTCAACAAAAAATCAACTGTGTTTCAATATATCAGCAAAAAACAAAACAAACAAAAAAACACAGAATTTTAAAATTTTATTGCTCAAAAAATATTTAAAATACTTACCCAAACACACACAGGACTAGTATGCTAAAAACTATAAAATACTAATGAAAGAGATTAAAAAGAATCTCTATAAATGGGAAGACATGCCATGTTTTCTCATTGGAAAATTTGATGTAGTAAGGACATTAATTTTCTCCAAAACGATATATAAGTTTGACGCAATTCCTATCAGAATCTCAGCACAAAATCATTCTGAAATCTACACAGAAAGGTAAAGAAACTAGAATAACTAAATCAACTTTGAAAAATGAAGAAGAAATGGGAGAAATCACCATCCTCAATTCCCAGACTTACTATAAGCAACAGTAATCAAGACTGTGCGGTGTTCACAGAGGGAACAGATACACAGATCCAAAATACTGCCAAAAAGGAGACAACAAGCCCTAAGTGGAGTCACTTGTGCTGAGCCCACATCATCAAACCAATCCTGGAACACTTAACTTATTTACAGTTTCGACCTCCCTCAGGAATGTGATCCTAACCAGTCAGTCTGGGATTTCCTGTCAGCCCTAGAGAGATAATCCACCTGATAGACCCATTTCATCCCCCAGAGGAAAATGACCTTGCCTGAAATAATCCTTTCTTTATGACTTCTTTGTCCTACCCTCTGTCTTGCCTTTAAAAACCTGCTGCCTAAATGATGAATCATTAAATAAAGCCAATTTGAGCAGCTGAATTTTGTTTAATGGTGGCAGCTACAGGACTGAAGGAGACTGCCAACAGCTTCAGGACAATGAGAAACACAGGTGTACCCATGAATCTGTGGTAAGCTCCTTCCAGTTCTGAGCTCTGCCTTCTTTGCATTGAGCTTATGATCTAATTGGCTTTCCGGTCTGCAATTCCCCTTTTGTTTGGGAATCCAGTCCAGTCACAGTCCTCATTTTGGGGTCTGCTGGCTCAGTCTTTTCCTCACTTTCTCCAGTCCCCATCTCCAGTTTTCAGTCCCCATTTGTGGTCTGCTGATTTAGTCCTTTCTCCAGTTCCAGGTATGGAATTTCTGGTGATGCACACAGGGCCTTCTCTTAGCTAGTCTGTAGTAATATCTTTCGGTTACTGCTGGTATATTAAGGTGAACATGTTTGTTTGTTTCGTTTGTGTATTTAAAGGCTATTACTAATAGGAATCCTGGAAGCAAAAGAAACCAAAAAATTGCTGAGTATGAATCAAGTGCTTAAAAGCTATTAAAGCACTAATCACCTCGGACTCCCATGTTGGGATAGGTTGGTCATGAAATGGGTTAGATTGATACTTGGTCACCTATCAAACTCAAGAAAATTTCTGTGCTACTATAAACTGTAAAACATCACCAAATCTCCAACCTCATAGTATACCCCGCTTAAATATTAGTTTGGTTCTCAGAGAACCAAAGCCTTAGCTAAAAATGAATGAGATTCTTAAGATCCAAAGAGTCAAGCACGCTACCTATTTATTATATTTCCAAGAACTTGGTCCCAGAGGCTGCAGACATTTACAAAAATGGCAAAATCTTACTGAAAACAACCTAGAATTACAATGGCCATTATAGGGAATGTTCCAATTAGACAAGATCATTGATTTAAGAAAACAAACAGAATGGGACACTTATTTTAATTGGTATACAGAAGTTTCAAAAGACTTCAAGATTCCAAAATAGCTTCATTGGAAGATGTATTGCAAAAAGTTAACAGAGAATTAAAGACACAAGAGGTACCTAAAACAAAAAACAATAAGGCTGATGTGACTGCTACCACTCCCCTCTATTTTTCTTTACCTGAGTGTTTGTGCTTTCCTAACTGTCTGAGCTGCCTTTACACTCTGGAGAGACTATTAAATAGTTACTTATTAAAATAACACAGCTTGAGGTTATAAGCAATT
Organism: Pteropus medius; assembly: GCF_902729225.1. NCBI lineage: Eukaryota > Metazoa > Chordata > Mammalia > Chiroptera > Pteropodidae > Pteropus > Pteropus medius. The sequence continues at coordinate 4,215,577 of NW_024350921.1, read as the reverse complement.
CTTAGCTAGGTTTCACTCCTTAGTCAAAGGCCAAACTAAGGGTCATAAAGAATTTCCTAAACCTATGGAGGATCCCCAAAAGCTTTTTTGAAGAATTTAGGATCATTGTCAGGTTCTAAGACCCTGTGCTGCCACGCCAGGTCTTTATTAGTTTGTGCACATGCTAGTAGGACCTGGCGAACAGGTCCCTGTGGGGAACAAAATGGCAAAACCCTGAGGATGATATTCAAGATCTTCATCATGATCCCCTCATGGACCAGAAAAAGCTTGCAGTATAGCAAGTGATCTCTTATAAGCCAATCCTAGAGTGTTCTCCGCCTGCATAACTGGTCTATTTTTCAAATAGACAAAGAGTGATCGAATCTGTGGTACACTTTAAAGTTTGTTTGTAAGCCCTCTTCCTATGGCATTTTAGGTACCATACAATAAATGAGGTTACCCTACATACTGTATTAGCCTTTTTTGTAAATGGATAATTTCCTGAGATTAGTGGACTGAAAAAAAAGAGAGAAAATAGAATGGAAGGCTTCCAGTCTGACTGAATTCATGATCATAGTTGAGCATATAGAAAGGACTTTTGAGCAAGACCATAAACAAAAGTCTGCCAGGCTATTGGCTTTACAGCTACAACAGCTTCAAGGTCAGAGAGCTCAAATAACACCAGAACCTCTTGCATTACACCCTCCTAGGGGTCCATTATTGAAACATTGGTGCAGAAATTAATGTCTGTTGTACTAAACTGGGACACTGGAAAAAAGATTGTCTTCCAAGGCCCAATGCAAATTCTTCAACCTCAACTCAAATGCTCCCATGCCTGTCCCCAAGATAGGGCCCCTATATGGGCCCCTCCCAGGGTTGACAAGACTCTGAGGGACTCTCCAGTCAACTGCTATCACTAATTCCCTTAAACAGCCAAGGGGAAACTAAAATTAAAATTAATAGAAAATCTTGCCAGATTCCAGTAGATACCACAGTTACACTATCTACTTCAAACCCCTCTCTCATAGGATAAACATCCCTCAGAATGAAAAAGAAGTTTCCACAGTGGAGGTATCTAATAAATTCAGAGTGTTTTGGTCTCAATCAGTACAAATGACTCTGGACCTTTTACTGAAAAATGTTCTTTTCTGCTATGTGATACTGCCCCTAACTACAAGGTAGAAATCTCCTTTCTAAATCAAAAGGGATGATACATTTACCTTCAATGGAGACTTCCTCTTAGATTTCCTGAACAATCTTAACCTAATCTTTTATGTTTCTTACAATCTGCTCTTGACATAGAAGAGAAAGAATTTCAACAAAAGTCTCCTAATTCGATTGAGGTGCTCAAAAATCTGTAGGCTATTTCTAACACTGACATTGGGAGAATAAAAAGTGCAGAGCCTATAAAAATTCAAAGAGGCTAATTAAACCTCTTCCTAAATTGCCTCAATATCCATTAAAGCTTGAGACCATGTTGGCCTCACATTCATAGTCAAAGACCTAATTCCCCAGGAACGATTGTTTCCCTGTACTAACCTTTTAGCCCACTGATTTGGCCAGTCCTGCAACCTAATGGGCAGAGTTGGTGATTTGTCCAAAACTTTAGAGCATCAACAAGACAGTTATTCCTCCTTTCCCAGTTGTTCCAAACCCAAACACCCTTTGTCACAATTTCCACCAGACTCAAAATAATTCACTGTCGTAGTCTTTTGTTCAGCCCTCTTTAGCATTCCTATAGACCCCAACAGCCAATATCTATTTGCTTTACCTGGAACAATCAACAATATACCTGAACAGTCATGCCTCAAGGGTTCACTGAGGCCCATTCTTATTTCTCCCAAGTACTCCATCAAGATTTAAGCACCCTTCAGTTCCCTAGGAACAATATGTAGATACCTCTTGCTGTGTTCAGTTACCAAAGAGTCATAAAAAGATTTCATTTGCTGCAAATAGAAAAAGAAAATAAAGTCTCTAGTAAAAAAATTAAATGATCTCTAGACACTGTTTATGCATTGCCTAGGTCATAATCTAAGAGTTGATGGGATCCAGCTATTTCAAAAAAAAAAAAAAAGTATGCTAATCTAAAAATCTCCTAGGCTGAAAACTAAGCAACAGCTTTGTGGATTTCTAGGCCTGGCTGGTTATTACAGACCATGGATTCCTAATTTGTCTCTATTAGTTTCCCCTCTATATGAACTTATCAAAATTTCAATTCTGAACCCCTTCCTGGAAAGGTAAACATTAGCAGTTTCTTGTAAACTAAAGTAAGCCCTTCAAGAACGTCTGTCTTAGGGCTACCCAACTATTCAAAACATTTTACCTGTGCATGAAAGAGATAACCAAGCCCACGAATGGTTACAGGAGAGCATGGCAATAAACAGAGGCCTATTGCTTATTATAGCGGATAACTTGATTCAGCTGCTCATGCTTTTCCCAGATGCCTTAAGGCTACAGCCACAGCTGCGAAGTTAATAGAAGCGTCAGCCGACTTAACCAGAGGAAATAACATTTATTTACAAACTTCACACACTGTACAAAGTCTTCTTAACTCTAAATAGACTCAACATTTTCTGCAAGCAGACTAACTCCCTATGAGATCCTTTCATTTTACCACCTAATCTACATCTTACATGTTGCAAAATCCTGAAACCTGCCACATTACTACCCCTGCCTGACCAAGGCAACCCCATGACTGCAAGGTAATAATGCCCCATTTCAGGAGAGCATGTCCTGATTTAAGAGATATTCCTTTGACTGATCCTGATCTAAACTTGTTTGTTGGTAGGTTATACCGTGAAAATGAAAAATAGAATTTCCAAACTGGCTATACTATTACTATCCAATATGAACTACTGGAGAGGGGAAAACTCCACAAGCCAAACCACTCCAATGAGCAGAGTTCCATGTCTTTACCAGAGCATGCCAGCTATCAGAAAAAAAAAAATTGTTAATATTTATACAGATAGCCAGCATCCCTTTGAGGTCATCCATGATTTGGGTATATTATAGAAATAAAGTGGTTTTTTTACATCCACCTGGACCCTACTCAGAAATGGACAAAAGTAAACAATCTTCTTAACAATTCTCTTACCTTCTTAAATTGTTGTCACCAGAATTGAGGCTCACACTAAAAAGACTGAACCTGAGCATGAGAAAAACGCCTCAGCTAACTTTCATACAAATGCAGCAGCAACAGAAACTTTTGTAAACGTGATGGCACGTGTGGATGAAGTCCATTCTGCTTCTGTAAAAAGTGATCCCTCGTAGCCAGACTTTTGCCATCCTGATGTCCTTGCAACATGGCAACAGTCTGTTCCTGAATCAGAGAAGTCACAATGGGCAAACAATGGTTGTAAATTAAATGAAGAGCCAGGGCTATGAGAAACCTAAGACAGCCATTTGGTTCTTCCGGGATCCATGGAAAACTCCGTTTTTCAGTTTTTTTATTCCTTCACTCACTATGGTGCAATTAAGATGGCTCAAATTATCCATAAACATTGCTGGGAATGTTACCGGCAACCAGGTTGTCACTATTGGGACCAGTCAGAGTTCAGTGCCACCCCAATGGCAGTAGGGAAGAAGAGGGATAACAACGGTGCAGACATATAGTTAGCATTTTTCCTTGGTTCTTCCTCAAATGACACAGTGAAGAATTATAGGTCATTGAGATTTAATAGTTTTATTAAAAGTATATTTTAGAAAGACAAAGTATGCCCCAGGGAGGCACATGGTCCCAGCACTGTAATAAACACAAGGCGGCCACAATGGCTACGAAAGGGCAAAAAGGCCACTGATGGCCACAAAAAGAGCGAGAACCCAGAAGAGCAAAAAGGGAGGGATGCCCAGAAGGGCAACAAGGAAAGGGATCCCGGGAGGGCAAAAAGGACCCAGAAGCGGGAATGTCTGCCTTTTATTTGATAGGTGGCTCCAAAGGCATTCTTAGAAGACTAGGAAGTGAAGTTATTTTGATTGACACCTGGTTGCTATATTACTTTGCCTAGTGTTCATGTGTGCACCTAGAATTCTACTACCATTGGAGTGTTCTTTGGGAGGTCTCTAGGCTGGGCCTCTATTCCTTTGTTCCCCCTTGTCATTCATGTCTGACTAGCTACCTAACAAGGTATCTGTGTTGTGAGTAGGGGCTCAGTCTTTGTGTTACCACTGGGGTAATGTGAAATCTGGCATTGCCCCAGCGGCATGGAGGGGGTCCTCGGTTCTTCTCTGCTGAGGCAGTAAAGTTTTACAGTTCAGCAAGATTTAGAAAAAGTAAGATTTATCAAAAGTACATTTAAGGAGACAGGCCATGCCGAGGAAGGCTGCAGCCCCGTGTAATTTGGGAGGTGAAAAAAAAGGTAGAGTATGCTCCATGACAGGGGTGGATCATCAGCGAAGAGCTGTAATAACAAAAGTGGGAAGGTCTGTTTATATTTGGGTGGTGATGGGAGGTCCTAGATGACCTGCATGTGAGGTCACTTTGACTGACAGTTGCCTGCCACATAACCTTTGGCTTACTGAGCATGCGCTTACCCAAAATTCAGTCTGTTGTAATTAGATTCATGAACTTCCGGATGTATGTATGATATTGTAATGATGGTATAATGAGGCTGAGATTACGGGTAGGGTAGTACTTTCTGAGCATATATTTGTGGCTGGTTTAAGCCAGCAGCTTTCATGGCCTTAGGAAGTAGAGATAATTTATAACCATAAAATAAGTGTTTCTGGGAGATCCTTAAGGAAGGTCTTCAAGGGAGGTTTCTATGGTTACAGAGCTGTGCCTTCACTCCTGTAACTCATGCCTGCCTAAATACTTAACATTTCCCCTCTCAAATATTCAGGACACAAAACATAGGGGGTTTTGGGGTGATATGACTGTTCTACTTCAGGCTGAGAAGGGACAAATGTGGAGAATTGGGTTTCTATACTTGCTCTCTGTCAACTGGAGACGAAAGTTACTGATATTTATTTAAGGGTCCATAATATGGTATAGGGTCCACTGACTGGATCAGGTGATATCTCCCTTGAAGATGGAGATGAATTTCCTGGACTCTGGAAGAAACAAACTGAACAATACAATTTAGGAAGGGTGGACCTAGGAGGAGAAGAATAAAAAGTAAGATTAGGGAAACAACAAGCGGTAGGAGAAGGGATTGTATAAATATGAAAGCTTGGCCTGATCAATTGACAGAGAAACAGTATTTTTCTTTGAGGCAGACACATGTTCCCCCTTGTCCTGCTGTCAGAAGATCCAAGGCTCTTCAATTTTGAAGCACTATTTCTGCTAAAGAATTCAGTTGTTCCTGGATTTGGGTCAGGGCAAAGGCTGTCTCCTTGAGGGCCCTGGTAGTTTCTTCCCATAACTCTCTTTGAAGTGTAGTGCCACCTGTAGTTACCCCTGCAATACCTATGAGAGAAATTGTAATACTTAATGGGATAAGCAAGGGAATGGTGAATTTTTGTAAATGGGATGGTTCATATACAGTATATGGGAACAATTCATATAAGTCTTAACAAAAACCTTGCAAAATTCTTGAAAGTATCATTGCCCTCATCACTCTCAATCAACAGGCAATGTTGAAAGAACTAATGGGAACCTCAAACCTAAAATCTCTAAAATTGCTGAAACTACAGTACTCTCTTGACCTAAGGTATAAACTTTGGTCTTGCTGATTTTTCACAGACCCCATTTGGGAAAAATAAACTCACTCCATATGAGACAGTCACCAGTAGACCAATGTCTACTAGTATTCAACCTTCTGCCGATCCCTTGTTGTCCATGTTAGTGTAACAGTTACTGTTAAGTCTTTAATGTCTTATGTTAAAGACTATCATCAACAGGTTAAAGAAGCTTTCCAAGATCCCAATTCAAAGGATTCTGTTGGTCAGTCTGGAGCCTGGTAACTGGGTATTCTGAAAATGTCATCAGAGGAAGACAGCCCTCAAATCCTATAGGAAGGCACTTTACCAAGGGTTCTTGATCACTGACACCGCTGTAAAACTAGAAAACATTGAGCTTGGATACACATCGCACACATAAAGAAGGCTCCACCTGACATCTTGTCTTATACAGAGGCTGGAGACCTCTGAATCAAATTGTCAGGGAAGAGGAGTAGCTGACATTGAGGTAAACTAATTCTGCAGAGATGCTGATCAAGACTTCATACTTTAACTAAACATGAAAGCCTTTCTTTCACTCTTATTTTTCTTATTCTGTCATTGGCCTGGAAAGATAATGCCATCATTTTTATCTTCCAGGCCATTGCTAAGGGGGGCTGGGGTAACCTTACAGATGGCTAGACATGTTTTGTCATCAAAGATTCCAATCTATCCATGATACTACAAGTCTCCCTAGTCCTTTCTGTGACCAGTTTCTCTTCTATTCCCAATGTTGCTGCAAACTATGATTGACTCCCTTAGTTCAAGTCTTATGGGCAGAACATCCATTGCCTTGTTTTTACATTTCTCCAGTTATAACTGTTCAACCCAGTTAAACACAAATAGCTACGTAAACCTTAGTGCATTTGCACCCTTATATTTTCATGATTACCTAAATCAGATCTGTCTCCAATCATAAAAAGACCTCACCAGCAGCGCCCATCTTTGAAAGGTATTTAGAACAATTCTGTATTTCAGGCTAGGAAAATTTCCAAATTAGTTAAAAACTAACTGACCACTGGCTTGAATGGGCAAATACAACAATCCCTGCTAATGAATCCATTAATATTATCAACTTAGCAGGAATGGTTTGTGCCCTGACATGGTTTATCTTTGTCTGTGTTAGTTACCACTCTCCTTGGGTCTGGTGCATAACTAGGCAATGCCTCTTAGGTTATCTAACTATGCCCCTAACTGTACACAAATGAACTAAAACCCTTCATTGGTCAACTCCCCTGAGTTTACCTTCTCGAGTTAGAAAGGACCAACCAGGAGGTGTTCATGACTCAGGACTCACTTCCTTTGACAAGGCTCTACTTCCCTGGTTAGGAGTAAATGTAAATGAGAATACAATCAGGAACTTCTCCTTAACTCTTGAAAATTGTGCAGAATCCACTGCTAGGACAAATACCTGTCCAAGAAAAATTCGTAGACTATTACCAAAGTTGTTTTTGACAACAGGATAGCCCTCGTTTATCTTTTAGCTGATCAGGAAGTTGTCTGATGCGGCCAACATCACCTGCTGTACCTGAATTAATATTTCTAGGGAAATTGAAACTTAGTTGCATAACATCACTGAGCAAGCCACAGGCTTAAAAAGGTAACTCTTTCAGCAGGGTCTTTCTTTGACATATTTGATTTTGGTTGGCTTGGGGCTTAAGGACCATGGTTCTGAAGTACACTCCAAACATTGATAATTATTCTGCTTACAATAATCATAATAATCCTCCTGTTGCACTATATTCCCTCGAAAGTTTTAAATACATGTTCACAGCTACAGACCACCAAGCAAATGATCATCCTAAAACTGGAACATCAGAAAAGGAATGATAGTGACAGTATAGTTCCATGTCTTGATTGTGGCGATTACCTGAAAGTGCACATGTGATAAAAAGACGTAGAACTGTACACAGACAGTGTTGCAATGTCAATTTCCTGGTTTTGACACTATAGTATCAGTATTGGATACTGTTGTATAAGATGAACCAACAATTTAGACAATATGGGTAAAAGATACATATGACATATGTGTACAATTTTGAAAATTCTTGTGAATAATCTATAATTATTTTAAATTAAAGGTTTAAAAAAGTAAAACTAAAAAAAATGAAAATACAAGGTGTGTGTACTAAATATCCTTTGGTATAGAGTGGGAGGAAGAATAGCATGATGTTTTCAGGGTACTGTATTGTACGTATGTTAACTTTGCTAGATTCTAAAGTACTTGTGTGGAACTTTTGAATTTATTGTTACATAATAATTGAGTTCTACTTTTATTTACACTTATACATTAATAAAAGTAAGTGTTGGAAAAGTAATTAATGGATAGAACTTACATTAATAAAACCCATTAAATATTCTGAGTAATTAACTGTCTTCAATATATTTACAGTTATTCTGCCTGCAATACAAGTCATCACTATTTGTTTGACAATGTTATTTTGCACTTCAACCTTCCAAGAGTGTGGATGCTTAAAAATTTTATTTATTAAATTACAAAGTAGAAAGACAGATGTAACTGTATCATATGATTGAATTTATGATGACTTATTCAGAGAACTAACTAGAACAAAGTTCTCCCTAACCAAGTAGAACAAAAAACAGTGGACTTAGAGGTATTAAATCTATTTTATGCATTTTTTTCTGATTTATTTCAAGTTAGTAAATATTTATTGACAACTATCAATGTACAAGACACTCTTATAAGCCCTGTCTGAATAAGTTCTTAGAAAGTTTTTCTAAGTAGGCTCTAAATCAATCCATATTAATAGAACTTTCTGTGGTGATGGAAATGTTTTTTATCTGTTATTCAATGCAGTAGCCATATGTGGCTATTGAATACTTGAAATATGAATACTATAACTAAGACACTGAATTTTAAATTTTATTTAATTTTAATTAATGTAAATTTTATTTTAAAAAGTTATATGTGGCTAATGGTGACTATATTGGACAGAGTAGTTCAAGATATTATCAAATAGATTTGCAATAGTCATCTCTGAATTTCAGCATACTTTTTCTCCACAAGTCAATATAGAAGAAATTTACATGGCCATTAATGTTTATAGTATATAAACAGAAAGATCACAAATCAAGACACTTTCCAACTGCTCTTCCCCTTACCTTCCAACTTTAGGACAGAGGCAACCTCTTTTAGCAGCAATTTGATACTAAACTGGCTCATGTCCCTTGTAACTGCCCAAGGGCACATGAAAGAGAGTCTCATTAGTTGATTTCTAAGACAATATTTTCCTCCCTGATAGAAAAAACAATAGTAAAGAGAAGACCTTACTCCTCTCTTTGATGGTGGGAAATGTTGCAACCTTCTTGTTGCTGTCAGCCTTCTTGAGACCATGAAGGAATAGTGAAAGAAAGAAGTTTACCCTGATATCATGTAGCAGCTGAATTCTATTCTGGGTCCACCTACCTATGGATTTCTTATTTTGTGAGAAAAACAAATCTGTATTGTTTAAGCCACATTTCATCAGTATTCTATTGCTTACAATCTTAAACTTCCACACTGAATAAGATCCTTAAAATTCCTGATGATGGGTAAAGTTGTATCATTTCATGATATTGCAAGAACGTGTAAATGTGGGAGCTGAGAAGAGCAGAGAAATAGACAGAGGAAAGATGGGGAAGTGTTTTAAAAAAAGATCAACAGGCTCCCAACTATTTCAGAGGGGACTTTGGGACACAAGGATGACACAGCTCTAAACTGGGGCGGAAGAGTGTCAATGATGTCAATGATGATCTAAAGCATAACTAAAGGAAAGAAGTGAAGGAGAGATAAGACTGGAGAAATAAGCAAAGGTCAAATAGTAGATTCCTGTGGGGACATACTAAGGGTTTTGGACTTATCTCTAAAGGCCATGGAAATCGTTGTAAGTTCTAAATAACAGACATGGTCATATTAATATCTTCAAAAAAAGCATTCAGCCTGCAAGTAGAGAATGGTTTGAAATAGGGCAACACTCAAGGTTGACAGATCAGAGAGAACACATTCTCTCAAGAGGCCATGAGGTCAGTATGGCTTAGTGCTCTCAATGTTAACTTTGATCAATTCAAATTGGAATAATTTTTTTCAGGAGTGCCATTGTTGATGTATAACACACAGGGTCCTTCATGGAACTTGCAAGGTTAATTCTAGCAGTTACAAAGTAGCAAAATATGCCTATCCTCTTTCAGACCAAAAGACAGCTGAAGAACAAAGTGAGAGAAGTTGCCAAATATCAAGATCTATTAAAATGACAATAAAAATGGTGTGATGTCAGTTTAGAGATAGGAAATAGATCAGTGGCACATAATATGCACCAGAAAAAAACTCACTGATATCTAAAAACTTGATAAATAATAGGCGGTATTGCAGATTACTGGAGAAGAAAAGTACTAATCAATAAAGAGTGTGGGTACAATTCTAAGACATGGGGGAAAGAATGAAATCAGGTCCAAATCTCATTGCAATTATGAAAATCAATTTCATATAGACCAAGGATTAAATATATAAAGCAAAAGCATTAAACTTTTGAAAGAGGATATAGCATAATGTTCTCATAATAATGTAAGAATTATTTAAACAAGTGCCAAAATATTGATAAATCTCACCTTAAACTTAAAAGCTTCCCTTTTTTTGAAAGGTTGTTGTAAAGATGTGAAAGCTAAGCTCCTTCTGGCATATATAACCAGAGCATAATTAGTATCCAGCATTTATAAAGAACTCTTAAAAATCAACAAAGTAAAAAGAAAAAATCCAATAGGAAATGATCAAAATGTATCAACAAGCATTCATAGAAAAGGATCCATCAGTGGCGAAAAATACAAATGAAAAGATGCTTGACATTCTTAATAATCAGGAAATAGAAATTAAAACCCAAATGGCACATAATTTTACTCCTACCAAGACCATCAGGAATTGAGCAATGAAACTTCCACCATGCTGATGTCTAAAGCAGAACATTATATTGTAAAGCCATTTTTCTCATAGGTGTATCCCAAGGGACCCCTGCACAGGTGTCAAAGATTTCATGTACAGAAATGTTCACAGCAAAATTATTCGTAATAGCAAAAATCTTCAAATAATCCAAATGTCACTGGACAGGAGAATAAAATTGTGGTATTGTCATAAAATTGAATTTTGCAAAGAAGAATTTATTTCAGTGAAAATAAGTCAAGTACAGCTGTAAACATTGTAGATGAATGTCAAAACATAAAGTTGAATGAAAAATGCAAGATTCAAAGGTAAACACACAGTATTACATCACTTATATACTATTGGAAAACATTAAAAATTTAATGATATATTGTTTAGAGATGCATACATCTGAGGTAATACTCTAGAAATATCAAAGACACAATAAATCTAATATTTAAAATAATGGTTGGCGTTAGATGGGAAGAGAGAGGGCTGTGTTGGGTTGGGGGCATCTAAGGCTTTAAAAGTATAAAATTCTGTTTCTTACTCTAGATTGTGAGTAAGTATTAGGTATTTGTTTTCAATTTTTAAACTTTGTATATACTACATACATATATTCAAAAAAGTTTCTTTGCAAAAAGGAAATTAAAAAATCAAGACTCATAGGTTTCTGTTTTGAGGGACTAGTTGGTGTCAACATTGTGAAAAGCATGTGGCCACCAAATCAAATGTATGTCTTTACTAAGGACCAATCTTTTAGTCATGGGAATAGTCATTTGATAGACTGCTTACAAACCAAAAAACCTTGTTTTATTTGGGTCAGACTACTCTCTAACTCCACATTTATTAGAGTCAATGAATCTTCTAAGACAATGATGGTTTAGTGGCACATACTCTGAGGATTCTTATTCTTCTCAAATCAGGATGAACTGCATGTCTCATGTACACAGGTTTTGTAGGTTTAAATGTAACATTCAGAGTATAAAAAGGTTTGAGAAAGCAATGTCCATAGAAGGGAAATTGATAGGAAACACTATGATTTGTCAAATTGAAACTTTGGAGCAAAGGTAATATATGTAAAAATAATTCTTTTTAAAAATATTAATAAATATTGGTTGTTTTATCTTAGCAAGGAAATCTGCTTACCTAAATATTGTTTCTGAATACTTTTATTTGTATCTTTTGCAGATTTAGTGAATGAATTGAACTTTGCAAGGGGAAGGCAAAACTCATTTTTATTTTTTAACCAGCACTATTTTTCCCCTGTTCCGTGTCAAATCTACCATCCCTTGACCTGATATTATCTCGGGTAGATCCTATAGCATTTCTGGTCATTTAGGCTGATTTTTTGGGTATTAAAAAAAATCTAGACCAATTCAATATTAAAACTGTATCTCTCATTCAATTCAAAGCTCACCCTTTGTCCTAGCTCAGTCTGGTTCAGGAGAGGAAACCTGCAATGGGGCAGGAAACTCTATCATTCTTCTCTCCCATTCCTTTTCTGTTTATTCTCTCAGTGCTGTCTCTATCTCCTCTAAGGTTGAAAAATTGGGATGGGGGAGAGACAGAAATGGCCGTAATAGACCTTGACAGTTGTAACATGGCATTAGTGCCCTCTGGGTTTGGCAGACGTCCAAATATTGATTTTATTTATTTTATGGAGTACTTTCATGGATCCTTCAAAGACCCTCCCCTGCCCCATCTCCTGGAATCAGCAGAGGGAATCATTCTTGCATTTCTCTTATTGGAGACAGTACCTCTCTGGTTCATTCCTCATCTCTTGGCTCAGAAGTTCACACTCCTCTTAGACTGTGTGATATTTAGACAGCCCAACATGGCATTTTTCTGTGGGGCTCTATCCCCACAGAAAACATGCCTTTTATCTGCTTATCTTTCTGTCATAGCAGCAGCTCTGCATAGCTTTTATCTTTAGCAACTTCTTTTTTTTTTTTTTACGATTTTGGGAATGTGAGTCAAAAATGAGCCATATCATCCTCCAATTCCAATAGACATATATCGAGACCCCTCTATGATTTTTTAAAGGAGTACTCAATTGGTTTAAGGGGAGAAGAAAGCAGCTCATGGCATATCGACAATTCTCTCACAGAAATTTTCACTCAAAAATCAGTTTATGGGTTCCCCTTACAGACTACTAGGAGAACAATAGTTGGAACTATTCTTTAACAATAACATATATATATTATTATTATATATATTTAACAGTTATTGGATGCTTCAAAGGATCCATGAAATATATTTATAACAATATATATTATTGTTAAAGAATAGTTCCAACTATTGTTCTCTTATACACACACACATATATGTACATATATATGTGTATATATATACACACACACATATATGTGCATATATATGTGTATATATACATATATGCATATATGCATATATACATATATACATATATACATATATATAAATAAATCCGGAACTTCTCTTTAGAATGTGTAGGTAGTTAATAGTTAATACCCTTTGATCTCAGCTCTGTGACCTTGGTCCTGAGCCAATAGAAAAGTGATATTATTATCATCCTGTTATACATATAGTAGCTAGACAGCAATAATAAAAATAATAACAACAATAATAACAAATATTTACAAAGTTTTAACCAGAGTCAAGAAACTGAGTTCAGTCCCTGTATTTGTCCCATTTCTCTCTCTCTTTTTTTTTTTTTTTTTGATCATCATAAAAATCCTTCATGGTCAAGGGGTAGCATTATTAGCTTCAACTCTTAACCCCGCCTATACCCATGCTCTTTGTCACATGACTTCAGAGTTTCTCATTAAGAAGTATTTCTGTGGATCTTGATTCTGAGTGTGGCCATGGGTTTTCTTTGGCCAATGAAATGAGAACAGACACAATGCAAGCAGAGGGTTGTAACAGTACTTTTTGATTTCCACTTGCCCCCTGGTGCTTAGGCCATTGCCACAAAAAGGACATGCATTGCTCATCCCACTGGGGACAAGAGAAGAAAAAGATACATGTAGAACAGAGCTTTTCCAATTGTGTTTGCATAGCCGAGCCCACCTGACAGCACAACCACCAGATAACCTGTAGATGTAGGGGCAAGCCTCAGTGAGATTAGTTTCAATAAAATTTTTATGAGTCCAGAAAAGTTGAAAGAAAATTTGCATTATAGTCTTCTCCAAATGTCAGCTTTACATACAAATACATTATGATCCATCAAGTTCACTCCTACGTATGCGCCTTAATTTTTTTTTTTTTTGCAGTGTCACTAGGAAATACATACAAAAATGTTCACAATAGTTGAGTTCTTAATGGCCAAAAACTGGAAGCAATACCAGTGTTCACCCACAAAAGAACCAATAAGTTACAGTGAAGGTTTAAAATAGAACCCTATATACTAATAAAAGTTAACAAGTCATAATTACATGTAATACATGGTTAAAACTTAAAAATAAAAATTTGATTGAAAGGAGCAAGATACAAAAGATACATCCAGTATGAGTCCACTTATATAAAGTTACAAAGCAAGCAAAATAAACTATTTTGTTTAAAACGAAGTTGGAGTTATCATGCTCCCTGATTTCAAACTATACTACAAAGTTTTAATAATCAAATAATGTGGTAATGGCACAAAAACAGACACATAGATCAATGGAACAAAATAGAAAGTGCAGAAATAAACCTTCACTTATATGGTCAATTAATTTAGGACAAAGGAGGTAAGGATATACATTGGACAAATGATAGTCTCTTCAACAACCAGTGCTGGGAAAACTGGACAGACACATGCAAAAAAAAAAAATGAAACTGGACCACTTATACACCAGATACAAAAATAAACTCAAAATGGATTAAAGACTTACATGTAAGACCTGAAACCATAAAACTCTTAAAAGGAAACTATGTGACACCAATCTTAGTAATATCTTTTTGGATATGTCCCTTTGAGAAAGGAAAACAAAAGCTAAAATGGACAAATGTGACTCTATAAAACTAAAAAGTTTCTGTACAGAGCAGGCTTCTGGTCAAGACAGAGGAGTAGGTAAATGCTGTTTTGGCCTCCTCTCACAATCACATCAAAATTATAACTAAACTACAGAACAGCTGTTATTAGGAGTCATCTGAAGTCTAGCTGAACAGAAGTCCTACAACTGGAGACTGGTATGAGAGACAGAGATGTAGATCAGGCTAGTCCCACACTTGCATGTGGCAGTTGAGAATCAAGAAGGAAATCTTGGCTGTGGAGGTCCCCCCAGAAGAGTGAGGAGACTTGGCCCCACTATGGGATCCCCAGTGCCAAGAAGAGAGGTCCCCACAATTTCTGGCTGTGAAAACCAGCGGAGATTGTGGCTGAGTGACATGGATAGTTGCAGACTTTCCTCTTAAGGGCCCTGAATGTGAACTGTCTCGCTGAGGGGCTCACTGTGAACAGCAGCCCGAAAGGCATCCGTGACATACAGGGAGAAACTGGACTGTCTGGCTTCAAGGGGAGGGCTGGAGGGGAAGCTTTGTCCCAGACAGAAGTGCTGGCAGAAGCATTGTTCCTTTGTTGAGCCCTCCTTGGTCCCAGCATGCAGATGCAGGCAAGCACAATATCTGAGTCTCCATCAACCTGGCTAACACTGGTCACTCTGCCCTGGTGTTCTCTGATACCCTGCCCCACCCAATGCGTGAGCTCACACCAGCCACTTCCAGAGGTTTTTCTATACAAATGGCCAGTCTTGGCTCATGCTGCAGATTTTTCTAAAATATCTCAAAGGTTTGCAAAACTCAAACGAGCAGCATCTGGCCTTGGAGTGCCCATACCTCTTGCTGAGTAGCCCCTGGCACTAGCGGCAATGGCCCTGGTCTGTAGCTTGACCTCTTGGGGTACTTCCAAGTCCAGCATAGATGGTGGCCATCTGAAGAATGCTTGCTGACTCATGCGAGGTGGCTCTGGGCAGGACACAGGCTGCAGCTAAACTTGTCCTGTGGCTGGGCCCTTCCCAGGAGGCCTGTGCGCCAGCACACCCAGTGGCAGTCTTCTGACCTAGCTGGAGCACTACCTGAGGCTGCATTCAAGGATGACATACCCTAAGGGCAGACTAGGCAGGCATCAGAGCCCTGGCAAAGTCAATCCTACTCTAGGGTCAAGTCCCTCACCAGCCGGTCATCACAGTCAATCAGCCCAAGGGTCAATCCCTCATATTGACATGCAAACAGAAACCAAAGCTCAACTGTAATAGGAAGATACTCCATGTATCTGCAGTACTTAGCTCAGGTGACAGTGGAAGACTGCACCACTGGGCCCCACATAAAGCCACTCTACTAAGACCAAGAGACTTATGAGCCCTACCTAATACATAGAAACAACACAGGGAGACAGCCAATATGGGGAGGCAAAAAAACAAAAAACAAAAAACAAAAAAACAAAACAAACAAAAAAACAAAAAAAAACATGTCCCAAATGAGAACAGAACAAAGCTCCAAAAAAAAAAGAGCTAAACAAAATGAAGACAAGCAATCTACCAAAGGCAGTTCAAAACACTGGTTATACAGATGCTCAATGAACTTAAGGGAAGAATAGAAGAATTCAGTGAGAATTTTAAAAAAGATGTACAAAACATAACAATTGAGATAGAAAACATAATAAAGAACCAGTCAGAAATGAAGAATACGTTAGAGGGAATCAACAGTAGATTACATGAAGCATAAGACTGAGTCAGCAATTTAGAAGATAAGGTAGCAGAAAACACACAATCAGAACAGCAACAACTAAAAGGAATCCAAAAAAAAAAAAATGAGGATAGTTTAAGGGGCCTCTGGGATAACATCAAAATACCAGTATTTGTATCATAGGTGTACCAGAAGGAGAAGAGAGAGAGCGAGAAGTTGAAAACCTATTTGAAGAAATAATGACTGAAAACTTCCCCAAACTGGAGAAAGGAAATAGACATACATGCCTAGGAAGAATAGAGAGTCTCAAACAAGATGAGCCCACACCAAGACACATCATAATGCCAAAAGTTCAAGACAAAGAGAATCTTAAAAGCAGCAAGAGAAAGCAGTTAGCTACCTACAAAGGCTGTCATTAGACTGCCAGCTGATTTCTCAACAGAAACTTTGCAGGCCAGAAGGAACTGGCACAAAATAGTCAAAGTAATGAAAACCAATGACCTCTAACCAAGATTACTCTACTCAGCAAAGCTATTGTTTAGACTAAAAGAAGAGATAAAGAGCTTCCCAGACAAGAAAAAGCTAAAGTAATTCACCACCAATAAGCCAGTATTACAAGAAATATTAACAAGACTTCTTAAAGAAGAAAAAGGAGATGGAGAAGAGGAGGTTCAAAAATACGAATAATAAAATGGCAGTGACTACATATCTGTCAACAATTAAATTAAATGTAAATGAATTAAATTCTCCAATCAAAAGATAAAGTGACTGAATGGATTAGAAAAAAAAGACTCCTACATATGCTGCTTGCAAGAGACTCACTTCAGATTGAAAGACCCACACAGACTGAAAGTAAAGGGATGGAAAAAGATATTTTATGAAAATTGAAATAAAAAAAAACTGGGGTAGCAAAGCTTATACTAGGCCAAATAGACTTTAAAACAAATCTGTAGCAAGAGACAAAGAAGGACCCAGTAATCCCACTTCTGGGTATTTATTCAAACAAACTCAAAATACTACTTCTAAGAAATATGAGAATCCATATTTTTATTGCAGCATTATTTAAAATAGCCAAGATATGGAGGCAACCTGGGTGTCCATCGATGGATCAATGGATAAAGAAGTTGTACATATATACAATGGAATATTACTCAGTCATATAAAATAATAAAAACTTACCCTGTGAAACAATGTGGATAGACCTAGAGAGTATTGTGCAGAGTGGAATAAGTCAGACAGAGAAAGTCAAATGCCATATGATTTCACTTACATGTGGAATCTAAAGAACAAAATAAATAAACAAATAAAACAGAAACAAATTCATTGATATAGAGAACATTCCAATGGTTGCCAGATGGAAGAGAGGTTAGGGGGATGAAAAGATGAGGGGACTAAGTTATACAAACTGGTAGTTACAAATTAATCATGGGGATGTAAAGTATAGATAGCATACAAAATATAGTTAATAATATTGTAATAACTATGTATGGTATCAGATGGATACTAGATTTATCAAGGTGATCACTTCATAAGATATATAAATGTCTAATCACCTTGATATACACCTGAAAGCAATATAATATTATATGCCAAATATAATTAAAAAATAAAAAAATATTTAAAAAATAATAATAAATAAATAACTTTTGCCCAGCAAAGGAAACCATCAACAAAAGGATAACCTAGTGAATGGGAAAATATATTCACAAATGATATATCAAATGAGAGGTTGGTATTCAAAATCTATTATACAACTCAATAACATAAACAAACAATCTGATCAAACAAACAAACAATCTGATCAAAAAAAAATGGGTAGAGGACATAAGAAGACATTTCTCCAAAGAAGACATACAGATGGCCAATAGCCACATGAAAAGATGCTCAACATTACTAATCATCAGAGAAATGAAAATCAAAACCACAGTAAGATACCAACCTTACACCTGTCAAGATGGATATTATAAAAAAGTCATTAAATAACAAGTGTTGACAAGGATGTGGAGAAAAGGGAAACTTTGTGCAAAGTCGATGAGACTGTGAAGTAATGCAGCCACTATGGAAAATGTTATGTAGGCTCCTCAAAAAACTAAAACTAGAACTACTATACAATCCAGCCATTTCACTTCTGGGTATTTACCCAAAGAACATAAAAACACTAAATCAAAAAGATAGATGGCCCCCTGTGTTCATTGTCGCATTATTTACAATAGCTAAGATGTGGAAGCACCTTAGGTGACCACTGATAGATTAATGGATAAATATGTGAAATATATATTATATTTATGTAAAAATATATTTATAAATATGTGAAATATATATATTCAGCAATCAAAAGAATGAATTCCTGCCATTTGTGACAACATGAATGGACCTAGAGGGTATTATGCTGCTAAGTGAAATAAGTCAAAGAAAAACAAATGTCATATAATTTCACTTACATATAGAATTAAAAAATCAGAACAAATGAACAATCAAAACAAAACAAAAACAGACTCAGAAACAAAGAACAAACCGATGATTGCCAGAGGGGAGGGGATTGAAGGGATGGGTGAGAAAGGTGAAGGGAATATAGTCAATAATAGTGTGATAACTTTACATGATACAATATGTTATACATCTGAAACTCATATTGTATTCCAACTATACTTAAATTTTTAAAAGGATATAGACATAGCTAGTCTAGTTGTAAATAAAAGCAAACAAAAATTACCATAAAATTCAGAATCGTGATTACCTCTAGAGGAGCTGACTGGTGTGGTGATTGGTAGAAAGCACATGGTGGAAAGCTGGTAGATTAGGGAGGGGAGCTGAGATATTCTGTTGTTGACCAGAATATATGCACTTCCCTCCCTCCTCCGCCACCAAAAAACAAGAGCATATAAACCTCTAGGCTTCTAACTCTCACAATAGTTGAACAGTTTTTATCCCCAAAACGTGTTGAACTGTTAATATGTTGCAAAGAAAAGTGGTGGCAATTTAATAAATAAATAACAAATCTTTCGCTATTGGCAGAATCTGATGTGCATAATTCAATACTGTTTATCTGTCCCCAGTCAAAGAGACAATCCTAACACGAACACACTCATTCATGTTGTACTGGAAGAATGTTCTTCCACTAAAGCTTCAGCACAATTAAAGTTGCTTTAAGCAAGAAGGGAAATTAAATACAAAAGAAATTAAGACCTATGTTAAACAAAAGTAGATTCTGTATTGAGAGTCAACTAAATTATTGTTTTCTTTCAAGTGTCTATCTCACAAATAAAATATCAAAATAAGAATGGTTAGAAAAAGATTGTAAAAATAAATAAGTAGTATTTGACAAGTCAAATTCCTTAAGAACAAGATATAATAGGACTTATCTACTATTTTCAAGTCGTAGATAAATAAGTCTTGGCGCTCCAATGCACAGCATAGCAATTATAGGCCGTAGTACTGTATGATAGATCTCAAAGATGCTCGGAGACTAGATCTTAACTCTTCTCAACACAAAAAAGAAATGATAATTATGTAATATGGTAGAGGAGTTAGCTAATGCTACAATGTTACTATTGTAGCATAGCTATGACAGTAACTATTCTGTCATACTGTAATCTATAAATGTATCAAATCAACACATTGTACATCTTAAACCTATACCATGTTATATGTCAATTATATTTCAAAAAATAAAAAGAAAACAAAAAGGTACAAGATATAATGCAAGGGACTCCCATTTTATTTCAAGATCTTAAGAGTCCACTAAATTTTAACCGACTCTCCAAAAACATACACACAGCAAAACCTGGCAATAAATAAAATAGTCAACACATCAGAAAGATAGAAAACAATAGGATTTGTCATGCGTCAACAAAAGTTTTACAATTCTAAGAAAGTTGAGAGAGAATTTACTTCACAGCCTTCTTTAAATGTCAGCTGAGAATAGAAAATTATATTATTTGATTCAGACATTTGTTTTCATTTTTATCAGATTCCTGGGCTCTTGTGAATAATTACAATACCGTGCAATATTGCTGTTTACTTCTGTTTGGAAAGAATGAGATGTATGATAAGTAGTCACAACACTTACTGCCTAAGCTGATTAGCTGAGCAATTCAAAGCAAAATCTCTTGCTTGGGGTAGAATCAAGAGAGTATAAACTCTGCATTCCAATCTCTTAACAAAGCATTTGCTTTCCCTCATTTTCTTAATCTATATCCATGCAGAAGCACATACACATATGGCTTCTCTTTATTATTAAGCTAATACAGTCACTATAAAAGGTTGCTAATCATCTAGAAATTAATTCAGTTCACTACTTTGCCAGAGTCAAGTTAACCATATGTTTGCTCCTATAAGACTGAACATAAAAACATGGAATCTCCAAGCACCTTGGTATTGGTAATTACTTGTGTGGGTTCTGGAAGAAAGTGTCTCAAATACAATTATAGAAACCTATGGTTTGTTAAGGCTTTACACAGTGCATAAAATCTGATAATTACAACTCCCAATAGTCTTAGACTGATTGAATAAGATTTAATGACTCGACCGGTTGCACATTCTAAAACAGAAATGGTAATGTGGCTCCAACGTCCTGTTGAATAGACTAGTCGACTCTGAGTTCGAACACCTTGTTCTGTGAGAGTTACTGCATCTTTTCTGTTGTCAGTTTCTACTTCCTCATAAGTAAGTGAATAGACTCTTCTGGAAATCCCCTCAATATCTTATACTCTTCATGCTTCATATTGTAAACCACTTCACTGAGTTTCAGTCCTTTTGGTGTTTCTTATTTCATGATTCTCACAATAGCTGTATGCCACTTGGCCACTCCCTTTACAAGAAATTGCCACATATATCCAGAGATGGACTTCCTTCTTAGTCCAGTGGCCAGAGCTTCATCCCTCTTCCATGTTGAAGATGTCCGATCATTTCCTTCCAAAGCAAAAACATCTCCACCACCAGGGTCTCCCATGAGTTTCACCAGGAACTAAATGAGAAGAGGGAGAATGTGTCGACAGAGATAAATTTCTTGTACCCTCAGGAACTTAATACATTGTTGTGAAGGGCAAGTCGATTTGTTAGTACTGAGTCCTGTATTCTCATCTAGTATGTGTTTTAATAAGTTTTTAGTCCCCAAAACATGATAGTTTAATTCATTTATTTGGGTTAGCTCAGGAACTCAACAAACTTTTATAACATTTTTGTTATGGAAAAATACACTCTGATTTTTAAACCAGGTTTACAAAGCCTGTTTGGAACGTGCAAGGTGTATATGTTCATATACCTTGCAACCACCTCTTGAAAATATTTTATGAATGAATAAATGATCAGAGCAATGATTTCTGTGATGCAATAATTACTAAAGGGAATTTTGTAGAGTGTTGAATTTATACCTTAGTTATAACTTCAATTCTGGGAATTACTGGGTTCCTTGGCTTATTCCATGATTTTTCAAATACTTTCATATGTAATACATTTTGTATATATGCATTTGGTGATGAGATGCATTTGAATCATTCTGTCATTTGAGTAACTATTCTGTCATTTGAGTAACCATTTTCTAGCTGGAAGGGGTTTTTCAAATAAACTAGTCAATCAAGTCCTTTTATATTGGTAAAATTTTGACTTAAATTCCAGAGAGTTTAAATGACCTCCTCAGACTTACTGATGAAAAGAGAGTTAGGGTGAGAATTCAGATGTCATATTTCCCAGGGTAGAGTTTATTTCACTCCTACAGGCTGTGTCTCAATCCAGAACCACCCAGTATTCTCCATTCCTCACAGAAAATGCATCCGTCTTTTTGACAGGCTGCAAATGTTTGTTAGATTCAATTAAATTTCTCAGGCACCCACACAGCAGGAAAAAGACCAAGTTCTAAATGAAGAGATTTACATCGTTAAAATTAGGTCAAAACCATTTACACACATGAACACACACATGTGTGCACGCACACGTACACACACAACAGACTAATACTTAGCTGCTGAAGGTTTGTCATCATGGAAACATTTCATTAGCTAAAGCCTCATTTTTGATCAAGAAAGGATTTTTTTTCTCTGCATATTCTTAGAAATGGTAACAGCAGGGCCAAGCACAGGGAACATCAGTCTACTTGACAGTTCCCTGGAGAGCTCTGAATTCTGGCGACAGAGTTCTCTGAACCATTCCTCCAATGGGAGCAGCACCCAGACCCATTCACCACCCATTGTGTCACTGCAGTTCAGCAGCTATCAGTCTCCTTCCCATTCTTTTAGCTGTCCCTCTGGCCCGTGTGCTCAGTCCTTGCACAAGAGGACAAGGAACATGGCCTGCAGGATGAGCCAGTCTCTGGATTTCAGCCTTCACCCCAGCCTGGGTGCAGTGTCAGACCTGGTGAGACCAAGTCTATTTTAGCAATGGTCATGGAGCTGACTCTGAACAACACAGGCATGGGCATAAGTCAGTTTACGACAGAATGACAGCTGGATAAAGTGCCATGATCAAGTGTTCATTGCTAGTTAATCTACTTGATTATTGTGCAACCTCGCCCTCTGCATAATTTCATTATAACTTCACTTCTCATATAATATTTTAAATAAAATCTTAATGAGTTTCCATTAAACTTGAATAGCGTAATATATTTATGTTAACTCTTCTTTTATCTATACTAATGGTTGCAACTCATTTAGTGTGTGTTGTTAAGAATATAAAACTAGTGTGTCCTTTGGCGTTAAGATTTCATAATATTAAAACCAAAGATCATATTACTTATGGGGTCAAGTCCACACAGAATATTTCCAACAGTGGAAAGCATGCTAATAAGGAAGACAGACCAATTTTCTGCCACCCAAGCATCCCTGAAGATAATGATGTTTCATTTAAGAATTGAAACATGATTTCAATAGAAATGACTTTGCTTATCAGGCAGCTTCAGTTAAGCAATGTTCGTTCTCTGCACCTAGATTAGTGCAGAACTGTGGAAGAGGCTAGACTCCTGCCTTTGCATGTGAATCTAAGTCTCTCCAGTGAGGAAAAAAAAACAAATCTCTACCTGCATGAGGAGCAATGACAAAGACAAAAGGTCAGGGAAACACTTTGTGGATTTCCAAACAAAGGTCAAGGTCAACTCAAACAGTGACCAGATTGATTATTGTTATATAACTAATAATTTATATACATATTGCATTATATATTATATATTATGTATCATATATATAATTTCTAGTTATATTGTATAGTAATAATCACATGTACAAACACTCTCCAACTCATTGACATTTAGACAGAATTAATACACTTAAAGAGGGATACTGTTCTGAAAAAAATCTGCGAGGTGTTTTTAATGGAGCATCTAATCATGTCATCTGTTTATCCAAGGACCTCACACAGAAGAGGTGGGAGAGGGAGAAACTGGGAGCCAGGGCAACGCATCTCAACAGACACAGAGATTGTGTTCAAGGAACAAAACAGACCCACCATTAGCACTTACGAGGCATAATACTCACAAAGACTAGAAGCAAATGAGAAAATCAGGTTGTGTATACAGACACATTCATTTGAGATCACATTATTGTAAAATAGACACTAATTTTAAAATTGTACCTGTATTCAAGTGTAGATATAGATACATATTGAAAAATGAATGTAAATACTTGGAGAAAAGAGAAAAGGATACAAACCAGGCAGCTAACACGGTTCCCAGGGAATAGAGAGGGAGAGGGGAGAAGGATGTGTGCATGCACACACATACATGCACGTGCTCTCACACACACTCACATATATGCTTATGCTCACTCTACTATAAATAAAATAGCTTGCATGGTATGAATTAGGGATGTGCATATACATATGCACGAAGCAAAGCATGAAGATTTGATCATTAACAACTGTTAACAGTGATATCTTTCTTCCTTATGTATTCTCTGCATTTTTTGAATATTTAATCATGTACAAATGATATATGAATAATCGCATATTATTTCCGTTATTAGGAAAAACAATAGAGTATTTTCATTGTGAGGAAGTCTTGTACTGAAATTGCCATGATTTCAAAGCACTAAGGAAGTAGCTGCTAGTTGTGACATTGAACCAGGTCATTCTTTTTTACCAACTCTTCCCACAGTCTCCAAATGCAAGTCACTTCTATCCATCTCTCTCCCCAGACAATTAGCCAATTTTCTCAATATCAAAGCTCATTTATAATCATGAAATTCTTTACATTCTGAAGCAAAAGTTTATATCTGAGTAAATATAATTGCACATGATAATATTTCTCACTGAGCATAAAAATCAAAATCATTTCAAGAAGTATTTTTTTCTCCTCTCCTCTCTCTCCCCCTTCCCTACTCTCTTCCTCCTTTTAATTTTCTTACTGATATTGTTAACCCTGGCGGTATTGTCCTGACCAACAGAAACATCTCAGACTCCAGATTTTGTTTTTAATGCTATCTTTATCTTGATGAAATCTCTAACTTTTCAAGCATGTCTCCATGTTCTCATAATCAACTCTTTTGCTTATCAGCAAAATCAGCAAACACCTGGACTTATCCAGGTATCTGCTCCTTGAGGATTGTGATGACTGAGTCATGTCCCTTCAAAATTCACGTTATAGTCGTAAACCCCTAAACCTCAAAATATGACTGTATTTGGAAATAAGGTCTTCACAGAGATAAGTAAGTTAAAAATGAGGTGTTAGGGTCCCTTGGGCCCTAATCCAATCTGACCAATATCCTTATAAGAAGAGAAAATTTGAAACCACTGAGAAATACCAGGGATGCATGTGCATGGGGGGAAGGTGGCCATATACAAGCCAAGGAGAAAGGCCCCAGGAGAAACCAAACCTGCTGACACCTTGATCTTGGACTTCCAGCCTCCAGAATCTTGAGAAATAAATCTCCATTGTTTAAGCCACCCAGTCTCTGGTACTTTGTTAGGGCAGCCACGTTAACTACTACAGGTGCCGTGTGGTACCTTATCCCCCACTCAGGATTGATCCTTGATTCTCTTCCCCTCCTCCAACCCAGTGAATGTTACAAATCTCATTGGCTCCACCTTCTAAATCTACTTCACAGATGTCACCTTAATCCTAGCACCACGTCCCTACTGTCTACACCACTGCTCTCAGCCTTAATACCTACAGACAATCATCAGAAAGATTTTAAATCATCAGATGTAATACTCCAGTGGCCTCTAATTTCACTAAGGATAGTGTCTGAACTCCTTCATGTGGCCTGAAGGTTCCACGTGATCTGATCCTTTTCGGTCTTGTGCCACTGTCCCCCTCACGTCTATTCTCAGCCACAGCAGCTATTTTCTCTCTGTCTGACCACTAAGTTATTGTGTTCCACGGCTTTGTTCTGGCTCTCCCCTCTGCCCAGGGCCCTCGTGGCATCTCTCCCCATGGCTAGCTTTCTTCTCCCTTGGAGCTCAGGAAGGCTTCCTCAACCATGCAATCTAAAGGGCTCCCTGTCCTCTAATCCAGGAGTCCCCAATCCCCAGGCTCTGTATCGGTACCGGTCTGTAGCCTATTAAGAAATGGGCCGCACAGCAAGAGGTGAGTGGTGGGTGAATGAGTGAAGCTTCATCTGTATTTGCAGCCGCTCCACTCTCCAGTGCCAGCATCCCCACTTCAGCTCTACTTCTGATCATCAGGTATTAGATTCTCATAGGAGCACCGGTTCCTGGTACCAAAAAGGTTGGGGACTGCAGTTCTAATCCATCATCTTTTTTCCTTTCTTCAAACACTTGTTTCTGTTTAAAAGGTGTTATTTATCTACTTATATATTTGTTGACTTTTTTGCTTCCTGCCACTAGAATGCAAGCTTGGACCTTGCTGATGGAGAGTGGTGCTCTGCTCCAGCATGTGGCTGCACTTCATAAGTATCGTTGAGCAAATGCTTTTGTGTGGCTGCAAAGCACCTGGATCCGAGTAGGTGCCCACTGATTGTTCAGAAAGTAAGTGGATGACTAACACTGTGCTCTAACTATGTGAATCTACTTCTGTAGCGGAGGTGGGTAGGAATATATTTACTGAATGTTTTCTTAACAGGATCATTCATCATCTACTCCATTCTTGCTTAATTTAAATCCTAAATCACTCATCAGATGCAATCAGTTTGGATTTCTTTCATGAGCACCACCACAATGAAGTTGTGTTGTTTTGTTTTTGTTGTTGTTTTTTTTTTCTTGAGATATTATTTAATAAAATTTCCAGGTCTCTTCTTTTATCTAAAAGGAACATTAGGTCTCATTTAAAAAGCTTCTCAAAAATGCCATGCTAGAAATTATATTTACAAAATTTCTTTTTGTTAGTAAACAATATAAATAAATTATTTTTATATAAATTTCAAAAGAGAATACTAAATGTAGATCCAAGGTCACTATTGAGATACCCTTTGCAACTGTAGCAGATACCAAGATAAGTCATACATCATATCTCTCTGACGATATGCTCCCTTGCTGCAAGGGATGCCATGGAGTACCAGTTGTTGCTGAAATACTAGTGAAGCTTCTGGGAAAGATATTTTTTCCCAATAAAAAGATACAAATTCATCTACTTTTGCCCCTTGATCTTCCTCTTTATCCAGCTTGGACATAGCGCAACTATCCTGAAACTGAGTTCAAATGCTTCGTGCAAAGAACAGATCAGGAAAATAGAACCATTTTCTTGATGACTACCTGTGCAGCTCCATCCCGGGTTACCCACCTCTACACTACCCATGAGGAAAAGTACCACTTATTTGGTTGAATCTCTGTAGAAATTATTCTGTTACATGCAGCTGAAAATAATCCTAATTGATATAAAACAATGTTCACAAAAATTAAAATGTCTGTTTATTCATGCCGCAAGCGTTTACTCAGTATCTGCTTTATGTTGGGCACTGTGCCAGGAGCCAAGTAAACCCCCTCAAAAAACAAGGTAGACACAGTGGCCACCTTCCAGAACTCACGGTAAGAGTAAGAAAACCAAAAAATTAACTAATGAATTCATAAAGAGAACCTCCTAGTATATTAATTTTTGTATTTTTCTTTTTTTTCCCTTGGTTCCTGGATATTTTCTCCATCATTCAGAGGCATCGAATTATAGAAGGAATGCAAAGAGCAAGACAGTTAATGTTGTGCTTTTAAATTTTCAAATATGAATCTTGATCTTTGGGTAAAGTGCATGGTGATCAAAAACGATCAAAGAGTAAGCCCTTAGAAGAGCACAGACTGTGCCATAAAAGCAGTAAATGAGTACAGGGAGGGGCGGGAGCTTCCCCATCCCAGGAAAAGGAGATGAGATAGTACAGGGGAGGAGGTGAGAGAGGATAATGCAGGCAGATGTTAGGGGAGGAAGTGAGAGACTAGATCCTGGGAGAGTAGATGGAGGGGAGGGGGCCCGCACTGACAGGCTACACGACTCCACCTTCCAGGGAGCAGAAGGAAACCAAGCCAAGGCAAGCCAATCAGCCCTCCATCAATGTGAGCTCGTGTGTTCTTCCCATCACTGCAGGAAGAAGGCCTGCCAGCAACAGCTGTCTGCACATCACTTGTGGATCACTCAGCGGGACACCTGACATGCTTCCTGATTTTAACTGAGATGCCACCAGAAGGCCCGCAAGAACAGAGCCACATGCGTGGTTGTACGGGTTGTACACTCCAGGGGACAGCATTCCCACAGACTTCATTTTGCATGATGCCTTCTGTGTGTGTGTAGCAGGGTGCCCCTGCTCAAAGGACAGCCCTATTTTGCTAGCCAAGGACACTAAGTGCCCTCCCTCAGAACAAGCAAATAAACACAAAACAGTGTGGGGCCTGGATTACCAGGAGGCAAAATGATATAGAAGAAGAAGAAAGCCTTAAAGATAGTAATTCGGTTACTCCACCATCCCTTCCATAGGCATTCAATTTGTCTTTCCCAACCGTCTACCTCTCTCAACCTGCTTTGATCTCATATTCCACCAGTAACCTTGCAACCTGCCCTAGCAGGAAATGTAGAGAAGCCTAAACAAACAAACAAAAAATACTGGAGTGAGTCCTGGTGATCCCATGGCTAGGCCCTGCGTCGGGACATTAGAGAAGATGTCAACTGGAATGGTGTTTGGAAAATTCACATTCCACATTAGAAATCTGCAAGAAGTCGTTAAGAGGACTTGCTAGTCAAACCCAAGGAGACGCTGATTTCCACTCCTCCTTAGAGAAAAGCCACTGGGAGAAGGGTGCCTGCTTTGCTGTGTCCGTGAAAAGAGTCCCAGGAAGTGTGCGTGCTGCCTTTCAACTGCCTACATGTTTCTGCATCACTGAATCTCTTGCCTTAGTGCCCATCTTGGCTTATGCTTTTAGCTAAACACATAGATTTCAGTATCGATCCACTTGCCCCAATTCAGACCTTGTGGCACCTTCAGAATACCACTTTTAGAAATTTCTCATTGGTTCCTCGCGTCATCTCAGTTAAGAAGCCCACCTCGCACCCATGGGTGTTATAGGCAAGGCAAAGCCTCTCCTTCATCTGAAAAACCTGTTTGGGGTGAGATAGTAGATATCACTTATATAATAGGAATAAAAACAACAAAATAGTCCTTCCCCCACCTCCATTCATTCTCCACTCTGCAATCAGGGTGATTTTTTAAAGTGATTATATAACACTTCTGAATAATTTAATGCTTCTTACCGCTCTTATGATAAAGGTCTAAATTTCTGACATAGCTTGTCCCTCCTACCTCTCCATCTCTACTTTCCAGCAACTTTCCTCATTACTCCCCCAGCCACGTTGGTCTTCATGTCCTTGATCTGCATCCTTGTCCACCTCTACCCAACATCTCTCTACCTTCTGCTCCTGTAGACCAGGCTCCTCTCCTTCACAGCACTTAGCCCACTGCAGTTTTACCCTGATTCAAGTTATTTAATTCATAGTTGTCTTTGCCTTAAGGCTATTGGTTGCATGAAGTCAATGAATGCAACTTTTTTCTCACCGATATATCCCCGGGACATGCTACTTGGAATATCCTCAATTGAACATCGGTTTTAAAAAAAACATTTCTCTCTCGTTTTATATGCCAGTAAAATGCTAATTATTTCTAACAGGCTCATGCAGAATGACAGCTTATATTATGTTAAGGTAATCATATAATGTTAATAGTACACAATGCTTAATTTGTATAATTGTCTTTAAAAGATCACTGAAGTCTTCTAAAAGAGCCCTTAAAAAGTCCAAAAAATCTATGAGCTTTCATTTCTTGTAGACAGAATGATAAAAAGAGCAAAGAGTAAAAAGTGTATATCTTTTCATTGCAGGGCATTCTAAATGCTTACCTGAAACACAAGGAAGGTATCCCAATATCACTTCAGTCTTAGCAAGGGTCAGCACTCTGCAATAGGAATGCTTGTTGTAAGCCAGGATTTCTCAACTGCAGCACTGTTTACATTTTGGACTGGACAATTCTTTGTCATCGGCCCATCCTGTGCAGTGTATGGTGTTTAGCATCATCCCTGACCTCTGTTAACTAGATGTCAGTAGTACTCCTCCCCCCATTACGACAATCAAAAATGTTTCCAGACATTGTGAAATGTCCTGTGGAATTAAGGGAGAGGGGAGGCAAAATTGTCCCCAGTGGAGAACCACTGCTATGACCCAGGAACGTTGATGTAGACCTGGTGTGTAGCACATGCTAGGTGCTCGATAAGCCTGACTGAAAAGGGCTTTCAGGAGAGCAGTTGGCATTTATCATCACTGTCATCATCATCATCGTCATCATATCATCACCATCATCACCATTTTTTTTTCACCTTAGCGACATTGCTCCCAGTCCCTTCCAGCTGCTTTGGGTGACTGAGCTTCCCGGCATTTTTGTCACACTTTTGAAAAAGCACCATTGAACTCACGTATTTATTATTTCAAGTCATATACTTTGGGGAGGAAGACAATTGATATGAGAGAAAATTCTTTACAAACAGGGAAAATCTCCCAAAGCATCGCTTTCTAGAGTGAAGATGAACACTTTAAAGAAATAGAAGTATGTGAGACCAAGAATTTAGAAAGAGTATGTTTTCTCCTGTGTGATGGTGAAAAAACTCATCTCTTTCACAGATACTGGTTCTAGGAACTATCAATTTAAAGGAATATATATTCCTCTTTTTGTTGGATTAACAAATCCAACAAAAAAACAAATTCATGTATATACGAAACAATAAAGTTTTATTATTTCAAATATTCTGATGAATAGTGTCTAATACAGTTGATTCTGTCATCACTTCAATCTTTACCTGTTCAATTAGATGAAGTAAATGGAAATCATTTATGCTTACCTAGGCTTTACATCTAAAAAATAAAGTCTGGGAAAGCAAGTGAAAACCAAATTTCTTTATTCATATCTCTTGAGAATTTCTGAACATCTAAGCCACAGGAGTTTTAAAAGTGCTTATTACAAGATTAAGTCATTTGTGGAGTATGTTGCTTCACATATTGGGGTTTTTTGTTTGTTTTACTTTTTATTTGTGTAAGAGAGTTTCATGCAATTTTAAAAAGAAAAGTGACCTAATTTGAATGTGAAACAGATTGTAAATTTGCTAGAAAAATAATTACGGATAGAGAAAATATATACATTCGTTAAATTAAAATATAGTTGCCATCATTTTTAAGGTCTGAGTAGGCTTTTGACATCTAAACTTCACTTACTTTGACCAGTAATTCAGATTGGGTGGTATTAGGGTGGTTTTACATCAACCTTTAGTAAAAAGGGAGAACAAGGATAATAACTATTATGTCCAATCACTGTACTTTATATTTTTTTAATTCTCACTTCCTTAGTCTTCACAACTATCCTAAGATATGGGAGCCCCCCTTTAACAGATGAGTTAAGTCAAAACTCTTAAAGACTGGTGCCATAGCTATGAAGCTAGGATGGGCTGAGCAGAGCCCATGACCCAAACACGATTTTAAACTGCCTCTCAAGGCAGTCTGCAACTCTGCCTGGGTGTGTGTAGCAGCAAATGAAGATTTGCGGCATAAATGACTAAGCAGATAAGACTAGTATTATATTATTCATCTTTTCTCCTGCCCTCATTTCCCAATGTCAATAAAACAGTACTTGCAGAAAACCAATCTAGGTCATTGAACACACACCTTTCCACTAATTTGATAGCTTCCAGCACCAGTATCTTTAAAAGAAATGAGTCCATACTTTTTACTATTGTATTGGAGAAAGTTCTTGACCTAAAGCACTTCCTTCTTTCTGGCATTCACCTTCATTCTAGAAAGCAATGCCTTGGGTGATTTTCCTTGTTTGAAAAGAGTTATCTCTCAAATAGATTAGTAACTTTATTCTCCTCAAATTATATAATTATAATGACCTTAAAAATGCTTAATACTGGGTTTGGCACTGTCCTCTGTAGAGAGTAAAAGTCTCTCTGTCAATTCTCAAAATATTTTCAGGGTAACTTCTAAATTTCCTTTTAAGGGAAAATTAAGGGAAATTATGCCATAAAACAGATTTTTTTTTTTTTTACTTAGCTATTGGGATTGTTATCTTGAAGAATAATAACAAACAAACAAAAATCCCATGCCTCTGTGTTTAAGAATTAAGGGTTCTTATCACAATATAAACAATTAAGAAATATGATTCCAAAATGAGCTAAAATAAAAAATGTTAATTATTATTTTTAAGTAGAGTCTTAGCCATCACCGATCTCTTCTAAAAAAGAAAAAAACAAAAACAAAAAACGTCGTTTTAAAAAAACAACATTGCCACCTAGTGCTCTTAGAAATTATAAAATCTTTAGAAATAAGGGGAGTGGAAGAAATTTCACCTTAAATCCTATCTTAACCGGACAGAGTCTAATAAATATGTGTATGAATAAGTAAATAGGAGTAAATTTACCATATAGCAATGTCTCTTACAATATAAAGTTTTAGGTAGGATTTAATAAACCAATAAGTTATTTCATATTATGAATGGCATTTTTGCAAACATCACTGCAAATCTTAAAATATATATATTATTTTCCAGCTAGAATTTTTGTCTACATTTCCTCCAAAAATAGTCTGTGCTGCTATCTATGTTCACAGAATAGAATATGAAACTATATTTTGGAGTTAGAAGAGTCCTTAAAGAACATCTCATCAAATCTACACTTTTTATAGATGAGGACACCTCAGCTCCAGAGAAATGAAGTGGCAGCCACACCCACGCTCCCAGGAAATGGCGGAATTCAGACCTGAATAGCTTCTCAAGAGGGTTCATTTAATTAACGCGTGTGCTCCCCCGTGTTCCATTTTTATCATTGCTTGCCAATGTTGGTTATTAAGTCAAGTTTAAAAATTCCCTCACCTGGCTTGCAATGCCCACATCCTCATCCTTCATACCAGTGCACACAGACTCAAAGGGCTTCAGGATCCGAACAGGGGGCATACGCGACAGAAGCCATGGATGGCTAAGAGTAGGAAGTGGTGGGAACTGTGTTTAACTGGCGCGGCCTACCTAAAGCATTCGTCATGGTGTTTGTCATTTCCTTTAAAACACTTTGGAATAGATAGTACGGTGTTAAGTGTTAGTTCAAGTTAACTGATTGCTGAAGCATTTAAACTACGGTCCTGGGATGACCTGCAGTCCTGCGGTGATAGTCCTGATAGCAGCGCATGTTCTAGAGGCAGCTGCTATAAGTGCTCCTGTTATTCATGTCACAACCAACACTTGGATCCTTTCCAATGATCATATTGAATGTCAGGAAGAGGTTGTCCTTGGAGAAAATAGTGGCCTGTCGTAGCATGATTGAAGTTAGAAATGGGCTCTCATTGATAAAATAAAAGTATTCGAGATATGTGGACTGGATAAAATATTGTAGACTCTGTCCATCTTTCCGTAAATGGGTGCAAGTATCCAAAATTGGCTGTCCCTTCCCTTAAGATAACACCCAAGGCTTTACACTTAATCGGCCCTGTGTTTGGTCGCCCATTGCCCTATGAGAGCTGTAAGGTTACAGAATCCTGTGCTGTAATGTTCTCGTACCGACTTTGGATAAACCCTTAAGGGCAAGTGATGGCCTGAGCCCCAAAAGGACAAGCCCAGAGCCTTCAAGAAGCTCACAGGACAGATGTGTTATTGGTTTGTGCCTACTTGTTAATGAATGGTTTTACACATGGCTGAATTTTTTGATAGTGAAGCTATCACTCCTCATCCATCTCAAACTCTTCAGCGATGACTTCAGTCAGCCAAGAAGAGCTTAAGAGTGTCAGTAATCAGACTGGCTTAGGTCTTTTCCCAGCAGAATTCAAAATTATGTTGATTAAAACCATTGTGCCACTAAAGCAAGTTTCATCCATGAGACAAATTGGCCACATGGCTGGGCTGCATTCTCTCTAGATCCACCTTACTCCTTAGGATGTGGTTCCCATTGCTTCTCCAGATATACACTCACACACAGTCGGACTAGTCTCCTCTCACCTTGTGAACACTGAAACTATTTAAGCATATGCGAGACCAACTACACAATTCGTGGGGCCCAGTGAAAACTGAAAATGTAGATCTCCTTGTTCAAAAGTCATTAAGAATGGCAATATGCCACATTTGCACATTAGCCAAGGGTAAGGCCCTTCTGAGCATGGGGACGGTGGGATTGTATAGGTCACACACCCATCATGTCAGCCCTGACCTCATGGGATGCTTCTTCTTCCACCCCAAACTTACCAGTTCCAGAAGCCAACCTCACACTTACCCATTCATTCATTCAACAAACGCTTTTTGCTGCCCATGCTCTATGATACATTGGGATACCCAGATGAAAAGAGGCTGCTCCAAGGTGACTTCTTTCTGCCTTCTCCAGGAACCCCCAGTGGCCCACCCACACCTCTTCCTTGGACCTATTGCAGCATCACCATCAATGAGACACATCTAGGCATTTTATTATATTATTACTACAAATCTCTCCTTGAGGCCAATGAGTATATAATATTATTTTTGTACTCTCTGTGGCTAGGCATATAGTGAATGCTTAATGCATAATCCCCCAATGGACAGATAGGAACTATAATATACATTTCCAAATTAAAGTTAGAGTTTAACATTTTTTCTCACCTGAATAATGGCATCTTCTTTTTTACCACATGATGTCTGTTTTGCCAAATGACTATGTTCATTTCTCTAGACGAGCAGGCAGTCAATTACTATGTATTCTGCACCAGCTATGTGCCAACTTTTGTACAGCAGTTTTGCTTTCCATTGCTTCGGTTACCTGGGGTCAACTGTGGTCTACGAATATTTAATGGAAAATTTATAATTTTTGTAAAATATTTCTGGAAATAAACAATTTATTTCCAGAAATAAACAATTCTTAAATTTTAAATCATATGCTGTTCTATGTGCTGAAATCACTCGATGTCCTATTTCATCCTGCCTGGGAAACTCTCAGGCAGTGTAAAGGAGAAGCACCTAGGCCAGGTGAAACCAGACAACTGATGAGGTCGAGATCCCATCCCATGGGGTAGACCAGGTGAGGCCTCTCCACAGCAAACTGGGCATCTACAGATCTGCCCTTTCTGCTCATACACAATTACATAGTTTTTCGTTTTATTGTTTTTATTCTCTCACCAAGAAAATAATATTGTAGCTGCAGTGCTTTACCAACTGCCACATTTATTTATGAAAATCCACACATAACTTTCCAGAGATATTTTACCACATCCTTCTGGGTGTAAGGAATAAATACACCTTCACCTTCTCTCTACCTCCTGAACAGAACATCTGGCAGCCTGGTACTTTTAAAGTTTCACCTTCAAGGATCAGAGTAATGTACATCTTTCAATTAGCTTTTACCAGCTTTTAACAGATCTTCAGAACATCTGACCACAATCTCTGCATGAGGGATATTAGGCAAAGAGAAGGAAAATTATATTATCTCAAGTAGGATAGTATAACGCTGAGAGGAAGCAGCCTTATACTACCTTTCTACTATATCTTACATGAGGCTTTCCCCAGGGCCGGATCTTAAATGTAAATAAAAGATATTCTGTTTGGCCAAAGCCACGATCGAGGTCAGCAGTTGAATCAACCTCAGATCTCACTTCTTCCTCGCACCTCCTATGACCGTCTTTCTTCATCTCACCATCCTCTTGGGGGTCATTCACCTGAAACTTGTTTATCTTCTTGTGTTGCTGTTTTCATGTGCATATGATTTATATCCACAGCTGCTTTGGAGACCTTGAGGATTAGGCCTCATCTACTCAATTACCTCACATCAGCCCACTTTACACACAATGGTATCCGCCTTCCAAAGCATCACTTCCTTATGTTCCTCCTCTTCAGAAACATCAGCTGCTCATCGTTGAACATGGGGGTGAGTAGCAATGTCTCCCTGCAGAGTTAGTGTCATTGCTAATGGTGACAACACTAGCATGCATTCATGCTTCCCAGAATCAGGCACCCCACCATATGGCCCACATGGTATCTCATCTTCGTGGCAACCCCATGAGGCAGCTATTGTCACCATCTCCACTTTATAGATCCAAAGAGCTAGGACTCAAAGAGTTGAAGTGACTTGCCTAAGGTCACACAGATAGTAAGTTTTGGAGGCCTGATTCAACCTCTGAAAAACGGACCCAAGTTTACAACTCTGTAGACTTAATCACTACCCCAGATGGATAGATAAATAGATAATAGACAGATGATAGATAGGTAGATAGATATAGATAGATAGATAGAAAGATAGATAGATAGATAGATAGATAGAGAGAGAGATAGATAGATAGATAATAGATAGATAGATAGATAATAGATAGATGATAGATAGAAAGATAGATAGAAATGATAGATAATAGGGAGATACAGATAGATGTAAACACACACACACACACACATACACACACTTCTGAACTTCAGGATCATTTTAAACATCAATATATGAACATCTCTTGTAACAGTAAAAGATCCCCCAAATATAATCTTGTCTGAAACCAAACCCATTTTTTGTCTGACTACACAATCTAGTTTTCGACTATTACAGCTTCTGTTCTCTCCACCAATTAGTCCTAATCCACTTTACCAATCTCATCTCCACATAATTTCTGAATTCAGTCAATTGACTTAGCCGTAATCCCCAAGTGTTCTTATCTTTGTAGTCATGTTACTCCGTTTTTAACTGAATACTTTCTCCCTCCCTGATACTCATCTTCCTTTTCCCACCCTTTGTGACTCAGATCAAGCTCCACTCCCAGCAGAGCCTTTCCTGTCTACCCAACTCAGGTAATTTTATTAAGTGTCTTTTATTAAGACCCTTATGTCTTAAAACTCACCTTAATAATTTATTTCTTCATAGAGTCTACAGTCAATTGACATGTTTTCTAAGGACACATAAATAAAAATTATGTCTTTGCTTTTAGCAATGCCCAGTCTAAAAGGGGATGGAAAAGTCTACCAAAAATCACAGTAGCATTAGATGGTGTCTTATACAAAAGAATCTACAGCTCTCCCTTCATTTGGAAACAAGTTGTCTCCACTTGCACTCTGCTTGCCCCTTAACGTCTCCCAGAACTCAACCTCCACTCCTGGTTTCCTTCTGCAAGGATTTCTTCTCAGCCCTCTTGCCCTGGTCCTGCTGAATCTTTAGCCATAGGGTGGCCTTGGTGGGGCCTGTGAAGGAATCGAGCAGACCTTGGGTACGAACAGCAGCAGGAGGCACTTGCCTCCTTCCTTTTCTGCAAGCAGAGTTATTAAAGATAGATTCTTTGCCAGCTGTTTGGGGATTTGTGTGTGTGTGTGTGTGAGAGAGAGAGAGAGAGAGAGAGAGAGAGAGAGAGAGAGAGAGAGAGAGATATGCCAAGGGAACTAAAGAGAAACAAGAGGAAATTCAACACTTTGTCTCCAGTTACACTTAGGAATTGGAGTGATCAGAATGACAACAGGTAGAAAGGGAAGGTTCCTGATGACCAGGTGCAAACCGTAGCTCTTTGGCTATGCCATCTGAGGGCAGGTTTGTGACAGCCTGCTGAAATGTGAAAAGGTTAAAGGATAATTAAAACCTGAAACTGGACAAAGGAAGTCTATACTTTAGGCCTAGTTTCTGGAACCCCTAACCACATTCTGTTAATCATGAAATTTGTAACAATGAGCTCATACGCTAACTGCCAATTTTAGCCTGTGTAACCCTGCTTGCTTGCGTGGCATGAAAAATAATCAATTGTATATAAGATGAAAATTACTGTTTGGCCATCGCCCATGAGAATACTGGCTATTGCCCATGGGAACATAGGCAATCACCCATAGGAACATAACATTCTAACAACAAGCTTTCTGCTTCTGTACTCCCCACTTGCACACCCCGACCTATAGGTTGACAGGTAGTGAATAAAAGAAAAATAGACCTTTGTGTTTAAGATAGAATGAAGAATGGGATTTAGGGCTTAAAAACCTTGTATCTTGGCATTTTGGGGCTGCTCCTTTGTACAGGACAGCCGCCGGCTAATAAACAGCCTTTGAGAGCATACTTGGTTTGGCCTATTCTATACACGCCACAACAGTTGAGAGCTGGGGCAGCTCTATGTTGCCTTATGAGTATGATTTAGAGGATATATAGGCATCTCACTCCCAAAATACCACTCCAAGCCTTTGGCCTTCTGTCTGAAATTACTCAACTTAAGATGTACTACTTTTATTTAAGATAAGCCCTCTTTAGGAGCTCACTTTCTTTCGGCTGGTAATACACTGATCCTCAGAAGCAGTACGAAACTGATATATTCTTGAGATCCTAAAGGAGGCAACCACTGAACTCTGTTATGGGTTGAATTGCGTGCCCCTCACAATTGACATGTTGAAGCCCTAGTACCTCAGGATGTGACTGTATTTGGAGACAAGGGTGGGCCCTAATCTAATTTGACTGTTGTCTTTATAAGAGGAGATTAAGAATACATGGAGAGATACCAAAAATGTGCACCTATGGAGGAAAAGCTATGTGAAGACAGAGCAAGAAGGCGGCCATCTGCAAGCCAAGAAAAGAGGCCTCAGGGGAAAGCAAACCTGCTGACACCTTTATCTCATACTTGCAGGCTTCAGAACTGTAAGAAATAAATTTCTGTTGCTTAAGCCATTTAGTCTGTGGTATCTTTTTACAGCAACCTGAATAGACTAACAAGGATACCATTGGAAAAGGGTTATCAGTATAAATGTATAGTTTTTGTGTATATACAGATATGTAGGTAGATATAGAAATATAGATGTGAGTATATGTATGGGTTATATGTACACATATTTTTCTAACTCCATCTGCCAAGAGGTCTAGAGGTAATGACACCCAGTAATGATAAAACACTTAACAGTTAGATCTTGTTTCTAATCATCTTCCAACAATAAAAGGTACCAGGAGGGCTCTTTGTGAAGTGGTTGATCCCAGGACAATAGCAGGGAAAGTATAAGATGATCCTAAAGCATCTTGTGGTCACAAGGTGTAAAAAAATACTCAAAAAAGATGGCGGCTTGTAGAAAGAGCACAGGAGCCAGCCTGAGGAGATCCTGACACCAAAGCTGGAGTGATCTGGGGTACAAAATAGATAGTGATAGTGCTGAGTAATAACACATAGCATAAAATAAACATCCATGAGTTTTTTCTGATATAAATTTTTTGAAATAATATAATCAATAAATAAACAAAGGAAAAGGGAGAACTTTCCTTACAGTAGAATTCCAACTAATAAATGTAGAAGAAAAGAGAGATACAAAAAAATCTCTATCAGGCAAACATCACAGTAATAATTATTCCAGAAAAGATCTATTGATAGATGCTAGAATTAGCACACAAAATTTTCAGTAGAAACAAGATTTACATAATCTCTATACGTCTTTCTCCAAATATTTCTAACTGCAAAGGAAATGATAAGAAACTTATAATGACAAAACATCAGCAGAAAACACTTTAACCAAGTAATCAAGGTCAATGTGACCAGTAACTAGGCACTGGTATCCAGGACCCTCTGACATGACACACGAAGATACAGACAGTCGGTTGCAGATGGCGCTGGTTTGTGGTCGCTGTTGCCGCCATCGTGCCAGCCCCTTGGAGACCTAAGGGTCGGCGAAGGCTGATTCTCAGTGGATGAGAGGTCATCAAGGTCATTTCTGCTCCTCAAGGAGCCTGGCCTCAGTTAGCCTGCAGACTGTTGAGATGAAGCAGGAGATGGTGTGGTCAGCGGCCCTCTTGGAAGACCTGTAGGAGAAGCCATCATAAAGGTCTCAATGGGGCAGAGTGATGCTCCAGAGTGGGTGACAAGACAATTTGGGAGCAGAATGGATCCAGCTTCATTCAACGTTACAATCAGTTATTTGATAACAACAGAACTCAACTAGATGCGATTTACATTGACGCATCACGCCTTACGTGGGAAGTACAGCAATTCCAGGGGAAAGCTGCGGTTGTGGTGAAGTTGCCTCCCACCACCCACTCGTTCTCTTGAAGAGCCTTCCATTCCAGAAAATCCAGCACAGCATCATGGCGCAGGACCATCAG
Source organism: Pteropus medius (assembly GCF_902729225.1). Lineage (NCBI taxonomy): Eukaryota > Metazoa > Chordata > Mammalia > Chiroptera > Pteropodidae > Pteropus > Pteropus medius. Next base: position 4,175,964 of record NW_024350921.1, on the reverse strand, counting down.
CCCTGCCGTATAGCTGCCTCATCAGTATGGTGGTGGGCCAGCTTAAGGTGGATGAAGACCCTATCACGGGATTCCACCAGATGTTCCTATTGAAGAGCATCAGTGATGCTTCGGTTTGCATCATTGACATGTTGGGGCTTGCCCTGCACAACTTCAGCTGACCTCCTTCCAGCCAGACACTCATGCTGTTTCCTCCTCCCTCTTCTTCTCAACACTATTCACACTCCTCCAGATGCTCCAGTATCATACACAAATGAGCAGGGCCGCGGTGAGAGTGGACGCAGTGCGCTGCTGCTACTGAGGTATCGGGCATGATGTTTGGACGCTAGACTAGTTGCATCTGCCAGAAGTTTGTGTTGTACCAGCGCATGCCTTGGAAAGACTTAAGTAATGCAAAAGGTTGCCTTTTTTTTTTTACTCTACTGACAAGTTGTTCTAGTAATCTAAAGAAGTGAAGGAGAAATTAGCTGCCTCACTGCCCAGATATTGATTTGTTCGGAGGTTTCAATGCTTCCTGATATAGTAAAACCACAAAAGTTTTCTTAACAAAGAAGGAGGAGAAGGAGGAGGAGGAGGAGGAGGAAGATACAATTCATTCTGTGATATTCTTCACAAAAGTGTATAACCTCAGGCCAATCGGGAGAAAACGTCAGAAAAATCCAAATTGAGGGACATCTATCAAAATAACTGACCTAAATGATTCAAATGTGTCAAGAAAAGTAAGAGACAACTGAGAAATTACAGATAACAGGGGAATGAGGAAAAATAAAAACCAAATGCAATTTAAGATCCGAGGAGGATTCTGGAACATTAGCAGAAAATTGATGAAATTAGAATAAGATCTTTCTTTTGTTAAATGTATTATACTAACATAAATTTCCTAATTTTAGTAATTGTGCTATAGTTACATTAGAAGTTAACATTAGGAGAAGTCAGGTGAGGGATATAAAGAAACTCTGTATTATTTAGACATTTCTGAAAAACCAAAATGAATTCAAAATAAAAAATTTTTCTTTTAAAAGTTAAGTCCAAGCACTGCTGAGTGGACAGCTGGAATGAATTATCCAGTGTCCATTCAAGGGTCATTTTTGCCTGTTTATTTTAAAATCTGGATTGAAAACTTGTCTTTGAACCACGCAGTCCTGAAGAAAATTTCCCAGTGCACAGATGGCATCCTGAATTAAGAGAACACTGAAATGTCTACGTTCTTGCAATTTCCTTTTCAGCTCTCACACCACTACCATCCACCGTTTGTTTAATTTACCATGTGCTCTGTTATCTGCCACTTCTGTAAACTGAGTTCTGTGCTCTCTGTTTTATTGGTCTTCTGATTTTACAGTAGGTCAAAGAGTTAAATCTCCTTTTATGGCTTGCCTAGCAGGATACCAGTGTTTTCTTCTCTGCTGCCTAATTCCAAGCAAATCACCACAAAACAGCAATTTCCTTTCTATAAGCTGAGGCCAGTACAAAGGTAATATTTTGCTAGAAAGTCAGAGATGGAAGCAGTTAAGGGATATAAGTTGTAATGAATCAGACACTCACTTTAAAGGACTGAGAATATTTCATATCTGCAGCCTTTACATCAGAGAGCTGATTTCTCCGAGCTGCTCTCCAGATGGAAATCACCTTAGCCAAATATTTCTGACAAAATTCTATGACACATTTGAGTGGCGGGGTAGGGGTGGGAGGGAAATGAGGAGTGAGGAATCACAGAGCAGAAGGAAGAGGAATATAAGATTTAAGAAAACTATATCTATACAACTAACTTGCATATAGCTTTAATTTTACAAAGTACTTTTTCACTTATTATCTCATTTGATATAGCAAAACTTTGACTATGTCAGTGTTCTTATCCTTATTGTACAAATAAGAAAACTGAGACCTTGAGAAAACTTAGAGAGTCTTTAAGAGATCTGCACAGAACAAAAAGCAAGTTAATGTGGAGTCAGGACCAACATCTATTTCATCACAGTCTTGAATTTTTCTAACATTAACTCTTACTGTTTTCTTTCCTATAGAAGCTATATCCATCTGTCATATAATAAAATTAAGGTGCTCAAGTCCATCTCTCTTTCCAGTGAAAGCCATCTCTACCTGCCTTTCCCTCCCTCCAGGCTCAACAGCTACACCCTTGAGCTGCAGATGCCACACAGCCAGGAGCAGAGTTGAATGAAACCAACTCTGAACCCTGGCCAAGGAGTTGCAGACTGATATCAACTAACATTGCTATTGCATACAAAGATGAATTTCCAAGCCATATTATTTTTGTCAAATGTATGCATTCCCATGAAATAAAAATATAGGGAAAAGCACCCATGTCATCTCTACCTGTACTTATATCTTGCCATTGGGTAGGAAAAAAAGAGTCCTTTGGATGAAGGTCATTAAGCTCCTGAAGTGTAATAGGACCCATCAAAGTCACATCAGCATCCCCAGCTAACAGAGAAAGAGAAGGGGGAGCAAGGTGTTGGGTGTGGATCTTATTTAAGAAACAAGGGACTGAGACCCTGCAATCAAAAGAGCAAGAGCTCTGGGTTTAAAAATCTTAACTTTCAGCCACATGCTAGGATTGTCCTGGCCCCAATTCTGTCTCCTCCAAGGCTCTTTCTTCCCCCAGAAAGTTGTGCTAAGGCTTAAGTGAGATAACTTACTACACATATATGTGGTGCTTAAACTGCTAGCATATTCTTATTCTTCCTAGAGTCTGTCTGCCCAAATTGTATGTTTGGTATGCATTTATGTAAATAATCAATGCCGATGTGCAGATGCAGGGAGGATTTCAAGACACGCAAAATTGAAGTCACTATTATTTCTTCCTCTTGAAGATTGTAAAATCATATTTCTCAACTATAATTCTTATAGGCAAGCCAAAAGCTAAAGCAATGATTGTCTTACACATGTAGCCCAGACTGCTGCTGTTGGGCTCACTGTAAACTTATTTTAATTTGAAAGCACAGAGGAAAACAGGTGTGAAGGAAGCAGGAATGCATGCTCTTTATGGAATTTTAAAAGTGCTGTGCTTTTGTTTCCTCTAGCAATTGTCTCTGTTTCATCTCTTCCCTCCAAGTTGGGCAATCTTGAAGACTCACAATAAAGAAGCTGTTTTCCCTGTGAATACTAATGATATCTGATTGAATGTTTATTCTTGAGATAATCAGTTAATGATCTGGATGTGAAAATACATATTAAATAATTATATACTTTTCAGAGAAAGGAGCACAAAGTATGTTTGAATTTTTTATTTTAATAATTACTAAACAAAATCAAGATGAGAAGTATTCTTTCTTCTTGATGTGATGATATGAAGGTTCATATATTTAGGGAGAATAGGATGGTATAGAATTTCAAACCTTGAAATCAGAAAATCTAAGAAACTGTCCATGAAATTAGCAAATGTTCTTCAGATAATACTCAACAATAGGGAGTAATAAGAAACAATCAGGCTTACTTCTTACTAACAGACCGGAAATTGGCACAACGAGAGCAATTTGGCAGTGTATCTCAGGCCCCTCAAAACTGTTCTTACTCTGCAGCTAGTCATTTCTATTTTAGCAAATATTCTAGGGAAATGACCTTAAATACAGGGAAGGGCTCCACAAAAATGGGGCTCATCACAGCATTCTTTATTTTAGGAAAATATTAGAAATGGCTAAGTAGCTATAGGGGAGTGACATCGAAGTAGTAGAATAGGAGCGTTCTGTCATCTTACCTGCAAAGAACATACATTTTAACAATCACCCACAGATAACAGGATTTTGTGAAAGTCTGGGAGTTCAGCAGAGAGGTGCTAGCACACTGTTGGAACAAAACAAATATCCAAATTTGCACAAATTAAAGAGAGTAAGAGGAAAAGCTTCATTTCACCCATGTCACACCATCCCAAGATGGCACAGCTCAGTGCCAAGAGATACCTTCTCAGTACGTGATCTCTCTCGAGGGGAAAAATGAGGTCATATGAGTGAGCACCTGTTTTCACAGCTGTGCAGAACATTGCAAAGAGACTACATTACAATAATAGTAGGAGACTTCAATACTTTGCTTTTAATAATGAGTAGATCATTCAGATAGAAAATTTAAAACCTTAATAACACTATAAACCAAATAGATTTATCAGAAACATAGAGATTATTCCTTCCAAAAACAACAGAACTTATCTATCTTGAGCATATACAGAACATTCTCCAGGTAAATAATATTCTAAGTCAAAAAACAAGTCTCAGGAAATTTAAGAAAACTGAAATCATACCAAGTATCTTTTCTAATGATAACAGTTTGATACTAGAAATTAATGAGGAGGAAATTTTTTAAAAATTCACAAATATGTGAAAATTAAACAACATACTTCTGAAGAACCAGTGGGTCAAGAAAAAAATCAAAAGGAAAGAAAGAAACATATCTTGAAACACATGAAAATGGAAACACAACATATCAAAACTATGGATGCAGCAAAACCAGTTCTAAGAGAGAAGTTAAATTTATAGCAATAAACATATACATTGAGACAAAAAAAAGGAACTTGAATAAAAACATTTAGATAAAAAAAAGGAATTTAAAAAAAAAACCTAATTTTACATCTCAAGGAAACAAAAAAAAAAAGAAAAGAAAAGAAACCCAAAGTTATTAGAGGAAGGAAAAAGTAAAGATTAGAGCAGAAATAAATGAAACAGAGACTAGAAAGACAATAGAAAAAAATCAATAAGAGGTGTTTTTTTAAAAAGGAACTAAATTGACAAACTTTTAGCTGTATTAACCAAGAAAAAAAAGAGAAGAGAGTGGCTTCAAATAAACAAAATCGTAAATGAAAGAGAAGACATTACAACTGAAACCACAGAAATAAAAGGAATTAAATGACTACTATGAACAATTATATGAAAAAAAAAAAAAGTCAAATAACCCAGAAGAAATGGATAAATTCTACCAACCTTTAAAGAAGAATTAGTGCCAATCCTTCTTAAATTCTTTCAACAAGCTGAAGAGGAAGGAACACTTTTAAACTTATTTTTAAATGCTAGCATTATCCTGGTTCTAAACCCAGATAAGGACACTATAAGAAAATAAACCTACAGTTTAATATCCCTGATGAATATAGATGCAGAAATTCTCAATACAACACTAATAAACCGAATTCAACAGTACATTAAAAGAATCATACACACCCTGATCAATTAGGATTTATCCCTGGCATGCAAAGATGGTTCAACATATGCAAATCAATAAATGTGATCTATCACATTAATGGAATAAAGAATTTTTTAAAATCAAATGATCTTCTCAACAAATGCAGAAAAGCATTTGACAAAATTCAACATACCTCAATACAATAAAGGCCATATATGACAAGGCCACAGTTAATAGCATAATCAATGGTGAAAGATTAAAAGCTTTTGTTCTGACATCAGGAACAAGACAAGGGTGCCCACTCTTACCACTTCTATTCAATATAGTACTAGAAGGCCTAGCTAAAGCAGTTAGGCAAGCAAAATAAATAAAAGACATCTAAATTGGAAAGAAATAAGTAAAACTATGTCTGTTTGCGGATAACATGATCTTATATGAAGAAAATTCTGAAGAAACCATTAAAAAAACTGTTAGAACTAACAAACAGATTCAGCAAAGTTGCAGGATACACAATCAACATACAAAAATCAATTGTGTTTCTATATACTAACAATGAACTATGTGAAAAAGAAATTTAAAAAACAATCCCATTTACAATAATCTCAAAAAGAATAAAATACCTAGAAATAAATTTAACCAAGGAAGTGAAAGATCTATACACTAAAAATTACATGATAGAGATGAAAAAAATTAAAGACAAAAATAAATGAAAAATGCAAATGTCTAATTGCTAGGTTGTACACCTGAAACTAATATAATATTGTATGTCAACTGTAATTGAAAAATAAATTTAAAAAGAAAATAATAAAAAATATGCTGTTTATAGATTGAAAAAACTAATATTGTTAAAATATTAAAAGCTGACTATAGATTCGATGCAATTTCTATCAAAATTCCAATGGCAATTTTCACTGGTAAAAAAAAAAGAAAAGAATCCTAAAATGCGTATGGAACCACAAAAGATCCTGAATAGCCAGAGCAATTGAGAAAGAAGAGCAAACCTGGAGAAATCATACTTCCTGGTTATAAACTATACTTCAAACTTATAGTACTCAAAATGGTATTGTACTGGCATAAAAACAGACATTTAAATCAACAGAATAGAGAATCAAAAGCCCATGCATATATAGTTAACTAATATTTGACAAAGGAGCCGGGAATACTCAATGAGGCAAAGATTGTCTTGACTGTAAATAGTGCTGAGAAACTAAATATTCACATGTGAAAGAATAAAACTGAACTCCTATCTTAAACCACTCACAAAAATTAACTCAAGGTGAATTAAAGACTTAAATATAAGACCTGAAACAATAAAAACTTCTGGAAAGAAACTTATGAAAAAAAATCTCCTTGATATTTGTCTTGGCAACTATTTTTGGAGTATGACACCAAAAGCATAAGCAATAAAAGCAAAACTAAGCAAGTGGGAATACCTTAAACTTAAAAGCTTCTGCCCAGGGAAAGAAACAATCAACAAAATGAAAAGACAACCTAGTGAATGGAAGAAAATATTTGCATAGCATACATTGATTAAGGGGTTAACACTCAAAGTATATATAAAAATACATACAATTCCATAGCAGAAAAAAAAATGAGATTAAAAAAGGAGGAAATGACCTAAATAGACATTTTGCCAAAAAGTGACATACAAATGAACAACAGGTACATAAAAAGGTGCTAAACATCACTAATCATCAGGGAAATAAAAATCAAAACTGCAATGAGATATCACCTCACACCAGTAAGAATGTCTATTATCAAAAGGATAAGAGATAATAAGTGCTGATAAGGATGTGGAAGGGAATAAAAACACTTTTGTACTGCTGGTGGGAGTGTAAATTGATACAGCCACTATTGAAAGCAGTATGGAGGTTCTTCAAAAAATTAAAAACAGAAATACCATATGATCCAGCAATTCCACTTCTCTCTATATATATCCGAAATAAATAAAATCATTGTCTTGAAGAAATATCTGCATCCCTATGTTGATTGCAGCATTATTTATACTAGCCAAGACATGGAAACAAGTTAAGTGTCTGTGAATGGATGAAAGGATTTTTAAAAATGTGATATACATATATTCAAAGATAAAAAGAAAGAAATTCTGCCATTTGCAACAACATTGATGAAACTTAAGAGTTTTATTCTAAAAGAATATCAGGCAGAGAAAGACAAATACCATATGATCTCACTTATATGTGGAATCTAAAAAACAAAAAAAGAGCCTAACTCATAGAAACAAAGAGTAGATTGGTGATTATCAGGGGCTGGGGCTGGGGCAGATTGGGAGATTTTGATCAAAAAGTAAAACCTTCCAGTTATAAGAGAATACGTTCTGGGATCTAACAGACAGCATGGCGATTATAGTTAACAATATCTTATTTTGTATGTGAAAGATGCTAAGAGAGTAGATCTGAAATGATCTTACCGTGCACACACAAAAAAGTTAAATATGTGAGATAGTGGAGGTGTTAACTAACCTTATTGTGGTAATCATTTCACAACGTATACACATCAAATCATTATGCTGTAAACCATAACTTACACAATGTTATGTCAATTATATCTCGATAAATCTGAAGAAAAAATAAACTTCTATGTAATTATAGGGAAATCGGTGAATAAATTTCAATGGACTATTCATCCATTAAAATTATATTTTAAAAAATCTTTGCAGTAATGCTGAGAAAATTATAACATGACATCGAAACCAACAAAATATAATATTGTCATTTATTTTATTTATTTTATTTTAAAATAAAATAAAATTTATTTTATTTCATTTATTTTACAGGTGTATAAAAATAAATCTCAAGGTAGATAAAAATCATGAATTTTTGTCAACATCTAAAAATCACAATTATTTCCCAAAACAGATGATGATATTATTTGATAGAATTTGTTTAAATTCTAAGGAAACCACTAAAATTTTTAAATTTATTTTTATTTACAGTTGAAATACCATATTATATTGGTTTCAAGTTTAGAACATAGTGATTAGACATTTATATACTTTGCGAAGTAATCACCTAATAAATCTATTACTCATCTGACACCATACATAGTTATTAAAATATTATTGACTATATTCCCTATGCTATACTTTACATCCCTGTGACTATTTTATAACTGGCAATTTTGTATTTCTTAATTCCCTCACCTTTTTCACCCACCCCACCAACCCCCTGACATTTGGTGACCATCAATTTGTTTTCTGTATCTATGAGCTTGTTTCTGTTTTGTTTGTTCATGTACTTCTTTTTGTTTTAGATTCCATATATCAGTGAAATCATGCATTTGTCTTTGAGTTGTTTTGCTTAGCATAATACCCTTTAGATGCATCTATGTTGGCACAAATGTTAAGCTTTCAAGATTTCATTCTTATTTATGCTTGAGTAATATTCTATTGTATATATGTGTACCATGTCTTCTTTATCCATTTGTACGTCATTGGACACTTAGGTTGCTTCCACATCTTGGCTATTGTAAATAATGCTGCAAAGAACATAAGGATGCTCGTATCTTTTCAAATTAGTGTTTTGGATTTCTTCAAGTAAATATCCAGAAATGGAATTGCTGGGTCACATGGTAGCTCTATTTTCAGTTTTTTGAGGAATCTCCATACTGTTTTCCATATTGGCTCCATCAATTTACATTTCCACCAACAGTGCACAAGAGTTCCCTTTACTCCACATTCTTGCCAACAGTCATTGTTTGGTAACTTTTTGATAATAGCTATTCTGACAGGTGTAAGACTGATATCTCATTGTGGTTTTGATTTTCATTTCCCTGATGATTAGTAATATTGAGCATCTTTTCATATGGCTATTGGTCATCTGTATGTTTTATTTTGTTTTGAGAAATTTCTATTTATGTCCTTGGTCCATTTTTTAAAACAGATTATTTTTTTATTGTTGTTATTGAGTTGTATGAGTTCCTTACATATTTTGAATATTAACCCATTATCAGATATGTCATTTGTGAATTTATTTTCCCATTCAGTAGGTTGTCTTTTCGTTTTGTTAATGGTTTCCTTATGCAGAAGTTTTTTAGTTTGATGTAATCCTTTTTGTTTATTTTTGCATTTGTTTCCCTTGCTCTAGGATCATATCTAAAAAGCTATTACTATGACCGATGTCAAAGACTTTACTATCAATGTTTTCTTCTAGGAGTTTTATGGTTTCATGTCTTACATTTAAGTCTTTAATCCATTTTGAGTTTATTTTTGTGTATGGTGTATAAAAGTTGTTCTATTTTATTTTTTTACATATATCTGTGCAGTTCTCCCAACAAATTTATTAAAAAGACTATCATTTCTGCATTGTATATTTTTACCTCCTTTGTCATTAATTGACCATATAAGTGAAGTTTTATTTCTGGACTCTCTACTCTATTTCATTAGTCTATGTGTCTGCTTTTGTGCCAGTACCATACTGTTTTCATTATTATAACTTTGTAATATATTTTGAAATTAAGGAGCATAGTACCTCCGGCTTTCCAGCTTTTTTCTTCTTTCTCGAGATTGCTTTGGCTATTCAGTCTTTTGTGGTTCTATATAATTTTTAAAATTACTTTTTCTAGTTCTGAGAAGAATGTCATTATTATTTTGATAGGGATTGTATTGAATTTGTAAAATTATTTGGATAGTCTGGGCATTTTAACAGTATTAACCCTTTCAATCCATGAGCATAGTATATCCTTCTATTTATTTGTGTCCTCTTCATTTTTTTCTTTAGTATTTTACAGTTTTCATCTCCTTGGTTAAATTTATTCTTAAGTAATTTATTATTTTTGATGCAATCTTACATGAGGCTGTTTTCTTAATTTCTTTCTGATAATTTATTATTCATGTATAGAAACACAATGGATTTCTATATATTAATTTTTATCCTACTTACTGAATTCATTTATTAATTCTAATAATTTTTTGGTGAAGTCTTTAGGGTTCTCTCTACATAGTATCATGTCATCTGCAGATAGTGACAGTTTTACTTCTTTTTAAATTTAGATGCTGTTTTTTCTTTTTCTTGTTTGACTACTGTGGCTGACATCTAATACTATGTTGAATAAAAGTGATGAGACTGGGGATCCTTGTATTATTTCCAGTTTAAAGGAAAAGCTGAAAGATTCACCATCGAGTACGATGTTAACTATGGGTTTTTTATATGTAGCCTTTATCATGTTGAGATACATCCCCATTTTGTTCAGTGTATTATTTTAATCATAAATGGATGTTTAATTTTGGCAAATGCTTTTCTGCACCTATTGAGATGATCATATGATATTTATCCTTGGTTTTGTGGATGCAGTGTAACATGGTATTAGATTTGCGGATATTGAACCGTCTTTATGTCTCTGGAATAAATCACACTCAATCATAGTGTATAATCTTTTTAATGTATTGTTGAATTTGATATTTTGTTGAGAATTTTTGTGTCTGTCTTCAAGGATATTGGCCTGTAATTTTCTTTTCCTTTTCTTTCTTCTTCTTTTTTTTTTGGGGGGTAGGTCTTTATTTGGTTTTGGTATCAGAATTTGGAAATGTCCCTTCCTCTTCAATTTTTTGTAACAGTTGAGAAGGGTAAGTATTAATTTCTCTTTAAATGTTTGGTAGAATTCATCTGTGATGCTGAGTAGTCCTGGACTTTTGTTTATTTGAGGGCTTTTTGTTTTTATTTTTGGTTTTGGTTTTTGGTTTTTGGGTTTTGGGTTTTTTTTTCTGCTTCAACTTTATTGCTAGTTTTTGGTTTATTTAGATTCTCTGTTTCTTCCTGGTTCAGGCTTAGAAATTTATTTCTAGAAATGTATCCATTCTTCTAGGTTGTCTTCTAAATCATTGATTTTATCCTCTGCTTTATGTTCATTCCCTCTATAGTATTCTTCATTTCAATTATCATAGTCTTCATTTCTGACTTTTTTATGTTTTCTATCTCCACTTTTATGTTTTCTGTCTCTTTGTTAAAGTTCTCACTGAGTTCATCTACTCTTCCCCTAAGTTCATTGAGTATCCTTATAACCTTCCCAATTCTCAACTGCCACACGTGGATGTGGGACCAGCCTGATCTGCATCTCCATCCCTCCTACCAGTCTCCAGGTGGCCTATTTTGTGTGTCCCCAGTTGTAGGACTTCTGTTCACCTAGACTCAGGCAACTCCCAGTGATGGCTATTTTGTAGTTTAGTTGTAGTTTTGATGCAGTTGTGAGAAGAGGAAAACATAGCATTTATGTACTCTGCCATCTTGACTAGAGAGATGAAGTAAGTCTCTTGTAGGCAGCATTTGTAAGGGTCTTGTTTGTTTTGTTTTGTTTTGTTTTGTTTTGTTTTGTCTATTCAGCCACCCTGTTTATTTCGACTGGAGCATTTAGTCCATTTACATTTAAAGTAATTATTAATGTACTTATTGACACATATTAATTGTTTTTTTGGTTGTTTTTGTAGTTCTTGTCTGCTCTTTCCTTTGATCTCTTTCATTTGGTTTGGTTTGCTGGGTTTCTTTAGTGTTTTGTTTGGTGTCTTTCTCTTTTTGTGTCTGTGTATTTTTTGTAGTTTTTTTGGTTTGTGATTACCTTGAGGTTTATATATATCCTTCTATATCTATAACACACACACACTCAAAGTATGGCGAAGGAAAATTGGATAAAATTACTGCATGAATGAGGGGTCGGAGGGGTGAAGGATGCTGACTTGATAGACAGGGATGGCTAAAAAATAAACCCTGTAAATTCCCCTTTGCCAGCAAATATGCCAATTAAGTTTCTCATCTCATTAGGGAATCAGCAGGAACAGGAGGTTCTGCTTCTGTGCCGGTTGTGGATGTGAAGAGCAGCTGATCCCAGGGGACTGGGCCCAGGCACTGTTTTGCAGAAGGTAATTGAAGAAACGCTGCTAGGAATCCAGAAAGCACAGACATGTAAGACTGTGACAGATGGAAAAGCAGTGCTTCTAAGCAGTCGTTATTGAAGCTTGTGAAAATGGAGCATCTACAAATGAAAAGGACATGTTTTACATGCTCAAGGATTTGGGTTTAGCTGCAATAAAGATGTGAAACAGATAAGAAATTACCCACAGCAGCTCTTTCTACATAAATCAGTGCAAAGATCTGAAGGTCCTTGATCATAACAGCACCTTCTAAGCTGCTCACTGTGGAAATCCTATAAATACCTAAAACATTTTATCCCTGGAGAGTAGTTTTGATAGGATTAGGGCAATAGAAGTTTAGTAACAAACATGGTGTGGCCATCGCACTCAGAGCTCCCCATTCTTTCCTTGCCCTCTCCTAACCTTTGGGATGACTGCCTGCAGCAGAATAGAGATTCTCACCCAGATTTCTTCCTGGCATCCCAGTGACAATTACTTAGTAGGTGTTACGTGTAAACAAACAGTAAAGAGAGGCAAGGGCTGGGAAAGCTCTTAGAGGTTCTGTGGAGCAATAGGCCACAGGAGCAGCTGAAATGGTCACATAACCCTCAGAAATTTTGGGGTAAATTTTGGGGGGAATTAAGATGATGAGTATTTAGGTTTAAGTATAACTCATCTGGAAGTAATTAAACTTAACACTGCAGAAAACATAGGGAAAGGGCAGGAGCAGGTAGAAAAGGGTAAAGAGGGTCAAATATATGGTGACTTTGAGTGGTGAACACCCAGTGCAGTGTACAGATGATATATTATAAAATTATACACTTGAAACCTATATAATTTTATCAACCAATGTCACCCCAATAAATTTAATTTTTTTAAAATGGACATATCAAATTTTTTTTCTGATTCGTAAATTCATTTATACGTGAAAATCTTTAAACAAGTATTTAATGAAGCCCATTTGAAGGAAGCCAGTAAAAAGTGTGCTCATGAACAGTTCCCTCTGTGGGCAGCTGGGCATCTATCCTGTCTGGCATCAGGAGATGATGTGAAACACACCTCAGAGTTCTCTTCTCTGAGGGGCTAAGAAACAGCTCTTGTTAGCTATTAGCTAATGGCTGTTCCTGTTGGTGTCTACTCCTTAGAACATCTGGAATCATGTGAGCAAGCAGAGCATGCAGAGAAAGCCCTTAGTGGACAATCTCAGCTGCTTGCAGTATGAAGCCTCCAGAATGCAAATAAGGGCCACTTCTGAGTGGCTAATAGCATCTGAGATGCAGCCATATTAGAAGTCAGACTGCATGCTACAAACCCATCAGTTATGGACATACAAGATGATTGTAAAGAAGACCAGTGGAAGCCTGAACTGGCTGGTTCACTAGGGTAAATAAAGTCTTCTGTTGTGCCTGCGCTGCAAGCTGGCCCCAGTTCCAGGAAAACACAGATGACCACCTGGCCTCTGCTCTCCCCTTTAGAACAGAGCTGTTCTGTTTTAGCAACAGCTGGTGGGATTCATTTATGCAATTTTCACTCTATTTTTCAGTCAAAAGATATCTCCAGCAATGATTTTGACCCTCAGGCACCAAGGTGAAAAGTGGAAAAGTGCTTTTCCACCAGCTAGTCCTGATGCAGGCCAACAGTGCCCATCAAGCAAGGGTTTTGACTTTCAGATGCTGGCAAAGGATGACCCACAGAATGTGCCCAAAATGGGCAGTGCGAGTATTGTTCTTGAATTTCCTTCTTATTTTGCATATTGTCTGAGAGTTTTCATAAATTCAAGTTAGCTTTTGTTGAGACAGGACAACAAAAGCATGGCTCTATATAAAAGTGATATTTTAGGAATATGGATGTGAGCCTATTGATTTTTTCAAAAAATATTTTAAATATCTTATGTTTAAGTGCATAATAAAAATAAAACTATTGATAACTTAGTTAATGGTTTATACAGATACTTTTACATTCTTTATTTAGTTTGAATTCAAATCTGCCCCATGTGTGTATCCCTGTCAAGCCTAACAATATTTAAATGTCTAAATTTTCAAGTAGCATGTGTAATTTTATGAAATTTTATCATGTGGTTCAATCTGAGTCAGGTTTTCAACTGCCTTTGAAAGTGTAAGACATATTTCTCCGACTGTTCGCCTTCTTACAGTCTGATAATAGATGATCCGTAAACAGAGTTTACAACATAATCAACTGGAGATTTAAAATATTAATCTCATTTTTGTGTGTGTCAGAATAGCAGCTCCTTCAAAAATCTATTCACTTTGCTATATTTATTTTCATATCATTTATAATATTTGCCATAAATCTATAGCCAATTATACCAGTTTCTCATACATTGCAAATAAAAAAGATGCTACACCATTTCAGCTTCTCAACTGATAGATATGTTCATAAGAAAATTGGAAAGCTCCCAACAGTCTATCTGATACAGTACTTCTGCCTTATCCTCATTTCCAAATGACACAATCATCTAAAAAAGTGACAGGGTTTGATGTGCAGTAGGTTTTTATTTGAGTGATGTTTCCAGATTTGGATCTGAAATTTAAGAATCTTACTTTCAAAGCAGTGGCTAACTAATTGTTGAGACAGGACAACAAAAGTATGGCTCTATATAAAAGCGATATTTTAGTAATATGGATGTGAGCCTATTGATTTTTTCAAAAACTATTTTAAATATCTAGCAAGCATCATATATGCGGGGTACAGAGGAAACAAAGATGATAAGTCATGACTTTTGCCCTCAAAGAGGGAAGATGTTTCAGAAAGTGGGGGGTGGGGCTGGCATGGGCAATGGCACGCAGTTAGGAAAGCTATGGAATTGAGTTGGAACATTTCCATTCAGCTGAGGCACTAAGGCGGCAGGAGTGGAGGAAATGAGGCTGAGCAGGTGGGCAGGGGTCATTATCCTCCAGGAACGGAGCAGCCACAGGTACAACTGGAGGCCAGATGCGGGATAGAAAGACCACTGCAAAGTCCAGAGAGAGGTGGAGAGAAGAGACATGAGAACTACTTATGAGGCAGAATGGGTAAGAGTGGAAAATGGTTTGATTTGTCTCTTCAGAAAGAATCAAAGCCAGGATGACTCTCAGGTCTCTGGCTTGGGTAAGGGGTGAATGCTGAGATACTTTGTGGAAATGGGGGATAGTGGAGAGGGGTCTGTTCTGAGGAAAGGACAATATGTTGAGCCACTGACATCTTGAACTTCAGGTGCCTGAGTGGCTTGCCAGTAAAATGCATGCTGGAGTTCAGGAGATCTGTCTAGGTGGAAAATGAAGGTATGTTAGTCATGAGCACGTAAGTAGAATCTGAAGTCAGAAGTGTTAATAAAATGGCTCAATTATACCAACTGTGGTAAGGAAAGAAAGCTGAAGATTGAGCTCACCATTCACAAGTGCCCAAGAAAGACACTGAGTAAGAGTCCCCCGAGGAAGAGGAGATAATGGTCACAGATTTATCAGGAATAGTGTCACACACACAGTACTCCATCATCCAGCTTCACCACTTACCCATTAATAGACCAATCTTATATATTCCATACCCCAATCCACTTCCTCTGCCCCAGATTCTTTATAAGGAAAGCCCAGACATTACATCAATTCGTGGGATCCATCACGCTTGTCTCCCGTTCTCAATTTTCTTATAATAAATTTGGACGGGTTCATCCATGATTTCTTTTTGTTGCTTTTTATTTTTATTGTGTTTTATTTTTTTGTAAAAATGTTTCCCTGTACGTTTTGTCAGGAACAAGAAATCCATGTAGCGCTTTGAGCTTCTGCTGTTTGGCAAAGTGGTGAAAAATAACCTGTTTTCTCAGATCTGCCTCCTCTGCTTCCCTTCCCCACTTTTACCTCGACTTTGTCTTACCTTTGTTTTCATCATTCCCGTCTCACTCTAACTAGGTTCTACTTTAAGTTTTTCCCTCCGTGAAAATCTCCGCTTTGGCAGGGAGTTTAATTTGTCGGTTTAGAGAGTTCTCCAGCCCCATCAGCCCCTCACGCAGGTCATAAGAATGCTGCAAACATCCCTGCAGTTGCTACTGGCCTCTGATCAACCCAACCCCCTCCATGGGACTGTTCTGGTCTCGGACACCATCAGCAGCCCAGCTGCCTTCTCTCTGCTTCCTCTGGATAAGCATTGATGCCACATTGACCTCAGGCTCAGGTGGTTTGATCTTAATGCCATATTTGGGACATGTGGGATTCCTAACCCCTAGTTCTCTTGGAGATGCTGTCTGTATGTCTCTGGCTGTGCTGTCCTAGGCCTGCTGTTGGCTTTTGTGGGACATCCGGGAGGTTAACAATCTACCAGCTGCCCCTACCATCTTTGCAGAGTTTTCTCCAAAGGAGAGTATGGAGGAGAGAGGAGGCAGCAGTAAGATAACACTGGGAGAATCAGTTATGACAAACACTGCAAAGGGCTTGTTTTCTTTGTAGCTAAGATATTATTGTTGTTAAATATCTCCCTCCCACAAGTCTATGAACTTTCTGATAGAAGCTATCATATTTTACTCATCTTTCAATCCCCAGGGCCTGCTATGATACCCTTCGTGTAGGAGAGACAGACAGTCTTGGTTGCATTGAATTAAAGTAATATATATATATATATATATTTTTTTTTCTGGAAACTATGATTCTACCATCATTTTTCTTCTAGGTCTAGACAACCAGTAGGAAATAAAAGACACATGCAGTCCATATATATATATTTGAAGACCCAAACGCATTTTCTTTGCCTGAAAGAACAGTAAGAGAATAATAAACCAAGGAGACTTGAGATCAAATAAAGAATTAAAATTTGAAAACTAAAATTGAGAGACCCTAACTGATAAACTTTACCGATTGTTGCTCCCTTATTTTAAGAAAATTAATTGTTATAAAATTTTTGAAATTGTATTTTTTAAAAGTGCAAAAATGGTAGTAGTTATTATAATTCCTCTTTTTAATTGCTGCTTTGCAGCTGTCTTAGTCCATTTGGCTGCCATAACAGAATATCACAGACTGGGAAGCTTATAAATGTATTGCTTATATTTCTGGAGGCTGGAAGCCTGAGGTCAGGGTGCCTGCATGGTCGGGTGAGAGCAGACTTCTTGTATCCTGGCATAGTGGGAGTGGGGAGGGAGCTCTCTGGGGCCTCTTTTATAAGAATACTAATCCCATCATGAGGTCCTCACCCTCACAGCCTAATCACACCCCAAAGACCCGACCTTCTAATACCATTACCTTTGGGGGTTAGGTTTGCAACATATGAATTTTGGAGGGACACATTTAGACCACAGCAGCAGTTCACAAACTGTCTGCACAGATCATCTTACTTGGGGCTCACAGCATCTCCTGTAGGTAGGAAGGTGACATGAGCTGCATAAATGCCAAGAGTTAAACAGCTCTCAAGAGACCAAGTCTGGATTTAATATCAGCCTTCCAGAGACAGCGGACTGTCACTAAAACCTTGTTCACATACCACAGTTTCCACCTGCTTTAGGCACATCAATAGTGTTCGGAGAGCTGGAGAGAAATGGCTCATTGAGGATTCTTCACCTCGTTCCCATGAGG
This sequence comes from Pteropus medius, assembly GCF_902729225.1. NCBI lineage: Eukaryota > Metazoa > Chordata > Mammalia > Chiroptera > Pteropodidae > Pteropus > Pteropus medius. The sequence goes on along the minus strand of NW_024350921.1, from coordinate 4,158,432 downwards.
AAACAAGCAAGCTGGTACCCTCAGCCCAGGGATGACGGGAGACAGAATGGTTCATTTTTCCTTCTTCCAAGTTGTGCATTTTATTGGCCCACACAGATATCACTCATTTTAACTGGAGAAGCTTTAGTAGCAACTGCAATTTATAGAGCAATTTTGCAAGAAAAATAATTTTCTTTTATTTTTGTCTCAAGGCAGCCACATTTGCTCTGCCAATTAGCAAATCAGGGTCTTATTACCAGAGAGGGACAAGAATGGATGTTTGGTAGGCAAAGGACAATATTTGCCATCTATGTCCTCTAAAAAAAAAGGACTCCTCAAACTTAAAAAAGCTGAGGATCCTGTTAAGAGGCAGATCCTGACTCGAGAGTTCTGGAGAAGGGCTCCAGGGCCTACTGCTCTCACAGATTCCCAGATGCAAGTGATATCAGCCCTGTGGCCCACACCTGGGTGTCAATGTTCTAAGAGCACTCACAAGCTCATTCATCAGCATCAGAGGCCTTGTTGAAACTCACATGGCTGGGCCCCATGATCCAGCGGATCAGGGGTGGGGATCAGCATTTGCATTTGTGACAGGCTCTCAGGCGATGATGGGGCTGCCAGTCCAGGATCATGCTTTGAGAAGCACTGATGTAATGTAATTGTTGAAAATGCTTAAGAATTATTTGCATGCTCATTTCTTAGATATGGAAAATTCCTAAATATCCATAGTGATCAAATTTGAACACCACCGAAACTGGAAAGATTTGTGTATTTATCTTCATGCCCACACCCATGATTGTGCATTGGGATAGTGGGTTTTGGAGAGGAATATTTGTTTTCTTAGAGTTGTCAATTAATAAGTAATTACCTACTTTTTCATCTGTAGCAAGTTAGAAAGATGAGGCCAGATAGCACATAGACCAAGAAGGAACAAAAACAGCTGTTTCTTATCCCAAATTGTGGGTGCAATTTTCCTACATAGCAGCAGGGGGCAGCAATGCTGCCTGTATCTTACAACTGCTCAGAAAAATAAGATACTGAATAGAAACAGTATCAGCGTCCGGTTTTGTGATATGAACAAAACTGTGTGATCTGCATAAGAATAGTACAACTATAATGCATTATAATTTACCAGATAACAACAGTTCTAGAGTTTAAATGCTTAATTCCAAAAGTGAACAGTGATGGTAAAAATACTTTAGTAAAGTGTGGAATATAATAGCATACAGTGTAAGTAAGGTATGTAAGAAATAAATGTCTTAAACATTTATCTAATATAAATGTCATATGAATCCAACTGAAAATATCAATAAGCTAGGTGTTTATCATTTTGTACAAACTGAAAATATCTGCCCTGAATCTTTCCTGCCCGCACTGAATCTCACACTCCTCTGAGATGACGCTTGTCCTGTCACCAACTCAAGGGATGTCAACTTTTGCTCTCACACCCATCCCACCTCTTGGCAAAGGAAGTAACTGTCCTATTGGCTACTCGCTGTCACTTTCAAATCTTTGTCCTCCTTTCTACCCCCAAAAGAAGCTTTGACGCTCATGCTAAAGACTCTATCATCTCACCCTTGTGGTTGGAGGTACTCACCGAGGTCACCCTGCATTAGTCCTTGACATTTCAATTTCTGGCTTTTGGTCAGTCTTCCCAGTGCTATTTCTGTTACAGTACGTATTGTTTCAGTGTCTGTATGTGTTGTTCATGTCGTTTCAGTCACTTTGTCCTCTCCTCCAGAATCCTGCTGCGCACTCAACATCACTCACATCATAGATCTGGTCATGATCAGACTTGCGTCCCTTCACTATCTCAGTTACAAGCACCCCACTCTCTGACCCCACCACCTATTTTCTAGCCATGCATCTCTGGTCCCACTGGGAGCTACAACTACTGAGTAAAGATTTGCCCACAGCCCCTCTTTTTTATTTCCCTCCTCACCTGGCTTGGATCCCAGAGCCCATCATTTGAATCATTCCCTTCTACATCCATTCAATGCATTTCCCTGTTTTCCCACCATCATATTAGTTTGGTAAAAACCCAAATCCAATTCAATCCAACTCTACCTGGGTCCCATCATCATCATATTGGAGAAAACTCTGACCCGAACTGAGTTTACTTAAATTTATGATCATGAGCTTCAAGAGGGCCTTAGGTGCCTGGCAATCTTATGTTACCCTAGTCAACTTAGTCTCTCTCCGTCCTACTAGACGACGCCATTCTTTTTCCTCTCTTCTCAGACTTACAATCCTTCTTTGCCCAATGTCAGTCTCATTTTATGACCTCATGTTCTTTTTAACTGAAAAAGTCAATCTAAAGGGGATGTCTACATCTACTCACCTACCTGTGTCTGCCTACATTCGACCTCCCCCTCTTTTACTGTGTATGAACTGTTCGTGCCCCTAACCAAGGCCAAATCCTCCATTAGGGCACAGACCGCATCCCTTCCTACCACCAAGGACAGAACATCAGCAATTCTCTCCTGAATCATTAAATTTCTCCTCTCCTGCATCATTTCCATCTGAAAACAAACAAGCAGTTATTTTTCTTATCCTGGGAGATACAGAGAAAGAGAGAGAGGGGGAGATGAACAGAAAGATGAAAAAAGAAGAAAGAGAGAAGGAGAAAGGAAAAAATAGATGGGAAGGGAAGGGAAAGGAAGGGAAGGGAAGGGAAAGAAAAAGAATGTGGAGGGAGAAAAAGGAGGGTGGGAGGAAGGGAGGAAGAAACCTTTCTTAACCTCGCATCTCCCTCTAAATTCTGCCCCACTTCCCAGGCTCCCTTCAAGGAGTTCTCTATAATGTCACTCCCATCACCTCACCTCCTGTTTTCTCTGGAAATCACTCCACAACATCTGCTCTCGTCACTTTCACCAACTACAATCTCAGCCCTCATTTTATTTGCTTCCTGTAGCATTGAGCGTGGTTCATTACCTCCTCCCTCTTGAAACATTTTACTCATCTGGCTTCTGGAACAATGTTCTTTCTTGATTCTTCCCACTTCACTGAAAGCTATTTTTGTCTCATTTGCCAGTTCATCCTCATCTTCCTGGATGTCCCCAAGCCACAGAGCATAGTCACTGGTCATCGGCCTTTTCTACTCACACTTTCTGCCTAAGATATATCTTTAGTCTTGTGGCTTTGAACACTTTCTCTCTACCAATGACGACCAAGTGGATATCTTTATCCTGGACCCCTCCCTTCTGAAATGCATCTTCGACCTTCCGCAAATATCTTCCTTTAGAAACCATTTCAAAAGCATTCAAATTTTACAAAAACCTGATTCTCCTAGAATCTTCTCAATCTTGGTGAATGACTACAGTATCTTCGGTTCTTAAATCCCCTTTGTATCAGTCTGTTAGCAAACTATATCCACTCTGTCTCAAAATATACCCAAAATTCTACTTCTCTCCACCTCCATGGGTCCTGAAGGCAGGTGGTGCATTAGACAGAAAACTCGTATCAATGGTACTGTTAGAAGTGATGGCATCACAAGCAGAAGGAGTGCGTGGTTTTGCTTTCCTGGCCCCACCGGTGGGACCCCCTCTGCGTTATTGTGCTTGATGCTGGGCTCAATATTTTTAAAAGAAATCTAAAGTTAGCTTTATCCACGGAGAAACTCTAAGGGAAGTAAAGTCTGAGAATCCTCTTATAAGAGGACAAACTGAAGCAATACAAGATTCTAGTTTGGAAAAGAGCCCATGTAGTGGGACATAGGGGCTAAAATCATTGAGTATTAGGAACGACTCTTAGATTCATGTCCAAAATCTAAGTGAAACTAAGCTTGGGGAGGAAAAAAATGATGTCTCTGCTCATAGGACTACACATTCTAGACTGATATCCAGCATAGACAGACGGCAGCCCTCATGTGTTTTCTGACTCGTTTCCTTCCACCACCCCTCCCACACACACACCTTCCTTTCTCCTTCTTCACCTTTTTGCTCTGCTTGCTTATGTATTGTTTTTTTTTTTTTTTTTTTTTCCCCTTCATTCCAGACAGGCACATTCCATATGGTGGAAAATAAGCCCACCATCGGCTCCAGACTCACTGCGCCCCTCTGGTTCTAGCAAAGCTGCTCGGATGATGCTGAGAAGCTGAGCGAGTCTCCTACGCCTATTAGATCAGTACTGTAGTGAGAATGATGATATAATCTTAACAGCTTGGCTGGTCCCTGTGCCCATGCAGCGGCGGGCAAAGGGAGACCTCCAAGCCACATATACAGAGCAGGATCGCTAAAAATTATGGAAGGGATGATTTTTCCAAAGTAAAGATGCTGAGATAAGAAAAATAAATAAATACAGTATGTCCCGTTTCATATATTTGAAAGGTTTTCGTGAGGAAGAGTTATTTGATTTGAAATATTTATTTCTAGGAGGCATTACTCAGTTCAAATGGCAGAGATTTTTATTTAATCTAGGGAAACCTGTTTTTTGTTGTGTTTTCTTTTTATTTTTTTTAAATTCAGAACTGTTTAAAAAGAGAAAAAAAGAAATGCTCTGCTCCATAAGGCAGAGAGCATTCACCTAAGATATTGAGGGGGAATTCTTGCTTTGAAAGGGAGGATGAGTCAGACAACTGTCAAACCCAAGCTCCACACAGACGGCCAGATCCGAGGATGCTCTTGGTGTTGTTCAAAGAGGCGGGGAAGCACATAACCAGGAGGCAATCTCCAGCAGCTTGTTGCCGTTACAAATGTTCCTTTTCTCCTTTTTCTCTTTTTTCCCAAAGAAGTATAAATCCTCATGGTGCGGGGCCCGTCTGGAGCTCACGGTGGGCTTGCCACTCTTTGGGGGCCGTTCAGTGGGCTGGTGTGAGCGCCAGAGCTCATGTGGAGTCATGTGGATGCGGCTCTCTTCTTTTGAACTGGAGTCTTTTGATACATGGGTTTGGTTTTGCTGTTCCTGAGGGGGTAAGGTACTCCCCGCGCTTCGTTGTGAGCGATTCCAGGGCATAGGGGTCACAGCCGCCCATCCTGCTCCCCAAGGCACCCTCTATTCCTGGCACCAGCAACGCCCCTCCAGGGGCATAAGCATTCAATAAATATCAGCTGAATTAACACGTGAGCAATGAAATATTTAAGTAGCTAACGAAGTACCCTCCTTAACGTTAAGGTGGAATGAACTCATGAGATAATCTAAGTGTTTTAGGAAATGAGGTAATTATAAGCCTTTATACGTCTGTTTGTAATGGCTAAGAGATGTTTAGAATTTCTCAATTCAAAATGAAATCCACTGGGTATCAAACTATTTTAACAAATACTTCAGTCTTAAACAATGAAAGTTGCTAACCGATAAAGATCTGAATGCTGTTGATGGGGCTTTATAAAATTTTAAATTTATTTCATTATATAATATTTATGATTAAAGGACGTAAACAAAAATTTTTGATCCAATCCTCCACGAATAACAATTTTATTTCACACAATTATCAGACTGATGCCAATTTCCTATTTCTTTTCCAGAAAATTTATTTTAGTGACTTTATATTTTTAGTGAACTAGTTACTATTACATTTATTCTCGTATTAGAATTTTACTATATCCCTCTGTTAGAATTGAGAACTGACTTTCCCTTTTTCGTGATATTTCCCACAGACCGCTAGTTGAATGCTGTCACCTCTATTAAAACCATTTACCACGGGAATGGCTGACCTTTTACGAAGTATTTACTATACCAACAAGTGGGCTTTTTTCCCAAAGCTAACTGGAAATAGTTACATTTTCTTTACAGAGAATTTCAAAGATCTCTCTCAAAAGCTACTTAAAGTATTTCTTACCTTCCTTTATGTTGTTCTTAGTCAATAAAGTGAAGTTCAGTAGTCAGAAGAATCAAAATAAACTGTTGTCTTTGCAATTTGTTATATCAAAGTGCGTCTAGAAGATTATTTGCAAAAAAGGAAAGATGTGTAACATTTTTACGTGAATTCTCATGTTTCAATGTTCCAGATTGTTGTTTCCTCCCTTCTCAATAAGGGCTCCTTTTAAACTTCTACAGCCCTTCACTGAAGACCTAACTCAAGCTTGGCAATCTCCACAGCCGTCTCTACCGCCTTTGCACCACCACGCCACCTTGTGGCTCCTGATTTAACCACCGTATTCAAATACTCATTTACTTGTCTCTCACACTAGTCTGTCTGTAAGGTCCTTTTTACTGTCTCTCTGATCCATGTGTACAGTGCATGGCGCATATTGGTTGCTAAAAATTTTTTTATTAATTCACGTGTGAGTGAATGAATTAATTCTTTATATTGTTTTGAATTTAAAGACCCTGGAAATTTGAGTTCAGATGTTGCTCCTGATCAAATTGTATAACTGAAGCTGTCCCTACAAAGATAGACCCAACAGTTTTCCGAATCGGTATTTGCCCCTAAATAGATCTATGTTCTGTGTAGCATCAAGTTAATTCCAGGATCTAAGGTGTCTGGAGCCCAAAAGGCATGGCCAATGTCCATGTGGCTGATATTCTTACATTCTCACATTCAGAACCACCTTTGGGTGCTGACGAGTCAGAGACCAACAACTGTCAGCTAACAAGGACATAGGGGCCATCTTTGGGTCACTGCAAAGGTTAATATTCATTTTTGCTCCTTCCTTCACTTTATCCAGCTACAATGTTAAACAGTGGAAAGCTGGTAAGAGAGGTCTTGAGTCCATGTTAGTCTCCCTGAGCTAACACAGAAGAAACGCCCAGCCATTCTTTTTCAAGTAATCGGTCAAAATGGAGATTGAAGACTAGATGGTAATTTCAAAGAATCTAATAATATCTTACAGAAGACTGTGGACTTGTGCTCAGAGCTGTAATAAAACTTTATTTCTTAATAGCTGTGGTTTGACCAGCTTACTGTATCACTTTACCCAGGGGCCAGCAAAATTTGTCTGTAAAAGTTCAGATAGCAAATATTTTAGACTTCACAAGCCACATGGTTTCTGTCTCCAACTATTCTACCCTTACATTGCCAGCAGTGACCCCCCACCCCAGGTTGTGACAACCAAAATAATGGCTAAATGTCCCCGGTTCATAACCACTGATGTAGAAAGATGGACAAATGCTGTCTAGTCAAAATGGCAGGTTCTCCATCTCAAAACAATATGGCCTAGCAAACTCTGCTGATGCATCAAATATTAATTGTCAGTAGAAAGATTTCTCATCCTTCGAGAACCATTCCAAGTGTTTCCTTTTCCATCATGCTCTCTAGGTGCACTGGCTCCCTGCTCCCACAGAACAGACACTGTGGGAAACTGGAATGGGAGCAGAGCCCTTCTGAAAACAACCTTTGCCTAATTGGGCACCTCTACAGTGGCTGTGGAGAGGGTCCAAGGGTTTTTAAAGGTCTGGGGAATATATCTTGAGACAGGCAAAGGTCCCATTATATTACAGAAGTTTCCATATTCGTTAAACCACATGACACCCGCTAATAAGCCCTCGTGAAAGAGAATGATACGAGCAATCAGGGAAAGAAAATAAATAGAATGCAGACTGAGCCAACATTGGCTGTTTGTGTCTCTCCTGGGCTGGTAGCTAGGTGGATGAGGGTCGGAGGAACTGGGTCACATGGCTCACACTGCCTTGCATGACTAACTGCAGGAGTGTGCCAAAGGCTGCTTGCTGCTGGCAGGCTGTCCCCTTGGATCTTCCATGATGTGACAAGCTTTCAGGACACACGCACCACACACGCCCGCATTCCGCAACCTATGGATGTGCATTATAACCGGCAAGTGTGTCCAAATGTAAATCACCAATGAGAGGTTGCCTGACAAAACCACTAACCCCTCTGAGCCATTGTTTCATCCCAGGCTCAGAGACTCAGATGCTGATGCTGCTCAAACCCTCCACAGCCATATTTCTAAGCGCTGAGCCCTTGCCTTGTTTCCTCGGACCTTCGTCCCCATCTTATTTCCAAGCCAAGCTACCCACCACATTCTTAGGAAACTGAACCCTGAACTAGCCCAGGTCCTTCCCAATGCAGGCTGTCTAGACATCCCCACAAAGCATACCTGTTAGAAAATCTGCCCATCTCTGCAGCCACACTCCTTCCTGTCTACCACAGGGTCCTTCCGGGCCGCCTACCCTCCCTGTGGCCCTGTTGGTGCCTGGGCTCATTTCTTGCGGACTGCTCTGATCTTTCCCAAAACAGCCATAGACAAATCCTTGCGGACACTGGGAATCCGTTGTTGGGAAAGCAGTCTTGGTTTCAGCTATTTCTCTATCTGGGACAAGCTAAAATTGATCTGTGGGATACATTTTCCTGGAGAAGAAGGAGGCAGAAGGCTCTGTGCTGGGTTTTCCATCTAAGTACTTGAGATTTTGGAAGTGGCACTGCAGCTATGTGTGAAGAAGTCCTGCCTCCTGGTCCTAAGGCCTAACACTCTAAAGAGCATGGTGATCCAAGGAGGCAAACACGAGAGGGTGCTCGTGTCAATAGCATCAGCAGCAGAAACTGCAAAGAAGGTTATGGTATTTCATCACCTGCGCTCATCACTTTCTCACAGACCACATTTATCTACCCCAGAGGTTGTCAAAGCGAGCTTCCCAATCAGCACCTTCAGATTACCAAGGAACTTAGAAAAGTAAATTCTCGGGCCACACTCCAGACCTCCTGATTCAGAAATTCTTGCAAAAGGGCCCAACAATTTGTGTTTTAACAAGCCCACCAGGTGATTCTGATGCAAGGTCAAGTTTGAAAGCCACTAGTTTGAGTCTTAGGTTTCTTCTAGGCTAGTAGTTCCCAAGCCTAGCTGCACATTATAATCCCCTGGTATCTAAGAAATGTGTCCTTGTATTCTCTTGAAATATCTATTTCTCCTGATATAGAGCACAGGGTAGGTCAAAAATACTGGAAGGCCATTTGGTTGAGCCACAAGCTCCTGCTGTGCTACTTGGACCCAAAGAATGTGCGAAGTCTGGTTTAACCGCATGGAGCTACTCTCTCCTTCCATACACCCCAAACGCTCCTCCTTTCTACCCCAACATCAGCTACCTCAAGGAGAACATGGTTAGAGGTGGGATGAGGTCTCCTCTACCTAAGGGGCAACAAAGGCCCTGTGCACCTGCCCAGGTAAACTTAGGATTTCCGGAGAGGAGGGACTCCACCTTTTAGATAGAGGTGCCCAAGTCATTACCTTACCTAGACCCTTGGGGAAAAAAAGGCCTGGGATTCAGCTAATAGTGCTTGGGGAGCATTCACAGTGGGGAAAGGAAAGTAATGTGACATAGTGGATGGGGCCCTTTGGGTCAATTCTATGTGCTGGTGTTGATGGTTCTACCTCTGGACGTATAGTAGATTTGATCTGTCACATACTTCTATTTCACCATCCCCTAAGTGTCAAAGGGGTCTCTGCCTGTGAATCATGGTAGAGAAACTCCACTGGGACATGCATACTGCTTCCCAGGCTGCCTCACTGACTCGGCCATCAGGCTCACCCCTTGTGAAAAGCATCTATAAGCTTGTCACAGCAGAGTCTGTGCAATCACTAAACCATGCTGTGCAGAAACCAGAAGAGAAAGCTACCTGGCTGTCCTAAGGCACGCACAGCCTGGTGTCCTCACCCATGATGCCTGCGTGGTCTGGAATTCTGGCAGTCGTGGGAGAGGTCCACACTGCAGTTCAGCTCATCCTGCTGCCAAAGGCAAACAAAATGGATTTCATCTCAGCCTCTGCTAGTCAGATACTCAGAGAGGCTGAAGGATGTGCTCACAGAGACATTTCTCACAGCTGAAATGGCACAGAGATGAGGAGCAGGTATTACGTGGAGACAGTTGTCACTGTTCGTGCACACTCCTTCACATCTTGAGAGCTCGTCACTGATTCGTGAGCTTAGTGTTCCTCTGCTGTAATGCAACCCACTGAGTGTACAGCATCACCTTCACTTGACCTAGTGGGAATCGGGGCATTGAACCGAAGCTGGCATTGAACCAACGTCCATCCCAAATGCCGGTGCACATTATCAGAGTATGAAATAACTAAACAGGGTGGAGACAGCCATCAGTAGAAACATAAGATGGATGGGCTACTACTTGCAATGAGGATTCTTATTTTTTATGTAAGTGACTTTTCTTTATTAAAAGCTAAATTAAAGAATAGTCAGTGACCCCTTCTCCAGAGCAAATAAACCTCAGAACACCAAGTTTTGGGATTAATGAGTTAAAACATGTGAGGTAATTAGAGCAGTATCTGGCTGTATTCAAAATCCAATAAATGTTGTTTTTATAAAGTTGACAATTGGTATAAGTTTTCTAGAGAAAATATTCATCTCCTTTGATTCAACAATTCTACAGGAGTCAGTGCTTAAGAAACAAAAATAGATAAACCTGAAAATATATGTACAAGGAAGTATATTGCTGAATTATTAATAACATAGAAAAACTTGTAAGTGCTAGACCCTGTGCTAAGCATTTTTTATACTTATCTAATCCTCACAAAAATGTATGGTAGACGTGATCATCCTCATTTTAACAATAATAAAGAAATTGAGATACAAAGACATTAATAACATTAAATATTGCATCCAGGTTTCTCTAATTCCAGAGCCGTGCTTGTAAATGCTATACTATACTACAACATTCTGAATAATATGGAAAATATGAAAGATACAGAAAAGTATAAAATACTATATTACATTCAATTTAACTAAGGAAATATTTATTCAGCTTCTTCTATGTGGCTGCCACATCGTTACACATAAACTGGCATTACTTTTTAAACAAGAGAAAATAATTCATGCTAAAATGACTCATTTTCTCTCATACAGTTGGTAACATTCATTTAAAAAGCTCATTTTAATATTATTTATAAGTTATGTTATACAAATGGCTAATAATAACACAAGTAAATAAGTAAAATGCCACTTCTGGGTTGGAGAAGATGACTCTTCAGGCAAAGTCTCTTTTGAAAAATGGCCCTAAATCTGTCTCTGAATTCCATATTAGAAAATGTCAGAGAGGCCAAAAAGTAATCCATCAAGAAATAAAGTTCTGAACTTTCTAAAAACTGACAAGATATGGAAGATGTAGGGGGAAAAGGGAATGTGAATTAAAGAATGTGAATTACAAACACGGGAAGCAAGAGAGGGTACGATGCAGAGGCCATGCCCAACGCCTGGGTGTTCACTGCATGGCACCCGTCTCACAGGGCCTTTGCATGTCTACATACTCGGTGAGTTTCTTCAGGCTTAAGGCTTTCATCATCCAAACCCACTCATTTCTCATTATCTACAACTTACCTTTTTGTGCATTGCTCCAAGATATCCTAACTAATTACCTGTCATCTTGGGCTATTTTGGAAGTCAGAGCCAGAGGAGTGGGGAGCCATGCAGGGTGAGGAGGGGAGAAGTGGGCGAAGGGACAGAGCCAGGGCAACAGGCAGGGAAGCATCATCCGAGCCATGTCAGGAGCACACCCACAAAGCCAAAGTGCTGTTCAGAATGCTGAGGTGAGAACACCTGTCTACCACCTGGGGAAATCCCGCCACAGCCAGGAAATTTGCCTGGCTGGTGATAGAGCTGATTCAGTCCTGCTAGGAGAATCTGGGCCCCTACCCCATCTTCCTGCACTGAGAGCTGTTTAGAAGACCAGCGCCCTGCCCTAGCTTGGCCACTGGCACCAGACTGGCCTCTGCCTCTGGCTGGGTGACAGGTAAAACCTCTTAGCCTCACTTTCTTCATCTGTAAAACAAAAACATCAGACTAGAATACGTTCAAGACGCTTTCCAGTGCCAGAGGTTTGTGATTACACAAAGCCCCAGCAAACACATGGTGTTTCAAAGTCTTTTCCCCTCAAATTAATAAAAAGGGCTCCAAGTTTGCAACATTTTCTAATGAAATGACTATTACTTAGTATCTCTGAGCCTCAGATGCCTCATGTGTAAAACAGAAACACTTATATCTACACTTGTAGAATTATGTGAAATTACATCGTATAGGATTTAAGTCCTTGGCATGGTATCTGCCACATAACAGGTGTTCACTCCCCCATACTACATTATTTTAATAATGATAATTTGCTTTTATACCAGGGTTCCTAAGTATGATTACTATTTTAGGCTGTGTCATCTCTGTTCTGAGAGGCTGTCCCATGCATTGTAGGATGTTGGGCAGTATCCTTGGTCTCTAGCACCCCCAATATAGCTGTGACAACCCAAAATGTCTTCAGACATTGCCAAATGGACTCCTGGGAGAGAAAACCCACCACCCAGCCCTACTGTCAGTTGAAAAATACAGATTTACACAGGTCCCAATTATATAAAAGAAAAAAAAAAGCGCCTTGCTCAAGATCACTTTTCAATAAAGCTCAGAGTCCAGCCCAGAGCCTATAACTTCAGAGTTCTGGTCCAGATGGGATCTGCACTACAAAATCCTAGCCTTTCTAGGTCCAGAGAGCAAGAAAGGGAGAGAAGGAAGAAAGGAACTGATACTTTATGCATCTCCTGTATTTCAGAAACTCTACTGAACAGCAGTTGAATAGTTGTACCAAGCACAGCCGCTCAAATTCTCGTCATATAGATATATTGAGCTAGATATAGGAATGGTTATTTTTCAAAGCACAGGAGAGAATGAAACGTGTGCAGGAGTCTTGCAATCTTTTGAATTGGCTACACATAGGGAAATATAATTTAGTCTTTCACGTAATAAGAATATAGTTAGATTTGTTCTCGCTCTCCTTCTGGTCTGGCCCAACGGCGTAATTTTAGATGATTTACGTATCTGTACAGAGTGCATCCATTCCCCAGCTTCCCCGATGTTATTTCTTCATCAGATTGGATTCATTAGATTAGATTGGGCCATAATTCCACTTTTTCATTTGTTCCTCTTCAAATGGATCTTCACAGATAAATGCCTCTAGCATAAATCTTCCTAGAGAAAAGTCACCAGCCCATCCTAATGATGGCCAACTTAGAAATGTTTAACTCTTTACAAGAAAAAATAAAGAAGCCAGCAGTTCATTTTATCCTCAGGTTATTAATATGATGTCATGCTTTGCCTAGACTGTTCAGGTTCCCAAATCTCAAATCAAAAACTCTATGAATTTTGGGTGCTTTTAGCCAGTCTCTGGCACTAAGAACATTTGTAAAATGTTAAGAATAAGGAAATGCTGACAGATGAAAAACTTGAGAAAGTTAAAGGGTGGCGGGGAGGGGTTGATGGTCAGGAAGGAGAAAGGGAGAGAGTGAAAAATATATTACAGAGGCAGTAATAGAGACATGGATGAGGAACGAAGCTGAGTGTGCATTTGTGAGCTATACCTGACCACAACAAGCTCAACTTTCAAATAAAATAGAAAATATCAAAGGACTTTGGGAGAAGCCATTCAATATCATGGCAATGAGATTAATTTATATATTTTTGAGTGTAGTTATCAGTAATTGATAGAAACAATAATCACAAGTAATTGCTAGTTTACAACTATTTCAGTAAAAACATCGCCCCTTCTGATATGTGTTTAATCACATTTGAATGGCATAGGCAGAGAAAGCAGAGCAGATCAGTTTGGAGCTCACTGTGGCCCAACTTTGGGGTGTGTGACAGGGGAAAGACTCAGAAGTAACAGTGATAATAAATAAGAGTCCTGAACAGATGTCCTGGGTACCACATCAGAAGCCACCTGGAGCGGGTGACTGCCCATGGCATCTCGGTGGGGAGTGTTTAATTACTGGAACCAGGGCCACAACTGACCAAAAGACATCTACCCCTGTCTTGGAAGGAATTTTATTCTTTTCCACAGATGCATTTCCCTGGAGGCCTCTTGATGGTAGAGTTATCTGCAAACATGCAGACGTGACTTTCTAAGGGGTCAAGCCCCACCGCCTGGAGTTTATGTGAGTTCTTGTTACTAGACAGGCCAGGAGAGTGACAAGTCCTGAGGACGGTGGGCAAGATACAAAAGCAAATAGAGATGAGGGACATGGTCAGTGCTGGATATCATGAGAGCAATGAGAAATGTAAAACCCAAAGCTGGGGATGGGGGAAAGGGCCAAAACTGGACCTAAGCCAAGAAACAAAGGGTTCAGGAATACACGTTTTTCTTTATTTTCTTTATTTATTTTACTATTTATCTGTTTGAGTCTTGGGGACATCTTTCTCAGTCTCCCTTTTCCTATCTGTGTGAGGTTGCTAGGGCTGCCATACACCAGAGACTGGGGCTTAACGACAGAGATTTGTTTTCTCACAGTTCTGGAGCTTGCAAAGGTCAAGATCAAGATGTCGGCATGGTTGGTTTCTTCTTCAGCCTCGCTCCTTGGCTTACAAACAACTACCTTCCCCTGTTTTGATATTAAATTAGATTAGATTATAATATACGATTTAAATATATAATATTATATTATATGTATAGTTGTGTTGTCATATATTCTTTTATATATATTATATTATACTATACGATATGTATATAATTTTTTAATCTTATTATATACTTCAGAAACAAAAGTGAGGCCAACTGCCATTGCTATGGCTGGAAAGTCTAAAGACTGGGTTCTGTTGTGCACTAATGATAGAGCATTTGATTAAATCTAAATGCATATAATTATTCAGAGAGATGGATGATTTAGACATCCTTTTCTACCACTCTTATTCACTGTATTATTTCAGAGTTCAGAGATAGGCATGGGTCTTATTTCTAGAAGATATATTTTTCTCTTTCTCTTAAAAATAGCTTTATTATGACATAATTGACATACAATAAATTGCACATGTTTAAACTACACTTTGATAAGTTTTGACATATATATTACATATATGATATTATATGTGTATATGTATACCCATGAAAAGACTGCCATTACGGCAGGCTGAAAAATGGCCCCAAAGGTGTCCATATCCCAATCTCCAGAAACATCAAGTATTTGACCTTACATGGTAGAAAAGACTTTGCAAATGTGAGTAAGTTAAGGATCTTGAGTTGGGGAGATAATCTTGGATGATCCAGTGGGCCCCAGGTGATCAGAAGGGTCTTTAGAAGTGGGAGAAGGTGATGTAATGATAGAAGCTGAGATTGGAGCTATGGGAGGTTGGGGTCATGAGTCCCAGCAGCTGATAGCCTCTACATGCTGGAGGAGAGAAGAAACAGATCTGCCCCTGGAGTTTCTAGAAGAAACATTCCCTGTTCATACTGTGACTTTAGCTCCATGAGACTCAATTCGGAATTCTGACCTCCAGAAGAATAAATTCATGTTGTTTTAATCTACTGTTTGTGACAATTTGTTACAGCAACAATAGGAAACTAATACAATCAGAATCAAATATTTCTCATGGCCCTTTGTAGTCCTTCCCTCCCACTCTTCCTTGCCCTGACCCCATTCCCAGGCAATCACTGACCTGTTTTCTGTCACTAAAGAATTGTTTGCATTTTCTAGAATTTTATATAAATGGAATTATATAGTATGTACTCTTTTTTTGTTTGACTTTTTTTCTGTCAGCATAATTATTGTAAGATTTATCCACGTTGCTATGTTCCTCAATAGTTTATTTTCTTTATTGCCTAGAAGTATTCCACTGCATAGATATAACACAATCTCTTTCTCCACCCACCCACTAATGGACATTTGGATCATTGCCAGATGTTGCCTATTAAAAATAGAGCTGCTATGAACATTCATGTATAAGTCTTGGTGTGAACACATGTTTTCACTTCCTTAAACACTTGGGAGTGAAATGACTTGGTCATATTGTAGATGTATGTTTAACATTTTAAAAAATAGTCAAATTGTTTTCCAAAGTGGTTTTACCACATGACAGTCCCACCAGAATGTAAAAGAGTGCCAATTTCTCCATATCTTCACCAACATTTGGTATGACCAGTCTTTTTAATGTTACTCTAATAGGTATGTAATAGTATCTCATAGTGGGTTTAATTTGCATTTCACTAATGACTATGATGTTTAGAATCTTTTCATGTGTTTATATCCATCTTTTTTTCTTCTTAAGTGAATTGTCTGTCCAAAGCTTTTCCCCTTTTTTTTGTTGGGTTGTTGCTTTCTTATTATTGAATGTTCAGAGTCTTTATTCATTCAACAATATAGATAAGTAAGACCTATCATGAACCACTCTGCACACATCAAAGAAAAGGCAGACAAAATCTTTTTCCTCAAAGAAATGATACTCCTTCACACAAGGTCTATTGCCATGTCTTTAGTCCTGGGTGGATCTCTGTGACTGCTCTGATGAGTAGGATGTGGCAAAGTAACAACATAGGATTTCAGATTTTGGAGGTTAGCTCAAAAAAGGTGGAAGCCCCTGGCACTCATGTACTTCCCTCCAGCCTTCAGCCCTTAAAACTTATCCCCCAAGTCATGAGAGCCTCAGGCCACATGCTGAGGCCACATGTTCCAGCCAGCGGTGTCAGCTAAGGTCTCAGCCAACAGCCTTCATAGTACCTCAGCTGCTAAGTGGAGCAGACAAGCATCCCCTGATCGGCCCTTCTCAAAATGCAGATTCATGAGCAAAATATCTGTTGATGGTGGTGGTGTCGTTATTCTTGTTATTTGAGGCCACTAAGTATTGGGTTGGTTTGCTATGCAGCAATAGTTGCCCAAAATAAAAACCACAGCAGAGAATGGCATTGTTACACTGAAAATAACATGTTTGGTATTCAGAATAGTTTTTTTCCTACAGCAGATGGGTATATTTATTTATTTTTTAAATATATCTTTTTATTTTTCGATTATAGTTGACATATAATATTATATTAGTTTCAGGTATACAATATAATGATTAGATATTTATATAACTTACAAAATGATCACCCCAATAAGTCTAGTACAAATGAGTATATTTATTTAAACAAACACATTCATACTTAAACTTTAGAGCATATACGTGAAACTAAAAGCTTGCTTTTCTAATTTTATGAGCATTTGCTTCAAAACTCGAATATGCTCATTTTACAGCAAATGGTTAGAAAGTCAGAATTTCAGAGCTGAAAATGACATTTTTAGTCTTCTGTCTTTACTGTACAGCGTAGAAAATGGAAGCCAGCATTCTTTCTATTTTTCTTATATAACCTGGGTAATAAAGATACGCTTTCCTGCTTAGTCACTCTCTTGATGACTTCTCCATTTAAGATGAATCACATTAAATTTGTTAAGAAAATATCCTTTCCTTCCTTATCCAAGAAAACACTTCTGTTAAGAAGCTAAATTTATCTCCCAAGTTATTGAAATTCCAACTTGCTCACTGCCCAGCAACAATGCTACATGCCTCATAGAATGGAGAGTGGAGAAAGCTGCAGGCTGTGGGTGTTCACTCTGTCTGAGTTCAAATCCCGGCTCCACCACCTGTGTGGCTTTGCTCAGTTCACTCGATCCTTCCTGGACTTGCGTTTCCTCATCTGTAAAGTGGAGGTGTGATATAGTATGAGATAGATCTCAGGATTTTTGTGAATAATAAATGAAATACTATTTAGTAGTGCTCCTGAATCATAGCCAATACTCTGAAGATAGCAGCAACTCTTGTGACTCCTCCACCTGCTTCAACAAGGGACCTCGATTTCCATTCATGAGACTTTCTTACTGTAAAGATAGAATAATTCATCTTTCTAATCTCTCTTTTCAAAAAGTCCATTAAAACCCTGAACACACTCGATCCTGTCTGATTGCGGAAGCTAAGCAGGGTCAGGCCTGATTAGTACTTGGATGGGAGACCACCTAGGAAGACCAGGTGCTGTAGGCGTAAAAAATAAAAATAAAAAATAAGAGATTGTAAGCTGACCAGGTCCTTGCAATCTGTGAGGTCAACTAAGGGTTGCCGCGCCAAAAAAAAAAAAAAAGAAAAAGTCCATGAAAGTCTGTGTGAGCCATTAAAAAGAGTTTAGGTTTATCTTGATGGCAATTAGGAGGCATTAAAGTGGTGAAGCAGAGAAGAGACATCATTCGATGTCATATTTAATAGCAATCACTTTGACTGCAGTGTGGAGGAGGGACTGGGAATGGGGCCACTTGACTAGAGGATGGATAAGAAAACTATTGGGAGACTGGGCTCATATTGTGGTAAAGGATGTCAGTGGCCTCAGCTAGAGTAGCAGTAATTGGACATAGACAATAATTATTATAATTATAGCTGGGAATGGTCACAGGAAGAGAATTCGGTCCAGAGTGGCAAAAGAAAACTATACTGTCACAGAAGTAAAAGAAGAAAGCATTGTAAGGAGGAAGTAGCTACCAGGATAGATCTCTGTTGAACCAATGAGGAGAGTCCTGAAATAGTACCTGGCTGTACTGGAGACTACTTGAGAAGCCATCCTATGGAGGTCTACTCTTGAAATGCCTTCAATAGTCAACCTCTAACACCTCCCTGGGATTGAAAGGACTTCTGAAGGTCCCCTGCCCAAGTTTTTATTGTCCCTCAGAGAGTCGAAAGAAACATTCTCTCGCCATCTGTGACATTGCTCTCAGTTCACACCAGGTTCCCTCACTTCCATGTCTTCTCCAATTATGATCCCGAATCTTTGAGTTGGGTGAGGCCTCCAAGATCGTCCAGCCCAACCCCTCATTTTGCATCTGAGGTTATAGAGACTCAAAAAATTTCAGTGACTTGCTTGGGATCACAGGTAAGAAAGGACACTAACCTAGACACAGACTTTGGAAGAGACAGCCATGAATGACTGAGTCTGCCCTTCTGGTGATGTTGAGTGGAGGCTGGACTTGGTGAGCACCGCCCTCAGTACCTGAGGCTGAGTCCCTTTGCTGAAGGGTTCTCTCCTTATGGGAAAACCAACAGGGTCAGGGCAGTAGGTGTCCCTCGATGCCACTGTGCTAATGCAAGCTACTTTTACTCAAGACTTTTCTCTCTGCAACTCCTACCCATGTTCTAAATCTACTCCAAAATCTATTAGATGCAGTATTAAATAAATTTGAAAAATTTTACAACTACCATGTAAAAATGGCATCTGGGAATCCACATTTAGCCTCAGTGAGCACCGGTCTAAGATATTCCACCAAGGCCCGGCGACAGGTCAGTAAGGCAGCCACCGGCCCAGTGATCCATGAGAAATGGCGCCCCGACACCCAGATCAGGGAGGTGCACAGCAGTGGGAGCCACGTGCTGAGCACTCACTGACAAGTGGGGAAATGTTACACAGTGAACTTGGGCTTGAAGAAAAATAGGCTTTGATGGGTGGGGAAGAACATTCCAGTCCAATGTACGACTTGATCAGACAACGCCTATCATAAAACCTTTAGTGTATTAGTGTGCCAGTCCTTCCAAACGTGCAACTGTGAAACATGGACAAACCTGAAATACAAGTAGTCCAACTAAAGCAGACCCAGTTCCTGTCAAGAGGGGTAATTCCTCCACAGTTCAGGCTGACTGCAATCTAGAATAAACTGACGTACAAAACAGCGATTGGCAGACTTTGGACATTTTGTCTCCAAGTATCAAAGCAATGCCTGTCAGACTGCTTCTTTAGGGACGCAGGTGGGCAGTCCGCATACAAACTGCAACACAGGAACCCCCTTCCTAATTCTGAGTGAGGTCCTTGAACTTGGACCCATAGAACTTATTTCATCTCAGGAGAAAACTTCCAAAGAGTCTACAAGCGGGTGACAATCATGATCTCATACTTGATCCTTGGACTCAAACACAAGCGACGTGAAGGCGGGCCTCCTGGACCTGAGTGGCTTCAAAACGGTCTGCCTTCTGCAGTTCTGCACGGGAACACACGGGGGCAGCAGAGTCCAGCCGCCCCTGACTCGGGGTGCGTCGTAACTGGAATTTGAGGGGCGCGCTCAGCCCTGCGAAATAAATCAGCGGGACAACACTTTCCCAGTATAGGTAACCGGAAGGAGATGAAGTGCTTGCTGTATTCAGTAGCTGCAACGGTTATGGCTTCAAGGCGCAAATTGAGCTAGTGGCTCTGTAACTAAATCCAACCAAATTCGTTACATGAAGGAAAACTTGAGGCTTAAGATGAGCCCTGCTAATGAGTGATGGGTTTTGTTATCTATATAAATTAACATATATAGATACAGATATAAAATAAATTACTTAATTAAAAATATAAGTATATACATTACATATTATACATAATATATATTCTTTGAAAGGAGGACTTCTATACCTCTTTTTGTTCTACCAGTGTGTCTTCAATAGGCATACGTTTGTTAAATAATGAGAAAATATATAGACTCAACAAACTTAAAAATAGAAGGAAAATTCACATTATATGAAAATCTAGCATTATAGATCAAGGAGGCTTTTTTCTCACAATAAAAGATGTTTCAGTTTATAAAATAATTAGCAATATGAACACTTTAAGTGACAATTTCCATTCATGAATTTATTCAACAAGTACCTTCTGAGCACCTCATATGTGTGCCAGGCACTCTTTCAGTTTCTGGAGACAGAAAGATAAGGGAAAAAAACAGTTACTGTCCACGGTGAGCTCACAATTGAGCAGCTGTGAAATAGTGCCTGTATGAAAGGAATAAATGAAATACCGTGAAGACAACAGAGATGGAGACCATGAACTCTGCAAGGAGTAGAGTACAATGAGGCTCCCCAGAGGATGTGACACTTGAAGTGTGTCTTCAAAGATTAAATAGGAATTGGCCAGGTAGGGTGGCAAGTGGCACCTCAGGCAGAGGGGAACGTCAAGGCAAAGTTCATGGAGAGCTGGAAGCAGGAGGTGTGGGGTGGAATTAGGGGGAAGGTTGAGCCCTGAACCAGGATGGTCTGACCAGAGGGTGGAAAGCCTGGGACACCAGCTTGGACTCCCACCATGGGTAACGGCAGCCAGCAGAGTTTCTCTTTTGGGTCACGCCTGTGATCTGGCTACAGCGATGCCATCATGGCACAGAGTCCTGGTGGAGAGTCAGAAGGACAGGCTGGCTGGGATTTGTTAACAGGTTCTCTACACCAGTGACTTTCAAATTTTTAAACTGCAACCTGAAGTAAGGTGTACATTTTACAAAACAACCCACTGTGTAGAAACATGTGTGTGGAAGGTACATTCTTATAATGCAAAGTTACACACGACTTGTGATATATTCTGGTTTCATCTATTCTCTGTTTTGTCAATAGAGATTTGGTAATTCACCAATAGTTGCAACTAGAAGTTTGAAAAATATTAAATAGTTTAGTACTCAAAGTGCTCGGGGTCTCTCAGCCTTGCACCACTGACATTGTGGGCAGATGATTTGGGTCCCGAGGACTGTCCTGCTTATTGTAGGATGTTTAGCAGTGTCCCTGACCTCTGTCCACTGGATACTAGTAGCATCCTCCCTTGAGCTCTGACAACTAAAAATGTTTCCAGATTTTGTCAAATGTCCCCAGGATGCAAAACCATCCCCAAGGGAGCTCTACTTCCCTAACCACCTGACGCAGGGGTGAGTCCTTCAGGAGCAAGTGGCCTACATCCACAGGGCTTACTCTCCGCCCACCAGAGGAGAGGCACTTTGACAGATCTTGAGTGGGAACTAGAGGGAGGGCTCTAGGGCCAGTGAGAGGTCCTGGCAATGATCTTTTGGAAATCTACCTCCACTTAAAGCAAAGATAGCCACACTGTTCTTCTTTCTTGTCGTTACCTCAGACATTTTGTGAAGAGCTGAAATCCAGTATTTATAGGCCTGAAAGGCACCTCCAGAACCAACTGCTAAATGTAAAAAGAAACTTTAAGCAGATATGGATTCAAATGAAAAGGAGACGTGCAACTGTGCCAAGCACACCCCTTTACCTTAAACTTGTTTGGGAATTTTTTTGTGCCCCCAAAATAAAATTAAATAAGATACACTGTTTTGTAATTTTTGTGCCTTTGTGGCATTGAATAATAATTTGCCTGCCTTTAGCTGAAGTTTCAACTTCAAGCCATACAAGAAAAACTAAACTTTTAAATGCCTGAGCTCTACTGGGAAAACTGGGGAATAAAAGTTTAGGGAAGTGCAAGTTGTCCTCTGCTGACCTATCCTGTGGAAAATTATTACTTTGATGCAATTATAGCCTCCATGTGTACTACCTGGCACAGTCTCCCACCTGTCCTCAAAAACAAAAAGGCCCACAGGCCAAATCAAAGTGCTAGAAGCACATAGTTTATTAAATGTATTTAAACATCATCCAAGAAGTGAGGGCAAGATGTGGTGGGTTAACTAGCAGGGCAGCGTGCAGGGGGAGGACAGCCCAGATCTCCCGAATCCTGGGGCATGGAACATTGTCATGTCCCGTCTCTCCCTCCCACAGCTGCTAAATCCCCACTGAAGATGTGGTTACAAAGACTAGAGTTGGGGTTGGAGCAGGGCTCAACAAATAGAGAGTGCCAGGAGCTAGTAGCACATACTCTTCTTTCCGGAGACATGCTGTTCTTTTGAGAGACGCTGTCACCCAGAATAGCTGCAGCTCACCAGTTAGCCTCGCTGAACAGCCACAGTTTTACTGGTATATTCCTGCCTAGGAGTGACAGAGCTGTCAGCCCAGAGGGGCATTCCCATGATGTCGTCACTCCATCCCTTTTCATCTGTCAGTACACTAGTTTGTGCCATCAGATACTTCACTTAAGCTGTCTCTTCCTCAAATGCATCTCACAGGCATGGATTTAACACATGTATGAATTCTGCCCACATTTCACAAGCTATTTGCTCACTCATTTTCTAAGTCTAATATGCCCTTCAAGATTCTCCTGTATCTCATGAGCTACAAGCTCACTTAGCATCTTTTTAATATTCTGTACGAGATTTGTCCTTCCGTTTATCTTCTGGCTCTCTAGAGCAAAATTAAATATACTCAATATGGCAAAGGCCCATTACAGTAAGAATCTAAAGTTCATTTGGAGTAAGTTTTGGGAACTCTTCTCCTATCAAACTGTACCCAAGTTATTACCAGGAATCTAGTGAACTAAAAGTCTTTTACAAGCCTTAGCATGCTAGAACTGGCATTAAAATAATGATGACTACCAAATAACAACATGGAAAAATGTTCAGCTCTTCTGAGAGTGGAGAAAAGTGGAATAGCTTCATGCAACCAGGTACAAAGCGTAGACCCAGGCCTGGGAACAAAGGAACACCACAAGATTTCTTCAATCGGATTGCAATAATGGATCTAGGGCTGATTTTTTTTCTCCATTTTATAAACTTGTCTCAATGTTGTAACAAAAAAGTATTTAAAAGCTGATACGAACCTCATCCATCACCAGGTCAAGCACTTTCAATTTCCTACACCAGGATGTCCTTTAAAAGGTAGACTAGTTCTATTAGTCTACACTCTGCATTTTAATATAGATCTTTCTTCTAAGGCACTGACATCCTGGCCCTCAGCAAACGAACACATCCTCTGCATCCTGGCTGCTTTGATGGGATGTGTGTCAGTCTGAAAATTTGAATTCTAAATATGTTCACCTTAAAAATGCCCAATTCCTCCCCTAAGTGACTATTCCTAGAGGAATGTCTGGGCACTGTGAGTGACACAAATGGAAAGAGAAGGCAAATCATGCATTTTTCTAAAAAGCGCTATTGCAGCATGATATAAAAGACATTATGCCTCAAAAAGTCGCTGGATTTTAAAACTGTATATTCAGGTGATTTGCACCCCAGCTCATCTATCCCCAGTGTTTTGCAATAGTGAAGCATTAGACCCCTGCGGTTGTCGACCAAGGTCAGTGCCTCCAGGTGGCCTCCCCAGCTGTTCTTGAACCCCGTACCCCCACCCCCCACCCCACAGACACACACACACACACACACACACACACACCGCACACACAACACACTGGGACCTCCCTGTCAGATTCACCAGGCAGTGACAGCATTAAGCCTCTCTCCTGGGATAGGAAGCATATATATTACCCTTCCATTTGCTTTTTCTATCAGATGACCTTCAACTAGGGAGTCTGTGGTCAGCAGCTTATCATCTGCTGCCAGTTTCTGCATTCGTTAGATTCTAGCTCACTTCCCTAAGGACTGTGTATGGAGGCTACTGTGAAGGTCACAGAATGGGGCGGTAGAGTTCAAGTTGATCAGGAACTAGGATTCTCAGCCTCAACAACCTGCCCTTCAGGAAGGATAACTCGCCCTTCAGTATTCAAATTCCAGAAACAGGGTGTCTAAAAAGAGAGGTAGAAATGTGCTTTCTGCACATCAAGAATTTGGAAGGTATTTGTGGAAGTGGATTTTGAAAGTGCTTGACCAAATAGTATAAAAAATCAATTTTAGATCAGCTGGATATATGATATGACTACATTTGCCAAAGAGGCTGTGTTCTGTCTACAGCCAAGACAGCTGGCTGGAGAGCTGGCAATTCACAGGATGGCCAGCACAGAGCTGGACGGAAAGCTGGCTATGAAAACTGACATCCAAAGGCCATGCATTCTTTGCTATAATGAAAGTGAAAGAAATCAAACACCTGGAGAGACAGGAACGCTAGACTGGGTTTGTTTGTTCTGCTCCCATACCCACGCTCTGTTCCCCAAGGTCTCCTTCATCCAGACTTTAAGGAAGAGACAGGTGAAGGAAGCGTTAAGGCACTTCCAGGATCTGTGCTGGCTATTCTTACTTGACTGGAATGCTTGTGGGAGGAGCGGGCAACTGAGCGGGCTTTAGGATCTCCGGGGGTAGAAGAGGAATCAGGTGTGGCAGCAGTGACTATCTGAGTCTAGGCGGGTGGCATAATCTAACAGTGAATTATGGACATGTCCTGTTCCATGTCCCAAACCAGACCTCAGGGGTCTCTACCACCTTGAAGATCCAGCCTACAGGACATCACACTGGTCCCCTGCACAAACAATATAGTAACCTGGATTCTGAGAGTGGGAAATGGCAGGTCCCTGGAAACCTTGGTTAGACGCTCGTATGATGAAGAAAAGACAATGACAGTAAAAAGAGAGGCACCTGCCAGCTCAGTTTCTGATGATGTGGGTGTCTATTGGAATACCGCTTACAAAGTAGAGCAAGTGACCTCACTTTGTTCCCCCTGCCATGATGAAGGGCACCCAACCTTCAGTGCCTCTTTGGATTTTGAAGATAATATCAACCCTATTTGAGCGTCATGAACTAAATCACTTTCCGGATGACGCCAAAGCTTTCCCGGTCTGAGCTATAGAGTGAATTCTGCTACTCACTCCGTTATTAGGTGGAGATTCCCTGTTACTTGAAATGTATGTTAAATTAACTAAAATACCTTATTTTGAAGGCCTATGAAATTTCAGAACCCTCGCTCAGATTTCTGTGGCTGTTCAACATACCTGTCCTCACAGTCTCCTCTCATTCAGGAAGCCCCCTCAGTGGTGGTGCCACTAAGCTGCAGCACCAAAATACACACTTAACATAGTAGGAGAAACAGAACTGTAGGTAACAGGGTTTTTTTATTATTATTATTTAAAATAATAATAATAAATGGAGCCATTTTAAAGGTGCTGCCATCCCAGAGGGCATGCCTTGCATATCTTATGCCTCAAACCTTGGAATGTTAAAAACAGGGCAAAATAACCTTTGGACTGAGCTTAAAGCAACATCGTGTCCCAAAGAATTGTTTGTAAAGATAACAAGAAAGCAGCTTTTATTGCACTGATGACTACTGGACTGAAAATTAAAAACATTGTTTAGAATTAATATCGTTGTAAGTTTATCTACACCAATAAAAATGTCTTTTTTCTACTGATATATTGTTCCTTTTCGCTTTCTCATAAATATCCTTGGCCTTTATCTCCTAATCAAAATACTATTTGGGTTTCTGCTTGAATCAGTAATTCTAGAATGGCTATTCTCTCTCTCTCTCTCTCAAATAAATGCTTTGCCTCTCACTTTAAAAGGCCTCTTATTTTTAGGTCAAGAGTAAGGACTACAGTTCTCATTACAGCAGCAAAGCCTTGGCCATATTCATTATCTTCCTTCCCCATTCCAGCTGCATTAGCTCGAAAGCATCTGAGCTGCCAAGACTCCTCCATCTGGTCGAGTGACCTAAACTTTCATTCTCAAAGGATATGAGTACTTACTTGTCCCATTATGTTGTGTTGCTATGCTTTTTTATTAGCTTTAGTCACTGGACTTGCTATATTAAGAGGCATGGCACTCTGATGATTCCCGAAATTCAGAAACACTCACCCCTGCTACATTGTGTCATGGCAAAGAGACAGCCCCTTTGATAATCAAGATCAGCTGCCTCAGCAAGAAGGTCACCCTCTCTGGGGCCTGTTCACTCAGTGATTTGTGGAGTAAGATGGCAGTCTCAATTTCCAGTTCAGTGGTATCATTGCTCTGTCCCTTGTGCTGATAACAACCACCAACCAGTGGAAACCAAAGCTGTGGGAATGGATGCAAATATGTGCAGATGTATCATTAGTTATAACGGTGAGGGGTCTACTCCATGTCTACTGGTTGGTGCCTAGATGCTTCTTTTTCAGCTTGGTAGAAACAATACTAGCTATTGATCACTGATTAAGAGCATATATTGCATCCTGTAAGATACCTTTCCAACCTTTCCGAAAGTTGGTTTCCTCTGGTACCATACTTGAGTCTCAAGAGGACATTTCACCATTTTAAAAGGTCAGCATTATATGGATGCTGAGGTACCTTTTGACTATCAATGAATCCATTGAGCTAGGCAGGAGGAAGGAGGTTGTAAAATAATTTCCTTAGTCAGAAGTAGTGTTTTGTGGGGTACCACTACCATGAATAGGGCATTCATGAGTTCTCTCTTGGTCTCACAGGGGCATCGTACCCAATACGGATGTCTATTCCGGCAAGCACGAATCACTCACCCCTCCAAAATGTACTCTAGCTGCCTCCAAGTAGCTGGCTGGTTTTCCTCCAGCTTAGTATTTGGTATTGCATCAGGGATTAGAGTTGGTCAACAACACTGGCAAGTCCATCACTCAACGGTCATAGTGGATGTCAGCCTCGCTCAAGGGGATGCTCACGCTGCCAAGCCCTGCTACCCAGACTTTCCCCCATGGCCACTTGGTTCACTTTGCCCATCACTGTGCCACTGGAAAAACACTGGGATGATTGAGAAAGAGGCCAATTCGTATAAACAGGGCACATTTTGTGTCCACCTGATGATCAGAAGCCTCCTCCAAAGTGGGGACCCCTCAGTGAAATATAACATGAGCCACAACTATTCTCACATGCCAGGCTCGTTTTGGGAGGTGTATGCACGTGATCTTCCCCGGATCTTTTTGTCACTTTAACTAGTCTTTTTCTGTCCATCTGGCCAAATAATAAGCCACGGCCTATGAAATAGTATAAATTCTGATC
This sequence comes from Pteropus medius, assembly GCF_902729225.1. Lineage (NCBI taxonomy): Eukaryota > Metazoa > Chordata > Mammalia > Chiroptera > Pteropodidae > Pteropus > Pteropus medius. The sequence continues at coordinate 4,131,296 of NW_024350921.1, read as the reverse complement.
TCGGTCCATCTTTCCTTCTAGGAAAACAAACGACATGTACTATTTTTAATTCTTCATGAAAGAAATTCTCTTTTCTGCTGTCCTCTAAGGCCATACCTGAATGAGGATATATAGGCACAGCAGTCCAGTTTGCACTGGTGCGAGCATATCTGTGGCACCATTTGTAAACCAAGTTCTATTTTTTTCCTTAATTGGACCATTTATAGGGAACTCCCCAAAAAGGCTTAGTTGTGGGTTGAGAATAAGATGGCCCTTCTGGAGTAAGCATACTGGGAATGTGAGCTACATATTATTTATTTATTGCTGTAAGATCCACTTGAGCTCAGTCTCATACCAATACCACCTCCAAATGACAATAGAGTACTAATTGTATACCCAACAGGATGGCATTCTACTTCAGACAATACCCATCCCATGAGGGAAGTTCAAGTTGAATGGTCAAATGATGTACAATGGTCAGTTTCTACTAGGACCCAATAGTAGGCTAGGAGCTATTTCGCAAAAGAGAATGGTTATGTTCCACAGGCTTTGGCCAAAACCCTGTCACTAGCACCATACAGCCTATACATTGCCATGATGCTGAGCCAGCATTATTTTCTCTGGAATAGTGAGAGAATCAAGTCCCCATACTTTTCAGATAAAAGAAAACATCTTCTGGTATTCACTGTTTATTGAGACAGAAGGGAGAAAAAAGATAATTTCCAGGGTAGTAAACCAGGAATCTTGCTGACTTATTCTGATAAAATGATCACACTTGCACAGTCACTTTCACTGGAGTAGGATCAGGACTATGAGAATTCACAATCACTTTCCACAATCCACAGGTCTTCTACATAGACAAAACTCTCATTAAATGGTGTGAAAAACATCACTATCTCTGTATTTTTTAAGATTTTGATGTCTGTACGCTTTCTGCCAATGAACGTGGCTATTTCCTCTGGTCTACAGTTTTGGTGAGGAGAGGAGAAGGCACTTCAGTAAATTGTCCTTCTTACCTTTCTACCTTCACGAGAGCTAATGTGGAGATTCTCATAATAGCGGGAGATGCTGCAGCTATCCCATTTCCATATTCAGGAGATAAACAAAGGCTAAGTTAAAGGCGCATTGTGACACAGTGAGATTCAGAGTAAATGTATCTTTACCTTGTATTGACTATTGGACCACAGTGATCTTCTGAGTCCCCTGACTCTGAGCCAGGATCCAACCAGTCCAGAAATTTCTCGGCATTTTTCTTTCTTCTGGTAAATGACTCCGAGAATCTTTTGAAAGGACAGGAGAAAAAATTACAGAATGTACTTGTCTTTTTACCAGAGGGCTCTTCCTCATGAGTTCTCTCATTTATTAAAGGAACTTTGGTCTATGAATTGACACAAGTCTGAGAAATTTACGACTCTCTTGTGATGACCCAAGTCAGATCTTCTTTTGACAAGCCTAGGACTTTTTAGTTATACAGATTAAGTGGATAAGTGAACTGCCCAATGATTTCAGCACCCAAGATCCCTGTGGGTCACAGTATGATAATTACCACCCAGCCCCAGCCCTGTAGCTGTTATAGCAACAAGCCCTGCCTTGCTGTTAGTGACATGTGTTGCTGTTTGATTTCAGCTCCCCTGCAATTCCATCAACTCTGTTGAAATAAAGAGGTTATTTCAATGGCAGTAACTCTCTTCTCCATCTCTGGCCTGCAGAGAATGGGTCTTATACCTGTTTTTAAAGATGTTAGTATTCTTCTTAGTAATATATGTCTCCATGCATTGGTATTTCCAACTTCCAGTTAATATTCAAGTAAACAAAACCATCCCAGGTACACACGATAGCTCATTAGATGCAGAATCTTTGATCAGTTGATCCAATAGATAAATTTAGTAAGATCAAGAATCTCGTTTAGTGCCCTTGGAATCTATTCCACACGTAATTCCTCTAGGTTTGTGCTGCTATAAACTTTCAAATCTTATAAATCTTTTAGTACTTAAACTTTCTGTTCCCAGATGTGATTAGCTCTTGAGACTCCTAGGGATGTGACCCTCATGATGGGTCCACTATGGTGGCAGAGTTAACATCCTTAAAGGGACTACTTCAGGTCACTACTGCATGGTATTCCAGCAAGGGAGGAACAGCCACATTAGACTGGCAGTGGGTCTACTTGTCAAGGAGGGCTCAGTGGGGTTGGGAGATTCAGGATATGACTCATTTGAATCTTATCAGGTGTCATCACTCAAATTTTCTAGGTCCCACTCTTTAATAATCAGTGCTCTAGCTTTCACCTGAGAAATGTAGCAAGGCTATGAACTCAATTATATTATAAATCAGAAACCCATGCAATCCATTTCTCCGTCCAATTTTAGGCTGTTTCCAGGCCTGGTCTGCAACTTTATTGTAAGTTTATTTAAATGTATCAAATTATATCTGTCCCAATAAGCACATGGATCCCCTAAAGACTTGCCATTTTGTGCATGACAACTCAATTTGCATGAGCCATCACCTAGGGTCCTGTGCCTGAGGCCTCCTGGGGCCGATGTAGCTCATTCTGTTTGCACATTGAAGGCTGGAAGTGCCAAGGAATGAATACACAGCCACACCTGGGAGCAGCCTGAGTTCAGTATCTGACAAGAGCATCCTCATGCCAGGAGTGAGATAACTGAGTCACATTTTAGACTGATATCCAGAGTTGTCTGGATATCAGCCCAGTTGCATCTTTTAGTGGCTACTGTCCCTTTCCTGACTCACTTTCTTACTCCTGTGCCTGGCATTTCCTCCCAAATAAATACAACATTCGAATTTGCTTCTGGGGAAATCCAAACTCACACGGGCAGAAATAGAAGTGAACTGTCTGAAATCAAGATGTTGAACCACTGAGTTAGTTTAATTATTAAGCCCTATAACCCAATTAGAAGAAGATAGCTCATCCAAAATTTCTTTTATTTCTTTTCTCTCCCACAATGGATTATCGTAGCAAACACTGGATCTGACAAGACCTTGTTTTTCAATTGGTTTATTCCAGGTGACTGTTTTTTATAATCTAAGTCACACAACAGGATGTCTAAAACATCCACTGCTCCATCTTCTATGGTAATTGTTACCTCTGTGTTTTTAAAGCCACCCGAGCCAGAGAGCTAATCTCAGATCGTCATTTTGTTGCCATCTCTTCTATTATAATTACTCTATTTATCAGTGTTTTTAACTGCAGACAGCATAATCTTCTGTAGCTGGTTTCAGCACAAAGAAATTTGTAAATTATGCACAGGCTCATTGGAGAGCTGAGGAAACTGTAAACTGAACTTCCATGGCTCAGAAACACACCCAAAAATTAGATTACCAAGGGAGTTGTCGCCTCTGCACCCAGCAAGAAACTACAGAACACAGAAGCTGCCTCTGCCATCGCCAGCTCCCAAATCACTCTGCCTGTGCCAGGAACAGAAAACCACCATATCAGGAAGATACCTTTAAAAAAAAAATAAGAAATGACACCTTCAGTTGTAGGTTCTAGTAATATACTGTCTCTGCCACAACCTGTTCTGAATTTCTTCCAGCTTGGTTCATTTCTGAACCAAAGTCTCATGCAGATACATCTGACTGGTACAGCCTAAGCGATATTGGTAACCGAGACTCCGAGGGTTTTCCAAGATGCTTAATGCTAGAAGGGAGTTGGAAGTCATTTTAACTAACCAATCCATAGTATCTGTCGTATAGTTTATTGATGCAATGTAAATATTTGTCAACAGTTAAGGATACTAAAAATTTAATTGTTTATTGCCTATAAGTACTCTTTTTTTCATTATATCATCAGAGTTATTCTTAAGTCTCTACTCTCTTAAGTCTCTGTTCAGATTTCCACTGAACAGACATCTCTTTTGAGCTCAGCAAATGTACGTGATTTCTCCTGCTCCTGGAAAAAGGAAATACACTTTCATGTCTTTTCAACAAATGGTGCTGGGATAACTAGATAGCCAAGTGCAGCAAAAAAAAAAAAAAAAAAAAAGTTGCAATGCTTTACATCCATATGCATAAATTAACTATAAATGGATATAGACCAAATGTAAGTGCTAAAATTAAGAAACAAACTT
>NW_024350921.1:4101745-4127221 GCF_902729225.1 Pteropus medius | reverse complement strand
CATATGCATAAATTAACTATAAATGGATATAGACCAAATGTAAGTGCTAAAGTTAAGAAACAAACTTTTAGAAGAAAACAAAAGAGCTTCATAACTTCGGTTTAGGCAAAGCCTTCTTTCATATGATGTTAAAAGCATAAGCACAGAAAAAAATCGAGGAAGGAAGGAAAGAGAACAGGTAGGAAGGAGAGAGGGAGGGATGGAGAGAAAAAGGAAGAAAATGGAATTCATTAAAGTTAAAAACTTTTGTGCTTCAAAAGACACCTTCAAGAAGATGAAAAGACAAACCACACAGTAGGAGAAAATATTTGTGATTCATACATATGATAAAGGCCTCATATCCAGAATATATTAATATCTTATAAGTCATCAGTATTAAAAAGACAAATTATCCAATTTTTTAAATAGGCAAAAGATCTAAATAGACATTTCTCCACAGAAGATATACAAACGGCCAATAAGCAAATGAAAATATGTTCAGCATGCATAGCCATTAGGAAATGCGAATGAAAACCACAGTGAGAATCACTTTATATTCACTAGGGTGGCTATTATCAAAAAGTTAGGTAACAACAAGTGTTGTCAAGTTGTATAAAAATCGAAACCCTCATGCACTGCTGGTGGGAATATAAAATGGTGCAGCCACTTTGGAAAATAGTTTGGCAGTTTGTCAAAATGTTAAACATAGAGTTACCATTTCGCCCAGCAATTCCACTTCTAGATGTACATCTAAGAACAAAAATTTGTATGTAAATATTTATAGCAACATTATTCATAGTATTTCAAAAGTAGAAACAAACCGATGTCCATCGATTGATAAATGGATAAATAAAACATGGCTTATTCATACAATGGAATATCATCTGGCAATAAAAAGGAATGAGATACTGATATATGTTATAATGCACATCAACCTTGAAAATATTATGCTAAGTGACAGAAGCCAGATGCAGAAGACCACATATTATATGATTCAATTCATATGAAATGTCTAAAACAGGCAAGTATACAGAGACAGAAAGTAGCTTAGTGGTTTCCTAGGACTAGGGGGAGGTGGGACAGTGTTGGGAGTGAACAGTGATGACTGAGTACAGGGTTTCACTTTGGGGTAGTGAAAATTCTCTAAAGTTGTAAAGTTGATTATGGTAATGCTTGTACAACTCTGTGGATGTACTAAAAACCATTGAATTGTACACTCTAAATAGCTGAGTTGTATGATGTGCAAATTATATCTCAATACAGCTATTTTTTAAAAAGGAAATGTAATATACTTAGAATTTTACAGATAAATCAAGTGACAAATTCTCTGTCCTGGGAAAACTATTAGGACAAAGAAGTTTCATTACACAGCTAATATAAACATTTTAAAAGTTGATTTTGTTTTAGTAGTAATCTTTGTACTTACATAATGCCCTTAGTCTCTTGATTTCTTATATAATCTTTTACCTTCTGGGTTGTTTATTTTTAACGATATCCTTTGACTTCCATCTATGGCCTATATAGTCATCAATGACTTTCTTCTACTGTCTTCGTCTTCTTCATCTGAATTTTAGTTGAATTATATCCACTTTGTAACAATATATAATATTTACATTTTATTCTTCCACCCTAGTCCCTACTTCACTCTGGCCTCAGATCTACAATTAAAAATATTTAAAGTACAGCATCTGTGTTTTCACCCAGTCATCTCTTAGTTACAGAAGCTCATCTCCTACTATATTCTTCATAAGAGCTCGTAAATACAGAAATCTTGCATATTTAAAACTATATTTCTATAGCCTTGAAGTTCGAAGAAATGTTGAACTTCTTGTTTTGACAGCCTTACAGAACAAAATGGACAGAAATCATAGCCTACACTGATATAAGAGAAAACTCTCTCTAAAATAAGCTGCTAATATTTCCAAAGGGCTATACCCCAGGAGGAGACAAAACCCGAACTAGACCAGTCTTCATTCAACATTTCAGCTTGGATTTGAATCATGCAAGAAGCCTCAAATCTTTAACTTAGTTTAAGATGGTTCTAGACAAGTACTGTCCCAAGTGTCTATTGGAAACAGTCACAAATCTCCTATGAAGAAATATTTCTTCATCCTGGGCCTCAAATCATTCCTACGAATAAGTTTTCAAATATAATAACTAGTGTACAAATGTAACCAAATGCTCAAAGAAACAGACACAATAAAACAAGGGGCGCGAGGGGACAGAATTGCATATATTTCCAAAAATCGGATTTATCAGTCCCAGATTATTAAATAACCATATTTACTATACTTAAACACATAAATAAACAAATGAATTTGAAATTTCTTTCAATTAAAGAGTTAATTAGTAGATTAGACATAACTTTATAGACAAAGTAAAGTATAATATTGATCAAAAGAAATTTCCAAAAATACTACAGAAAACTAAAACAGAGAATACTGATACTAAAGTAAAGGACATAGAAGGAAAAATAAGAAGATCAAATCTCCATTTAATTCTATCCTAGAAAGAAATATGAGAGAGAATGGAGACATTATTTAAGGAGGAAACTATCGGTTTTTTAAGAGTAGTGAAAGATAACAATCCACAGATACAAAATTCCTAACAAATCTCAACTGGTAAATAAACTGAAATTTATCCTTAGAAGCATTATAGGCAAACTTCATAAAACCAAAGACAGAGAAAAAAAGAGTAGTCTCAAAGTGTTCCTGACTACACAACACCGAAGGAAGCCAGAAAGCAGTGGAATATTTTCAATGTGCTCAAAGAAAATAATTGTCAACCTAGCATTTTCTAATGAAAATACCTTTCAAGAAGGAACATCAAATGTATACATTTTCAGACAAAAACTAAGAGACTATACAACCAATAGAATAATTGAAAATAATTCTAAAGCATTCATGCATGACCTTCAGGCAGAAGGAAATGATCCCAGATCAAAGTAATGAGGAGCAAGAAGTGTTAAACACACAGATAAACCCAAAAAGAAATCTGACTGTAAAGTATAACAATAATTTTGTGGGGCTTACAAATATACGGAGAGTTAAATGTCACAATAAAATATCAGAAGATAGGAGAATGGAACGTATGCATTCTAAGGTAAACATGTTGATTAACTTTAGATTTGATAAGTTAAGTGTGTACATTGTTTTAATACCGAAAAGAATAGAAATAGACTATATAAAGTCCAAGTTAGTGAAATTGCAAGGTGAAGAAAGTGTCCAAAAATATCCAAAAGGAGGCAGAAAAAGAGAAAAAAGGAAAAATAGGACAGCATGACAAATAGAAAGTATGAAATAAGAAGATATATTTAAACCTAATCATAAGTAATGGCATTAAATGTAAGTTAATTTTAAAGTTCACTTAAAATACAAAAGATTGTTTTAAAAAAAATAATCTAGGTATATGCTCACATTTAAAGCATAATTGAAAGTAAAGGTTTGAAAGTACAAGCATGAAAAAATATATGTGGTGAATACAGAAGTGGCTGCATTGCACCTGGGCAATGGTGTCAGCCCTTCCTGGCCACAGTGACTGTTGTAGAGGAGACCCCAGCAGACAGCGGAGGGATTTCGTGTCCCCAGTGATGCTGAGCTGGGAGGATATGAGGCTTGAGCTGCCACAACACATCTTACCTCTTACAGACACAGAACCTACTAGTAAAATGAAATTACACCAGAGGCAAGTGGATTGGTCAGGTAGAGATACGGAGGCCTCTGATGTTTGAGTCCCTCCTCCCCCCACTCCCGTGATAGAAGTTACGTGGGCCCATTTTGCTTAAACTAGTTTGGGTTGGGTTTTTGTCATCTGTGATTGAAGGACTATTGACTAACAGAGTAAATCATCTCTCTGTGTACTAATAAAAATCTATGTTGGAACCTGCAAGCCTGAGGAGATATCACAGATAAGTGGCCACAGTAAGTCAACTAGTTAAACCCCTCTTGTGAGGCCTCCTTCCCGGACATCTCTCCTTACACATGACAAAAGAACAGTTTCTTATTCAGAACTTGATTGGCCTCATTTCCAAAGAAAGGAGCCTGGCTGTTGGAAATACTGGGGAAATTCTGAGCAGGAGTGGGAAGAGTCTGTGTAAAATGGAGCAAATTAGACAAACCTGCTCAGTTTGGAATTTTGCCTCAGTCCAGTCCTAACCATAAGCTGTGACATAGAAATGGTCACATTTACAAGGAGAGTGAAAAACAGAAGGATGAAATGTAACTGAACTATATTCTTTTAAATTTTACCCATTTGGCAAATAATGTCACATTGGAAAGTAAATAAGTTTTATAAGAACCCAAATTTAAGAATAATAAAATCAAAAAGCCATATCAGTTGTAGCTAATAAAAGCAATAAAAATATTGCAACAAAAGCTACTCACAGTTGTGAATATAAGTAAGACTAATCTTGGCACATCCGATATGTAACATATCTGAGGGTTGTCGCATTTTAAATCCCAAATCCTGTTCTCATCTCTTAACTCCTATACAGAAAAAGATGACTCATTAATTTTTTTGGATCACTATAACCAAGCTCTGCTACAAGGCCTACAACTCAGTGTGCTTGATAATGAAGCATGAATTATAGAGAATGTTCTCTGTTCATCTGTCTCACATCTTCACCTGACATCAGTCACATGAGAGACGTCCTCTTGGCTCAAAGATGCCTACTGCTGCATGGCCACGATGGACAATAACAGTAATAATAATAGCTAGCTCTCATGTATAGATGTCTCACATGTCTAAACATTTTACACTTATGAACTTTTTTAATCCTCACAACAACTCTCATAAATCTCCATTTTACAGAACCTTGAGAAAACTGAGGCACTGAGAGAGATTAAGTAATTTGCTTAAGTTACAAAACTGGTAAGAGCCAAGAAGGAATCAGAATGTAGGGAGTCTGCCCAATAAGCTTAACCATCACACATGGCCTCCCTAATCACAGCCCTGACAGCCAGGAGAGAATCTGCACAGCATGTGCCTAGAGGCTCATAGCCTCATGCAAATAAAATCTTTATGGGGGCCCTAATCCTATGGTACATATAAATAGTCAAACCTTCTCTGTGTCCCTGTCCAAATGAGATAGCAAAAAAAATTGTGCAGCCTGCAATGTATGCCTAGGTGTGTGTGTAACCTGTGGCAAGGCTGCCTTGCTCTGCCTACATTAGTGTTTATAACCTGTTCCCTCCCTTCCACCAATATAAACTGTCCTTAAAAGAAAGAGGAGAAATGCTCAATCATCATTTGACCTTTGAAGCACTGCTAAGTCCTTCATGCCTTCAAACATTTGCTCCTCTACCGCTTGTTGGTCCTGTCCAAGGGCCACTCCAGTCACCAAGAACAACAGCAACAAAGCCCCATTGGAGGTTGGTCTCCCACAGAGGAACTCCTTAGCCGGGGAGGGGGCATCCCCTCCTGAGAAGACTGGAGTCTCAGTGCACTTGGCCCCGAGGCTGTTTAGTTGTCACTTGATGCCCGGGGCTCAGTTTCTCTGCTTCTGCTTTGGGCCCCTTTGAAGAGTCTACCAGAGTCCAGACAAGCTTCTTGTTTCGGCTCCCAGCAGACTCCACAGGCCGGCCTTCGCCCTAGGTCTCCAATGGAAGCTCACTCAGTTTTCACTCGAAGTCCTCCTTCTCCTTCCCTCCCCTCTGCCTTCCTGCTAATGAGCAAGGACTCCTAGGAGCCTCTGGGCCACGGAGAGACCGACAAGGAGGGCCAGCACCATACAACGCTCAGGGTAGCACCTCCACCTGCCTCCGTGCAAACTCACATCTCCTGTGTTTCTGTGACCCAGTCATCCCCCTGCTCTCCCTTCCTTCTTCCCCAGGAAATTTCTGCCCTCCAAGTGGGTGGATTTTTCTGGTGGTGCTTCTCTACCACACATGTCGTTTCAAGCTGGGGCCACTCCCCCAACACACACACACAGAGACATACACACACACATACATACACTTTCAACACCATTGATAGATAAACAGCATAGTCTGCAATGTGCAAAGACCTCTAAGAGCCAGTTGGGAATATTCTGCAATTGGATGGTAGTGATAGTTGCCCAATACTGACTGCCCTGGAAGTCTCTGATCGTATGCTTCTAAGTGGCTGATGTGGGGAATTCTATGTGAATATATGAATTAGATAGATAGATAGATAGATAGATAGATAGATAGATAGATAGATAGATAGATAGATAGATAGATAGACGGACGGACAGATAGATAGAGATAGAGATATATTTTTTAAAGCAATTGGGCTGAGTGATAAAAAAAGGGAAGGGCATTGTCTGACCTGAAGTTCCTCCCATATGTACCTAATAATGAGTCATGTTCAAAAAGAAATCTATTACACCTTCCTGCTAGGGTATCTTGATGGCATGTAAGATAGAAAGTGGTACAAGTTCTTCAAAAATATACACTCTGATTTTGAAAAAGCCAAGGCCAACATTTGCAATGATTGTGGCCATGTGATGCTGTACTGAAGAGAAGCTTATGGCTCACACCCAGACATGGAGGCGACAACCCTTCTGTTTGGGCTGCTGCATGTCAGCCAGTTCTCAAAGCCCTTGAAAACACATGATGCCATCACCAGCCCGGCCATCTGTTGGTTGTGCAAGTACCAGACTGGAAATAGAAATGCCAGCCTTGGAAAGTAGAAAAACTCCTGTTTTTTGGGGTAGAAACAAAGACAGCTAGTGGAGAATTACTGAGAAATTAAGGGGTTAGGGCTGCAAGCTTGGCCAAAGAAAGATACCTCACAAATAGAAAGGACTTTTTCTAGACTCCAAACTTTACACTGAAGAATAAGCAAATGGGTCATGCTAGGTGATACTACCCATCTGAAGGTCCACCCAAATGAGTATCTAAAAAGGGCTGAGTCCAGAAATCAGGGCATTTCTTTGCCCTGATTTTTGGATTACAGCCATTCACACTTATTAGCTCTTAGCTTCAGGGAAAAATTATGAGAGAGAGCTGGTCCCTCACTATCTGTACTTTCTGGTTTTATTCTGGCACCAAGAGAGAAAGGAGGGCTGCTGGCGCCTCGCCGAAAGCAAAGCCCCAGCAAACAGCCGGCAAGGCAGTCTTGAGTATGCGCAGGCTCTAGCCCTCGGCCCTCCTCCATCCCATTCTCCAATCCATGAGCTTCCGCCCTTCACCCACCTCCTTTCTTTGTTCCTTCCTTCCTTCCTCTCTCCCTCACCAATTCTCACAAGTATATAGGCAGGTGTGGGTTCAATGAAGTGTGTCAGTGACTCCTTAGCATGAATGAGTTTAGCATATTGTGGTCAGTAATTGCCTAAACATTTGGGACATGGGACAGATAAGTTTTATGGCAGAAGAGGGGTGGGGAGCATGGAAGTTTCAGGACTGGGTAGGAATGTGCATCCTTACTGGACTTCCAGGCCTTTGCCAAGCAACTCTGAGCTCTGTCTGTTGTCCTCGACATAATTCTGGCCAAATCTTCAAGGAGCCTAAAATTAAGGGCCCAAGAATTTACATTTATGCTCCAGGGAAACTTAGCTTTTCCTAGATCATTTCCACCTGTTGTCTCATTTCTTTCTTTGTGTTAATATATTAACATTTTCCATTTATAATTTATGTTCATATAAAGATCAAATACATTTTTGCCTTTTAAAATTTATTTAATCAATTGTTACTCTCAAATTCACCTCTTCTTTTCAGACTAATATTTTCTGATTGAGATTGTATATATGTATATATGTATATACACACACATATATATGAGTTCACTTATGTTTGTGTCTTGATTATTTAGCTTTGATGCTAGATGCACTTCTTGTGCTTTGTCTAGTTTCTCTTCCTTTATTTCTTAAAATAATGTTCAGTCTTTGTTTGCTCCCTTGTATTTCAAAAATCTGGATATTAATTTTGAATGCATAAGGCAATATTTTGAAAAGACAGATAAACTCAAATCTAATTGTCATACAGTTAGTTTATTATTACCATGAAATCATTTTCTTTCTAGATTTTAAGGCGAAGATTAAATGTCATTTGAGGATACACAAACTTGAGACTATAAATAATATTCACTTTCAAATATCTTATTCTTTTCAAAACTCTTACTTACTATCATATTATCATTTAATCATCTGTGAAATAGAGGGGACACGTGGCATATCATTGCTTCATGGACAATTGAAGCCCATAAGAGAAGGAAATAGCCCATCACAAAGTCACATGGTTATATAATGGCAGAGCTTTACTTTCTAAAAACCTCTTGGCTTTTGTCTCCCAGGGTAAGGCTTATTTCGCCTGACCACTGGGAAACTAAAATTGCAAAGGACCCTCAAATCTATATGTTCACAAAGAATTGTCTGCCACTGTTGTTCATCACTCATGGATTTGCTACTAGTTTTCAAATATATATAAAAGCTATGGTTGATAAAATAAAAAATTATTTAAAAATATTATTGAATTCAAAGTAGGTTTTAGACAACATATATTTTATTCATCAGTAGATATTAAAATAAAAAGAGGTTCTCATTCTTGTAAAGGCCATTCATGAATCACTGTCATTACCACTGAATCAATCAGGATGTGCTAGGTCAGGCTACAGTAACAAATAACCCCCAAATCAAAAAGCGAGATTGACTTCTCATTCATGGTACATATCCATCATTGGCTGGCTGAGGACTCTGCTCCATGTCAGATTAGGATAATAGATCAGCCACCAACCGGAGCTGAGAAAGAGGAACCATGGTGCACCATATACTGGTTCTTAAAGCCTCCTCCTGGATTCAACACGTGTCATTTCCACCCACATTTTAGCCTTTACCAAAGCAATGCTCATGACCACCACTAACACCAAGAGGTCAGGGAACTACAATCCTACTAGATGCCTAATAAGCAGGAATATTTTGATAAACACATTAGTGATGAACCACAACTGTATTAACTCTGTGGTGATGGGACATGAGACAAGGGAGTTTCCAAAGACAGATCTCAAGATACTTGAGAAAGAGTTTCAGAATTCAGACTTCGGTGTAATCCAGTAGTTCTTAAATGTTTTAATTTTAATGACCCACTTTCCACCACCACAATTTATACCATATAATATTGTTCTATATAAAAGGGAGGAAAAGCAAAGTCCTCTCCAAACCACACTTCGCATCAGATCTGAGTCTAGAAGTTAAAACTTGGAAGCAAGAAAAGTGAGAAGAGCTTACCTTTTTCATGTACAGTTTGCTGAGCTCAGTCTCTTCATCCTCCTTTGGCATTTACCCAACCTTTGGCTTAAGAAACACTGAAGTGACATATAATTTATTCTGCATTCTGATTTCAGCTTCACTCTGATAAATGTTTTCCCTCCATTGTTTAACTACAGTCTCATGCCCTTTTCAAATCAAGTTTTAGAAAATCTTTAGCTTTATTTTAAAAGTCCTTTTTCTCTGAGACATGTAGCCGCTGACCGGATATAACAGAATAATCCCAAAAAGCTACAACCTAAAATTTTTAATTACTCAGAAGTACTATTTCCAATCCTCCATGATTAAATGCCGCTCCATTACACATGGTAATAAAGTTATGCTAGGATAGTCCTTCTCAAAGTTTGATTGCAGACCACTCACTTATAAATCTGTTAGAATGTCTGTTAAAATGCAGGGTCTTGCCCCACCCCCAACTCTGCACGTTTATAGAATGGGACCTAGGAGTCTGCAGTTTTCATTAGTATCCTAAGTGACTTTCATGAACACTAAAGTTTGAGAACTCTGAAGCCCCACTATGGTATGATTCAAATAACAAATAACACCATCTTCTATTCAAGCAATATGGGTGTAAGCTTATAATGAACAAGAGGTAGAGATCTAAGTGAATGAACTTTTGAGTCTCCATATTCATTTAGAGTATGATTATGCATCTTTGCCGTGACACTACACAGAAGGCAATGGGCTCTCTCAGAGAAGCTGGTGGGTAATTTTTATCAGGCAACTAAGTGACCATTAATTTTGAAAAGGGAAGCAGGAACTCAAAATTTGTGAAAGTCAACCAGAGTTATTTATGTTATAAAAGCTATTAAGCTGATACCCAGAGTTTAATATAAATATATAATATATTAATATGTAATATATACATGTAAGATATTTATATTTTATATATTATCAACTAACAAATCCCATTAATCTGAAGGATGTTTGCTCAGCCTATTTTTAAACTCAACTCAATTGTTTTATTAGAAATGGATCTCTTGCTTAATTTTAAAATATTGCCCAATTGAAAAGGTGAGATGATCTGCTATGACAGAAGTGGTTCTTAAAAATAAGTCCTTGACCAGAATTCCTTGCAGAAATGGCCAAATGTAGGGCAGGAGCACAGAAAGTACAAGATAATCCTAGAGTATCTTGTGCTAGAAAGTAAGATTGTGTTCAAAAAGGATGGGGCTGTGGCATAAGACACAGGATCCAATTTGAAGAGATTCCCACTGGCCGGGCCAGGGATAAGTTGAACATTAAAATGAATGGTAAATATAATAGATTATGATCCACTGAACAAAATGAAAACCTATGAGTACACATTGATACACCTATCGAGAGAGAGAGAGAGAGAGAGAGAGAGAGAGAGAGAGAGAGAGAGAATGAATGAGAGAATGGAATGGCAAAGCTGGTCCTTACAACAGAAAGCCAGCCGATAAGGAGGAATACTTAAGTAAGAAAATCATCAACAGATGCTAAAGCTAGTAGATTAAAGTTTAATGAGGAACCAGATATTGACATAGTCTCAAAGTATCTCCCCAGAAATTACTTACGATTTCCAAAGTAAAAAATAAGAACTTTATAGTGGAAAAACCTGGTGGATGCTATGTTCACCAAATGTTCAAATCTAGCATCCCCATCACTAGGACAAACTGGCACCAGACACCTCCTGATAAGATGCTCTGAGAAGGTCACAACATAACTTCTGGAGCATTCCTGCCAAAAAATGCATAAGCTAAATCTAATTATGTGAACACATCATACAAAACCAAATTGCAGAGTATTCTACTAAATAACTGTCCTGTATGCTAAAACAATGTCAAGGTCAAGAAACACAAAGAAAGACTATTCCAAATTTAAAAAGAGTGAGACCTGATAACAAAATGTAATATATAATTCTGGAATGGATTCTGGACTGTGGGAAAGACTAACTATAAAAGATGTTATTGGGATAGTTAATAGAAGTCTAATGTGGGCTGTGGATTAAATTATAGTATTGTATGATGTTAAATTTTGTGATTTTGATTTTGATTACTGTACTGTGGTTATAAGATAGCGCCCTTATTCTTTGAAAATACACTAAAGTTTTCAGAGGTAAAAAGACAATTTAATTTTGAATATTTGAGAAAAATAGCACAAACACAGAGAATGTTAACAAATGTAGCAAAACATTTAACATTATAAATCTAGGTGAAAGGGATGAAAGTACTCTTTGTACTATTCTTACAACTTTTCTGTATTTGAAATTACTTTAAAATAAATGTTACAAAAAAGGGAAAGACATTTTTAGAGAAATGTCACCCAAATGCAATCTGTAGACCTCGTTTTTATCCTAAATGAAATAAACCAACTCTAAGATATACTTTTAAGACAATATAGAGAAGTTGAACATGGACTAGGTATTATATAACATCAAGGAATTACTATTGATTTTGTTGAGTGTGATAAGACATTGTAATTATGTTAAGAAAAAAGTCCATATTCATTTGAGACACATTCTGAAATATTTACAGGTGAAATGATATAATTTTTGAGACATGCTTTAAAATATTCCAGGAAAAATTAAAGCGGTGGGGACGAATGAGTTAAAATTAGCAAACTTAACAATTTTTAAGGCAAAGTGATAGGTACATAGGAGTCCATTATACTCTTCTCTCTGCTTTTGCGTACGTGTGCACAATTCCATAAAAGCTTTTCTAACTTTCAATAGAAGAAAGAGAAAAAGCTTTCCAAGGAAATATTTCTTTACTGGATAACTATGAAAAATTATTAGTAATTTGGTTTCTGTTATTTTCTCTTTGATTTTTAACATTTGAATGCAGATCGAACAGACACATTTTAAAGTGTTTCTCTTAAAAAATGCTATTCATGTGTTGTCATATTTCTAGAGAAATTTAATGATGCGAACAGTTATTCAAAACATCACATGTGCTCTCTCTATTCTTTTAGTGATAAATCCCCTAATACGTGTTTCAAATGATTCCGCTTCTCTTTCACTGAGCATATCCTGCATGGCAGGCGCTCCCCTAGTCCGCACATCTTGCCAGTCAGTGTAGTGAAGGAGTGTGTGCAGCAGGCACAGGAGGTGCAGTGGTGGGTGCAGGCCCAGGACAAGGGGCAGTGAGGCGTCTGTAGAGGTCTGCAGAGTAGAAGCAGGAGGGCAGAGCTGACAGTTGGGGGACTGTGGGTAAGCTTACCATGAGCCCTAAAGGTCAACAGATAGACCCTTGCCAGGGACGGAAAGTCATTCTTGGTAAAAAGTGCAAGCATGAGCAAGGGCCCTAAAGAAAGAAACAACGTAGTAGCTGCAAATAAGTCTTCAAAGCTAGAAATGAGAGAGGGCAGGAGGAGAGCATGTGCCAGAGAGGAAGTGCCAGATCACAAAGGGCTAGACTGGCACATCAAAGCTAAAGGGTCTTCACGAGTTTGTACGAAGTAGTGGAGAAGGGCCTGGAAGGGACATGGCTGGTGGCAAAGAGAGGATCAGTGGCACAGGGGAATGGAGAAAGAAGAGTCAGGAACACCCCAGAATCTGACTTGTGTGACTGATGGCCTAGTATGCTCTTTAATGAGCCAAGGAATACGAAAGAAGGGAAAGTTTGGTGGCAAATGGAACCCACTGAGTTTGGGATAAGTTAAGCATAAAGAGCCAGTCACACAAGCCAGCAAGGGTTTCCAGCAACATCAGGAGAGAACTGGCCTGGGGAACAGGTGAGATCACCTATGTGGAGTGTGCAGACTTAGAAAAGAAGAAAATGTCAGAGAGAAGAAAGGCCAGAGGCAGGAGGAAAAGAAGGAGAGACAGACAGGAAAAAGAAGGAGAGAAAACTAAAAAAAAGAAAAGATGGCCTCAGGCTGACATTGTTACCACCAGTTTGCAGTTGCTGACTTGGTTACCAGAGTTCAGGAGGTAGTTTGTGACTCTAGAGCCACATAATGGCATCTGACCTACATAGAGATTCAGCTTGACTTCCATTAATGCAACACTCTAATTGAGTTATAACATGTGTGATGTTCTAACAGGCACTTGTTATTCTGTGTCTTATGAAGTGTTAAACAAATGTGGTACGAATTCTGTGTAATGATGCCGCCATGGTTTCCAGCAAATTGTGGACCAACTCTTCAAGAATATTTCACCACAAGATCTTCATATCTGAGCTCAGAGTCATGAATGTATAAATCACTCAGTATTAAAATTCAACTCTTTTTCAGGCCTCACTTTCCTCCCACCTACTGTCTATGGGAAAGATACCTTTCCTAAGTGTTTTATTACAAAAACACTTTTAAGGGAGATTAGTCAGTCATAAGTTTCAAAGGCTATTTACTGTCTTGATGTTTGATTGCTTTTGCTCCGAGAGGCTTTCCTCAGTACAATGAGAGGGAATACCTGACTATAGTTTACTGGGATCTCTGTTCACTCACTTTACTCCTTCCAGGGGTGTTGAAGAACTCTCATGACACTTGGAATTAGGAGGTCCATGTCTGAATTGCAGGCTCTACTTCAGAATTTGTCATTTAGTTATATTCTTTCACTTCTCAGAGCCTCGGTTTCCTTTTTTGTATTTGTAGTAGTTTTCTATTGCTCTGTGTGATGTTGTGATTTATAATAAACATATATTTGGTCTTTGTCCAGGTTTCTGGCATGGAGCTTGTAAAATTTTGGAATATCCTAATCCAGCAGTCCCCAACCTTTTTGGAACAGTGGCTGGTGCTCCTATGAGACTCTAATACCTGATGATCTGAGGTGGAGCTGAGGCGGTGATGCTGGCGCTGGGGAATGGCTGTCAATACAGATGAAGCTTCCCTCGCTCACCCACTGCTCACTTTCTGCTGTACAGCCCATTTCCTCACAGGCCACGGACAGGTACTTGTCCACAGCCCAGGGGTTGAGGACTCCTTTCCTAAGTGATGACATTAATAAAGGTGTCTTTTTTTACATTAATGAGGTGACTTTTGGACTGCACTTAAAGATGGAGATTGATTGCCATTGGAGACAACCATGTGGTTAGAGGATTGGAATTTTTAGTTTACCCAATGACCTCCTGGGAAGAAAGAGGAGCAGGAGATTGAGTTCAATCACCAATGGCCAACGATTTGATTGCATATGTCTATGTAATGAAGCCTCTATAAAAACCAAAAGGATGGAGTTCAGGGAGGTTCCGGTTTGGTGAACACAAAGAGATTCAGAGAGAATGGTGTTCTCGGAGAGGGCATGGATGCTCTCCATGCCCTGTCCCCATAACTTGCCCTGTGCATCTTTTCTATCTGGCTGTCCCTGAGTTATATCCTTTTATAATAAACTGTTAATTTAATAGGTAAAATATTTCAGAGTTCTGAGACACACACTAGCATGTTAATCAAATCCAAGGAGGAGAAGATCGGAACTTCTAATCTGTGTCCTGTAGTTCAGAAGCACAGATGACAACCTGGACTTGTGACTGGCATCTGAGGGTGCAGAGACAAGAGAAGACAGTCCTATAGGATCGAGCCCTTAACCTGAGGGCTCTGATGCTATCACCAGGGCTAGTATAAGAACTGGGTCTAATTGTAGGACATCCAGCTGGTATAGAAGAATTACTTGGTGTGTGTAGGGGGACACCTACATATAGTTGTGTACAGAATTGTTATTCTATAACAACATTATCACACACTTAGTGGCTTAAAAAAACACAAATTTATTATCTTACAGCACTAAAGGGCATAAATCCAAATGGGTATTAGGGGGCTCAAGATGTGAACAGGGCTGCAATCCTTCTGGAGAAAGGAAGCTTCTGTGTTTATTAACATTTTATTAACAGTTTAATAATAATGTTAAAAGTTAGAGAAATTTATTTTTACATTCCTAAATTTCTCTAACTTTTTAAGTTTTAGAGTAAAGTTGCCCAGTAGAAAATATAATGTGAGCCATACATGGAATTTAAAATAGTCTAGTAACCACGTTAAAAAGTATAAAGGAACAGGTAGAATTAATTTTAATAATTTAATCCATTGTATACACAATAGCATTTCAACATGTAATTAATATTAAAAATGAATAATATTAAAAATGTTTTTTTAACTCATTCTTCTAAATCCAGGGTGATGTTTTCACCTTCAGCTCATCTCAATCCTGATTTGCTGCCTTTTAAGTACTCAAAAGTCACTCACATGTGACAATTAGCTACTGTATTGAACAGCATAGTTCTAAATGGTACTTTTCTATTATTAAACAAACATTTTACCAATGTAATTCAGAAGGGCTTGAAATTTAAACATTCTTAAGAATTTTCACTCTAATTTGCATTTAATTTTGGATCAGCACTGATCATCAGTTTGTTTATAAGTCAAAGAAGAGCTACCTGTGGCATCATTTGTCCCTCTTGGACATTAGTTGAAGATCAATATGTTTAACTTATTGAAGTATAAATTAAGCTCATTTTGCCCCTTTTACTGAAGTTAATTCTGTTAAGTCAATACAAATGCCAAAAAGTAACTCAGTCCCCGATACCTTGATCCAAGGTAGCTGTTCCTTTATAAATAAAGAACTTTGAATTGTATCTTTTAATCACTCATTATAAACAATTTATTTTAATAACTTTTCAATCTTTATTAAAGGTAAGAAAGCATCTTGTTTTACTTGATCTGGGCCAATTAGCTCAGTGGAGAAAAAGTTATGCTTGGGGATGTAAGATGCTTATTAAGGCCATAGAATCAATGTATAACAGTAGGACTCTCCCATAAATGCAAGATTTAGACAGGTAAGAGTAATGTGTACATGGAAATCTTTCAGTACTGCTAAAAACAAGCAAAAGTTTATGCTTTACAGTTGCTGTTTAGTGACATTATTTTTATATTGAAAAAGGCACATAGTACTTGTAAAATAAAACCACCACACATATCACCAGGTTCCTCTCAACAAAAACATAGCAACCAGCTGGTATATGATTCATTTTTCACATGAATATTTTTAGATTTGTTTTGACTTGTGCCTCAGATGTTCTAGGGTACATTTTAAGAAATAATAAAAAAAAAAAGTCTACAAAAGTAAAGAGTAAATAATTAGTAGAGTACCTAATATTGACTTCTGATAGCCCATTTAATAGTTCAACAACCCTTACTTATCATGCTAGAAAGCACCAAGTTGTCTCCACTCCTTGATAATATTCTACTGATGGATAGTATTTTTTCATTGTTTAGAATATACATTGCTCATGGTAAAAATTGAAATTATAGGACTCAAATCTATCTTTTCCTAAGACTGTTAACCTTATGCTACTAAGAAGTAACATGAATACTTTTAAAAGGCCACCTTTCATTCACGCTTTTATTAAAGAGATAATATGTGATATTTATTCTTGACATTGGTGGAGTAACTTGTTTCAGATCAGCTCCTTCATTGTGAATAACTAGAAAAACTGGACAAAATAAAATAAATGTCCATGTGAAGATCCCAGAAAGGAAAGAAACTCAGGAAGGTAAGCAGGACATTTGCTCTGACTTTTCCTCTCTAACATATTTGCCAATTAGAAAGCAGACTGAGAGTCACACCACGAACGAGAGAGTAGCAGCTGAAAAGCTAACTGGAGTTGACAGAATTCTAAGGAACTGAGAGGTGGGGGGTGATGATCAGAATAACTGAGGTCCAGAGTCCAGGGAAAATGAGGGACTCAAGTAAATGTACAAGCATTCCAGTGTGGACCACAGAAGAGCTACAATTGTATGAAGAATGAGGTCCAGCTTCAAACCAGCTCAATCTCTAATTTTATTACAGGACTCATCCTTCTGTGAAAGCAAAAGTAAATTTTCTCAAAGATAACATCACATAAAGCCCCTAGCTAGCTATAATTATATATACAGAATATCTGGAATTATTGTAAAAATAACCAGGGACAGAAAAAGTCAGATACTGACTGAAAACTAAGAGAAAAGGGAACAGGCACCAAAAGAGAATTTCATGAGATCCAGAAAGCGAAATATATCAGGCACAGACTGTAAAATAACTATGATTAATTTCTTAAAGAAATTAAATGAGAAGGTAGAGAATTTCAGCAAAAATCTAGAAATAATAAAATAGTATATGAAATTCTAAAACTAAAATATACATTATCCAAACCAATGAATGAGTTTAACGTTATACAGATAAAAATAGTATTAGACAACTAAAATATAACTCAAAAAAAGATTTCTGAGATGAGCCGCAGAAGTATAAAAGAGTGGAAAATTCTCAAAACACCATGACCAAAATATTTTTAAAACCTTGAACAAAATATTAAAAAATATAGCCCAGCAATATAGAAAAAAGATCGCAACTGAGTTAGATTTTTCATGAAATGTAAGGTTGATTTAGCATCTGAAGACAAATTAATGTAGCTCACCATATCAATAGAATAAAGGAAAAAATATGATAATATTAGTAAAAATATGATAATAAAGGAAAAAATATGATAATATGATAAAAAATATGATAATATTTGCAGCAAAACATTTAGTAAAACCGTGCTTATTATTTTAAAAATTCCTACTACACTAGAAATAAAAACAAACTTTCATAACCCGATTAAGGATATTTACAAATCCTGTGGCTAACAAGCCAAAAATGAAATTAAAAAAACAATTTTCTTTCCATTAGCATCAAAAGGAAGAAAATACTCAGATAAATTTAACAAAAGAAGTCTAAGTTTCGCACATTAAAAACTACAAAATATCATTGAAAGGAATTAAAGACCAAAATAATTGGAAAAATATTCTATATTCATGGATTAGAAGACTTAGTATTCTTAAAATGGCAATACCCCCTAAATTATTTTACTGTTTCAAAATGATCTCTAACAAATTTCCAACTGCTCTTTTGGGGAGTAAATTGACAACGGATTCTAAAATTCATATGGAAATGAAAGGAACCCAGACCATCCAAAACAATCCTAAAAAATCAGAACAAAAATCAAAAGACTCTCACTTCCCAGTTTTAAAACTTGCTACAAAGCTACAGTATCAAGACTGTGGAACTGGATTAAAGAAAGGCATCTAGGTCAGTGGAATAGAATTGAAGTCCAGAAAGAAAACAAACAAACAAACAAACAAACAAAACCCCTTACATTTATAGTCAATTGCTTTTTGACCAGAAAGCCAAGACAATTCAGTGGAGAAAAAATAGTCTTTTTAACAAATGGTGCTGGGGCAACCATATGTCCCTGTGCAAAACAATCAAACCATGTAAAAAAAAAAAAACAAACAAAACCTCATACCATTAAAAAAAAAAAAAATCTCAAAATGGATCACAGATCTAAATTTAAGAAAAAATACATATAAAACTCTTAGACAAATACGTAGGGGTAAATCCTTATGACCTTGGGGTAGGCAAAGACTTCTTTGTTATAACACCAAAAGAACGTGTTACAAAACAAAACAAATAAAAATAAATAGACTTCATGAAAAACTAAATCTTTGTGCTTCAAAGTACACCATCATTAAAGTGAAAAGATAGCCCAAAGAATGACTTAAAATATTTGTACAATTACATATCTGATAAGAGACTTTTATGTAGCATGTATAAAGAACTCCTACATCTCAAAAATAAAAGACAAATAACCAAATCTAAAAGTGGACTAAGAATTTTAATAGACATTTTTCTAGAGAACATGAAAAGATGATCAACATCATTAATGTTAGTGAAATGCAAAACCAAACCACATTGAGATACCAGTTCACATGCATTATGATGGCTACAAGCAAAAAGACAGATAATAAGTATCGGGGAAGAAGTGGAAATTTTAGAAATTGGAACTCTCATGCCGTGCAAGTAGGAAGGTAAAAATGGTGCCACAGTTTTGGAAAAAGTTTGAAAAAAAAACTGTTGAACAAAGAATTACCATGTGACCCAGCAATTTCACCCTTAGGCATATGCCCAAGAGACATGAAAACATATATCCACACAAAAAAAACTGTACATAAATGTTCATAGAAGCATTACTTATAATAGCCAAAGCTATGGCTCCATTTTTGAGTGAAAGAAGTATGCTATTGTTATGAAAAAAGAATAGAAGTATATATTTATGTATCTTGTTTTGACAAACAATACAATGAGAGGCCAGACTCCAGGAGAGTAATGCTGGCATCCAGTGAAAAAGGCGTGACAGCAGGGTGGAATGTGGCCGCAGTGTGACCTTGTCCTCCCTGAGGGGCCTGACTCAGAGGGGAAGCCACCTACTGAGACTCCGTGAGACAACTGCTCCCAAAACATGACTTGGGATGCATCAATAGGTGTGAAACAGATAATTCTGTCCTCGGGGGGAAAAGCTGAATCTGTGGAAAGGAAGGGAATGTAAGTGGTGCTGACAGCTGAGGGAACCACTGGATGACAACACAAAAGTGGCATGCATAGAAGTGCTGAGACTGATGATTCATTGGGGCTGAAGCATTTGGGGGAGGCTCTGGTGTCAGCAGAGGTTGAGGCTGACAGAAATGACTGCCAGGCAGCAATCCAGCAACTCTGCCTGCAGTGGTCACAAGTGACCTTGAGTTCTTCTCTGCCCTGAGAGGCCGCCTTTGCTGCCTGGCCTCCCTGACTCACTCTCCTGCCGGGTCCCTGGGCTCACTTCAGAAAACAGCTGTTGGCACCTTGTCTCAGAATCTGCTCCCAGGAAACCCAAAGTCAAGAGCATAGGTGCACCCCCCAGCCACCATGGGACTCTCCGGGCTGAGCAACAGGCCAAATAAGATTCCTTTACCTCCCGCATCATTTTCCCTCAGGGATCTCGTCAACATGGCTTCTTTCCTCAGAGGAGAAAGGTGAAGCAGCCAAGACGGGCAGTTCCCTATCACCACGTGTGTCCTAAGCAGCACAGCTGTGTTGCCCCCAAACGAGAAGAAAAAGAAAAAGAAACATTTAAATTTTATGCCATTTAATTTTATGCCATTTAATTCTCAGAAAGACTCCAAAAGCCTATAAGATGAAGAAATTCTGAGACTCAATCAGGGTATGTAACTTGGTCAAGTTCATCCAGCTGGAGCTGGGAATCAGACCCAGGGCTTTCTGGTTTCAGAGATTCCTGTCTCTGTGCCAGTGGTTCTCACTCAACATGGCCCACGGATCGGCAGCCTCAGCAGCACCTGAGAACTGGTTAGAAATGCAAATTATCAGGGCCACCCTAGACCTGCTGAATCAGAAACTCTAGGGGTGGATCCCAGCCATCTGCATTTTGACAAGCTGCCCAGGGGACTCTGAGGGCCACTCAAGGTTTACACTCATGCCCTGTACCCTGCTTACTCCCAATAGGCCTAAAAGAAAGGTGATTTGACACTTTGCATGAATGTTAAGATCTCCATGTCATAATTTGGATTTATTCCATTTGTCCTTATTTTACTGAATGAAAAATAGACACCCACCATGTAGAACTGGTTTCTGTCGTAGACGTGGGACCTGGTCTAGGAGACCCAGGTGTGGCTCAGATAACAGATTTGTTATCAAAGGAGATTTACCTAATTTCTTTGTCTCAACTTATCAAGAGGGAAAATAATAACAAACCGTTCTCACCACACTGCTGTGAGGCGTAGTGTTCAGGAAATGTGTGCTGAGCCCATATATAAATCTCGTTGATGAGTCAAGGAAGACTCATCACTAAGTTTATCTGTCCTTCTATGTGTCACATGAGAGACTTGAGCTAATAGACACAAAAATGTTTTGAATTGTAAATAACATAAATAGATTATCGCAATGGGTTATTGAGAGCATAGTGGTTAAGTGTGGGCTAAGAACCTAGACTTCCTGGGCTCAGTCCCAGCAGAGATGCTTACTAATTAGCTAAGTGATCTTGGGCAAGTCACTTAACCTCTGGCTCTGAGTTTCTTCACCTGAAAAATGAGAGAATAGTAACTATGGTAAGAGAGCAAGTGAGTTAATACCTACTGTTTGAATATCACTGAGAAATTTTTCCTGGCTTGCACAGGCAAAATTAGTTTCTCTCCCCTGAACTCAGCCAACATTCTGTTCATATGACCATCACAGTGGGTGCCACTTAACACAGGAATAAAAAACAAGATGTCCCATTAAATTCAAATCTCAGATAAACTAGAAATAATTTTTAATTATGTTGTACATATTGCACAGGACTCATACTATACTATACTACAAATATTCTAAAATATTTTCCGAGTTAAAATTTAACTGGGTAACCTTTATTTCCTCTAAATCTTCAACCTCAGTTTATTGCCACCCCCACCCCACAACAAACACACACTTTGTAGGGGAAGAGCCATGATTTATTGAACTTAATATCCTCGGAACCTAGCAGAGTTCCTAGCACACAGTAGGTGCTCAATAAATCTTTGATAAATGGATTCAGAGAAACTATTTCCATGAAAGCCAGCACATCCTGCCATCGAGCAGCTCCAATTATTTTGTCGTTGTTCTAACAGAGCTACACAGCTTGATTGTGAGACCAGCTAAATTTCTTCTATAGAGTCCAATGCTCTGAGTAAGTAGTTTTGCTCTTTAATTAACACCGGGAAATTACCAGGAGTCTAACTGTGCCCACGTTCCACTCTATAAATTCCAACCTGCTCACGCATTTCCTTGCAGCATGACAAGGGCTACCATATTACAAAACAAAGCCAGACACCCATTCAGCATTTTTTAAGAGCTTTCCAGGTACCATGTACTGGACTAACAATGGGAGACACGAAGACGGATAAGACAGTCTACGTCTTTCAACAGCGGGTTTTATAATCTAAACGTTAGAGTCAGAAAAGAAAACAAACAAATGGAAAATGTTGGCGTTGAACTAAGGAAATTGAGGCCTCAAGAGAATCAAACGTTAGTTCAAAAGAACGTTTTTCTCTTTTCAAAGCGGAGAAAATTTCCCTTGATGTGCACCAGCCCAGGGGTCGGCATCTTCCTTTCAAAACACAAAGTGATATAGTTCAGGTCTACAGAGCTTTCCCTCCAGACCTGGAAAGCTCAGTTACTACACCTAACAGACTAGAGTCAAACTCTGGGAGTCAACTTTCCTTGCATTAAACACTTTTCTCAAAGTTAGTGAAAAACTCATTTTTGAAACTAGATTCTTTCCTGGCTCCATCAAATCAGGAGCCCCTTGCTATCTTGCCTTCTATCATAAATCCCTATGCTATTTCAAAAATATTTTGATCTTGGATTTTATTGACTGTGGGAAGAATGGTAGAACATGGCAAAGCCATCAAAGAAGAAAGGGGGATGAAAGGGCCTTAAGAACACAAAGAGCTTGTCTTTGCTTTGCCATCAGAATTAAAGAGCAGCCTCATCCATGGTGTCCCCTCTGCTCTCAAAATAGTAGAACTTATTTTTTTAAATGTAGATTTATAACAGGCCTTTTGCAGTCAAGTCACTGCATGGCGCTGAGTCAGGAAGTTATGAGCATGAAAAATTAATTGGCCCCATGGTGAAGCTATTTGTAAAAAACGGGATGAGTTTCAGAGATGAGATTTGGTGTGGACCTACTTAAGATGACCTAATGGTAAGTGGAAGGGAATCATGCACATGCACATAGATCTTCAAGTTTCCCAAAACATTTGTTCTTCTTCCCCTTACTATTAAAGTATCTCATTACTCATCTTCTGAGAAAGTGTGAAGTTCTGCAAGACCTAAATCTCATTAAATCTCAAAATGTTTTAAATTCCATCACCCAAGATTTCAATAGGTGTGTAAAAGAGAAGCAGAGAAATGTTTTCTTGGCTAATTAAAATCACAGATGTTTTAAACTGGAAAAGTTCTTAAAGAACATGTTTTCTAAGTTTTGTTTTAGAAACAAGGAAACTGGGTTCCAGAAAGTATGAGGACCTTGCAGAATCTGATCACCCTGTGAGTACACCAAGCTCTGTGGCAATCCTGGCACATGAGCTCGTAGTGATCGATAAATACCTATTGACTAAGTATATAAATCTCATTGGCTGAAGGCAAGGTGAGACATGTTAGGGTTTCTCAGTACCTCTATGTATTTTGTTTTGCTTCGTAATAATATTTATTTATTGCTTAGAGAATGCAGGCAAAGGCAGAGTGGTATTTAAAATTCATTCTGACTGTCAACTTTGAAATAAAATTCCTTCTCAATGGAAATTCAGAACTCTGGTAGTTTAGCACTTCACATAAGCAAGCAGTCAAAATGTTTGTCGTGTGACTGTTTCTGTATCCAGAGAACACATGTCCATCTAATTTTCTATCTTTATCTGATGAGAGGGGAGGCATTAATGGACCTGAAGGCACACAGCTAATTCGAGGCAGAGCCCAGACTAGATGCCCAGTCTCCTACCTCCCAGAATAGGGCTTGATCATCAATTCCCAGCTTTCTTGGCCTGTGGGAGGCCAGGCTCCATACTTACCAAAGCAGCTGCCCTTGAATGAGAAGAAACGACATGCAGGATGAATATTGCATAACAAACTCACCTAACATTTTCATCTTCATTCTAAATACATTTATAGCTCTGTTTCTTTACTCAGTCAGCAACCATGTTCTGTTGACCCACTATGTGGCAAGCTAAGCACTAAGATGGCACCACTTGGATACAATTGGACAGGCACGGTGCGTGACCTGCAGCCTATACTCCAAAGGAGAGAGAGGACTAAAGGGGCAGAAAAAACAAACAAACAAAAACAAACAAACAAACAAAAACCTCCAGAAGCTTCCAAAAAGTGAACTTTTGGATAAAATATGTTATATGTGAAGCACTAAGAAATAAGCGCATTTAATAATCGGGGAGGGAGATGAAAAAAACAGGATATCAAGAAAAACATTCTTTTCATTCTACGGTTAGAAACTTAAAAATGTGCATTTATATTGTGTTGGTAATATCTCTTCCCTTGAAAAGGAGCATGTCTGTCTCTAACAAGCCATTTCAACTCATAACAAACATTAGAGTCTTGTTTGGACCAATCAGAAAATGTATAAGTCCCCCAGGGTGGGCTCCTTATCCACAGTGACTGCCATTCAAATATCGGGTCTCCTCTAAATCGCTATTCCCTGGGGAGGAGATATAGCCCATTTCTTGTTCCCATCCTCATTGCATCCACCACAGCAGTTTTCAAATACCTTTATCTCAGGACCTGTTTTCACTCTCGAAAATTAAAAATAAAACTACTGTATGACCCAGCAATTCCACTTCTGGGTATTTATACAAAGAAATACAAAACACCAATTTGAAAGCATTATGTACCCCGATATTCATTGCAGCATTATTTATAATAGCCAAGATATGGAAGCAACCTAAGTGTCTATTGATAGACAAATGGATAAGGAGGTGGTACATATGTACAATGGAATATTACACAGCCATAAAAAAAAGAATGAGATCTTGCCATTTGCGACAACATGAGTGGACCTAGAGGGTATTATGGTAAGTGAAATAAGTCACACAGAGAAAGACAGGTACCATATGATTTCACTGATAAAGATGAACTGGAACTTTAAGCACAGTTCCAGCAAGGAAGTGTATGGGAGGTGCTAGGGCTTACGGAAGTTCTTGCATTCTGTGTACTCAAAAGAATCCTATCTGTACGAGAATCCTACAGGAAGAACTCTATGTTTATAATAAAACTCTATGGTTCTAACTTCCCCTTCCATTAACTACTTTTTCCTTTATATAAATACCCCTCCATCTTGGCACACAGGCCAGAGTATGCACGTGGCTTGCCACATCTGCATGCTCTGGGTAGCAACCCTTTCTTTTTCCTGAATAAATTCTTTTGGTGATGAAACACAAACAAACATATCATATAATGAGAGGCATAGATGCAGTAAAGTAAAGCAGAGCAAGGGACAGATGGTGACGGGGGTCAGGGAGGGTGCCATTTTAGACAGGATAGTTAGTGAAGCCCTGAGATGGCCCAGAAGAGAGGATCTCAATAAAGAGAGGGTGTGAGTATCATCTGTAGGAAGAAAATGTTCCATAGAGGGAACTAGATGTGCAAATGCCCTGAGACCATATCAAGCCTGGTCTGTTCAAGCAACTGCAAAGAAGCTTTTGTGGCTAGACCAAAGAGCACGGAGGGCAAGAGTGTGACTTCACACTAGATAGGCTGAGAAATCAGCAGACTTTGAAGGGCTTCATCACATAATCTGATTTAGATTGTACAGAAACTCTGGCAGCTGTGAAGACCTAGCTGATGGAAGGCTGGAGAGAGCAGGGAGAGTCGTGAGGAAGCCTATAGAAACCCTGGTTGGCAGTGACAGATGCTCAGAGCAGAACAGTCAGATGTGGCCATCCTTGAGAGAGCAAGTCTGGCAGGGTTTGCTGATGAGCTGCCTGTACACAATTAAAGAGCAAAATCAACGATGACTCTT
>NW_024350921.1:4014189-4101734 GCF_902729225.1 Pteropus medius | reverse complement strand
TTTTTTTTTTTTTTTTTTGGTTTGAAAAACCAGGCAAATGATGGTACCATTTACTATGAGAGGGAAAACTGGGGAGAAATTAAATGTATTTAAATATTCAAGTAGATATGGTGAGTAAGCTATTAGATATATAATTCTGGATCTAGGGTGGGAGTGCAGCAAAGGGCAGAGTTAGGACTAGAGGTATAAACTTGAGAATAATCAGAATAAAAATGGTGTTCTAAGCCACCGGACTGGACAAGACCAGAAAAATGCAGAGAAGTAAGTCAGGATACTATAACACAGAGAAATTGGGGTGAAGAGAAGGAGCCAGTCAGGACCCTTAGAAAAGACAGCCAATGAAAGGAAACCAGAAAAGCATGGTGTTCAAGAAACTGAAGGAAAAGAATGACAATAAAGGAGCCAATGGCAAACTGTCAAACCCTGCTGGAGTCAAATGAGAGGAAGGCTGAAAGCTGACCATAAATTTGACAAGAGTATTACTTGGCCATGAAAAAATGATATCTTATCATTTGTGACAACATGGACGGACCTAAAGGATAATTTGCTAGGGAAATAAGTCAGACAGAGAAAGAAAACTACTAGATGATCTCACTTATATGTGGAATCTAAAAAACAGAATAAATGAACAAACAAAACAGAAATAAACTCATAGATACGGAGAACAAACTGTTGATTGCCAGATGGGAGGGGGGTTAGGAATGGGTGAAAAAAAACGAAAGGGTTAAGAAATGCAAATTGCCAGTTATTAAAATAGTCATATGGATGTAAAGTACAGCATAGGAAATACACCAATAATATTGTAATAACTATGTATGGTGTCAGATGGGTACTAGACTTATCGAACTGGGGGGATCACTTTGTAAAGTATATAAATATTTAATCACTATGTTGTACATCTGAAACTAAGATAATATTGTATTTAAACTGTAATTTAAAAAATAAATTAAAAATTTTTTAAACATTTTTTTTAAAAAAAGGTGTCGGGGAAGAGAAGATTCACAGACTGACCACAGCGTGTTACAGGTCATGGGAGGGAAGCGAGTAGACCATACCTAGAGACTAACATTGTCAGGTATTATTGCTCTAAAGATGAGCAAAGAAACAGGACTGCACTTAAAGGGGATGTCGGGGTTTAGGGAGGGTTTGTTTTGTTTTGTTTTATTAGAAGTTGTTGCATGCAGTGCAAATGCCTTGAAACCATGACAAACTCTATACAGATCATACTATATCATGCTTTGCCATATATTTTTAGAATAGAAGTGGTTTCCACATTTAAATCAATTAATAAATATTTATTCATACTCCTCGTGTATGTCACATCAGTTTCCTAGCTGGGTGTCAGTGATACAGAGACCTAAGAAAGAAGCCTGGAGCCCCAGGAGGCCACCCGAGGGGCAGGCAGACTTTACTCCAGTGGGGACGTACCACAGCATGCTCTTTCCTTAGGCAAGGTTCCTGTGCCCGTTATGGAGTGCACGACCTTCCCCCTCATTCTTTATGTATGAAAGTCTGAACTGTAAGACATCTCTCTAAGATTTGCCTAAACCGTTAGAGCTAGGCAGTTTGACTCTAATCAAAGAGGAGTGCACTCTGGTTGAGAACGCTGAAAAGTGCCATTCCCACAGGATAGCATTGGAAAAGAACAGCAAACTCTCATTAGCATCTGCATGTGCCGGGCACTGCCCTGAGCCCTTTACTTATATTTGATTCTCTTAAGAACCCAGTAAGTTACATGTTACTAGGACACCTATTTTACAGATAAGGAAACTGAGGGGCTGCCCAAGGATACACAACTAACAAGGATTTCTGAAGGGAGAAGAGGTGCTGGGTTTATGTTTCTTATGTTTTCCTCTTTTTAAAAAAAATCTATTATATCAGCTTTAGATTTACAGAAAGGTTGCAAAAATAGTACACCCCTCCCCCAGCTTTCACTAATGTTAACATCTGATGTGACCACAGTACAACAATCAAAACCAGGAAGTTGACATTCATGCAATACTGTTAACTAAACTGCAGACCTTATCGGACTTCCACCAGTTTTTCCACTTATGTCTTTTTCTGTTTCTGGAACCAGCATTCCATTTGGTGTTTCTTTCTCCTTCTTCTCCAATCTGCGACTTTTGAAGAGTATTCATTGGATATTTTGTGGACGATCTATCATTGCGTATGTCTGATGTTTTCTCATAATTAGGAGGAAGTTATGGATTTGGAGCTAGAACAGCACAGAGGCGCTTGCTCTTACTACATCCTATCGAAGCGTTGTTACTGGGGATGTTAACTTTGGTCACTTGGTTAAGATGGTGTCTACCGGGTTTCTCCATTGTAAAGTTGTTTTCATTTTGTTATTGCTAAATATCTTGGAGGAAATACTTTGAGACTATGCAAATATCCTACATCTCCTCAAACTTTTACCATTGATTGGTGGATACTGTCTGCAACAATTAGTACTGAGAAGTTTGCCTAATGGTGATTTTCTATTTCACTCTTTCTGTTTACATACATTCATAGGAATTCTCTGTAAGGAAGAGCTGTCCCTTCTCCTTCAATTATTTATTCATTCAACTATTCATTTATATCAGTATGGGCTTATGGATATTTTTTCCTATGGGTTATAGTCCAATACTAGCATTATTTATTCTGTTGCTCCAATTGTTCTAGCTTCGGTCTTTGGGAGCCCCTTCAGGTTGACTTCCAGCTCTTATGACAAGCTAAGAGAGCTTACAAGCAATGACATTCTAGCACCAGTGAGAACACTAAGTAACCAGGATTTGGTTTCTAAACAAATTCTCCAATAAAACAAATCAGGGATCCTTGAAAAATGGTTGCTTCCAGGGCTGGGAAGTAAAAATTCAAGGTGAACTTGAAACATCTGATGGTGCCAGAAAGTGACAAAGTGCTCAAAGAAGGATGGGGCTGCAAATTCATTGTCACACCTGGTACACAGTGGGTGCCCAATACACATTTGTTGGCTGAATGAAAGCCTCAAAGATGATCATCTCACCTGAGAGCAAGTGCTCAGGCCACTGCGGGTGTGTGCCCAGGGTCGCCAGATATTCTCAGTGACTCCTCAAACAGCCTGCAGTGGTATGGCCAGGGAAGTTGTCCAGCACACCTACCTGAGTCCCATATGAAGTGAGGACCTAGGAAGTGACTCTGAGGAAATTGGCACTAACATGGCCTCTTTGTCAGGCACCCCAGGCTGTTGCCTTGTATCTGCTGTGGGGAAGAGGGGTATTAAAGCAACTCCCCTATGGATCCCCTTTGCACATTTGCCTGCATTGCTGGCCTGGCTCAGTCTGGCAAATGTTCTTGCCCTACTGGTTGAAGGGCATTCCACTGCGAGTGGGCTGGGCCTCTGCAGGAGGGGGTGTCTTGCCTTCCAACAATCTACAGGGAAAGATAAAGTCATCTCATAGATATATGGAACTGAAAACAGTGCCTGGTACATGTTATGTGTTCAACAATGTGAGATTTTATCATTAATATCAATATTTCTAAAAGAAGAAGGCTGAGAAACTATTTATTTTCCAATAGCTTTCCTGGAAGTTGCACCCTCACCTCTCAGAAGATATCTAAAACAGAATGAAAACTGAAGGCTTCTTTTGTACAGTCCTAGGTCACAGGTCCCCAGGAAAGCAAAGTCCACCCCCACCCACAAGGTGAACAGGAAATAGGCAAACCATCTGCCCAGAAGACAAGGCACTGACTCTTCCCCAAACCCTACTAGGCTGCTTGACTGGTTTGGGCGGAAGGGAAGGAGCGAGGGTGGCTAATGCCCTGGAGCCATTTTCATCACGGCAATCCCATCAGAAACATGCACCCACGTGGCCTGGGTCCTTTCTGAATTGGGGAAGGGCCTCCGGTGACCTCATTCAGGCCTGCTTAGCAAAAGTCCTTTCTGGCTAATCTTAATTTACTGAAGGAAGCATCCTGGCTTCTGTGCTAAACAGAGCTGAATGGATGTTCCTGACCCTTCCACCCATCAAAATATTTCTAGTAATCTTAATAAAGCTTTGGAGAAACTAAATTCGATAAGCCTTTCCCTTTTCTTTTCCCTTTCTCCTTCCCCTTTCTCATTAGCACAACCCACCGTTGGCTTGTCCGTGACTGTAAAGTGAACCAGGTCATAGGAGGCTCATCCTAGTTGGGAAATGCATGTGTATGGATATGAGGCTGATTCTGTTCGAGTCCCCAGAGGAAGTGGTGTGTGAGAGGTGTAAACATCACAGTCCTGAGGGGGATGACAGGCCCAGAACCAGCTGGCCAAGGCTGCAACTGCTGAGGAAGGAACCCAAACCTTCACCCCACCCCACACCCCACTCAGCTTGGCAGAGACCCTCCAGAATCAAAGCTCCTGAGGAAAGAAAGATCTAGGACTTTCTAGATCCGAAAGCAAGAGAAGTATTTACTTTCCTTGTGGGATTCCATTGGAGGAATCCATATTTTATGAATTGTTTTACATTAAACCATACTCTTTGGATTATATTCTTTGGTAAGATTGTTTAAATCACATAGTTAAAAATAGTTTGGAATGGAAAATGGGTATGACTTCTTGTCCAAAGTATCAGGAGGCCTTAGATTAAACTTCAGTGTCCAATTTGGGCTGATGTCAGAAGCTTTTCTGGCCAATATAAATGAGGCCATCACGAAGACCTAAAGTTGCTGAATGGAGACATCACAGGAATCAGCAGTGAATATCTGAGAACCAGGGCAAGAAGTGAGGGCAAGATTTGCTGACACTCCTCAGGAGTAAGAAGTACTTTCTGATTTGGGGTGGGAGCTCCCTAGATCGTATTACTGAAGCTTGGGACAAGCTTCTCTTGACAGGCATGTCTGGGTTGTAGCCCCAACATGAGAAGATGGTATGGAAAGGCCCCAGGTAGATGGTCTACACGTGCACTGACCTCAGGGCTGGGGCCGCTCTCAGCAGCCCTGCGTTCTGCCTTTCAGAGAGCAGGTGTGGCTTTTTCCCTGGTCGTGATGGTAAAATACAAGACCTGGATCTGGGCATGGGGTACAGGGCCTCTCCATTAGGTTTCAACCTAGCTTGTAGGAGTGTATTGCAGAGGTTGGGACCAATATCACAGCCAATGGCTGTGTTCTCCATTTAGGCTCCATCAAGGTACACACAGGTTGGAGTACTCATGGCTGAGAGCAGAACTGGAGCTGCTTTGGTCTTTGGAAGATATCATCAAAATAAAAAACAATCATATCCCATTTTTTCCAGCATGTAGCAGTCTTTCTAGAATCAATTTAGTTATATGTATCATGGATGCTCTTAAGGTTCTTATTTGATACAGTAATCCCACCTCTGATAATATAACATGAGAAAATAACGTCAAACACAAAAGTCCAGGGACATCTCTATCCTCAAACTTTATTTTGAAGAAAAAAAATCAGAATGTTCAAGTGTCTAACAAACAAGAAACATTTAACTAGAAACCGGATTAACTTTCTGTACTAATTATTGAAATTATTATGGGAACTTTGGTTAAAGACAGCAAAATAAGAATTTTTATGCCAGTGCTAACAGTTAATGTACACCTCTACAGATCTCATAATAGAGAAGTTCCCTAAAGGCAGTAACATCATTCTGAACAGCTAACCGATTTGCGCTCTGGAAAGGGCAGGGTCGAAGAGCATGGGTGAGCTGAAGGAGCAAAGAGAACACTCCTCTCAGAGTTCAGTTTCACATAAGAGACAGACACAGTCAGCAGGGCCGGAAGAGAGCCTGTTCAGATATACCATCTTTCTTGTTTGTGGCCTCTTAACACAGAGAAGAAGCTAGGAGTTGGATGTGTAAAAGAAAAAGGGCAAATCTTGTCATAGATTTTGGTAAAGCCTACTCCTCCCTTTGACCATTTCTAAACTGTGTGGTTTTATAGGACTGCCTATCACAGTGTTTCCCTCAACCCTGGCTACAGGGATGGGACACAATGATGTATCCCATGCAGTCCCCTGCCTGGGGCAGGGTAGAAGAGGCAACTGGGTCCTGTGCAACAATGGTAAAGAGGGGTCAGTCATCAGAGGGTTAATCGATTTCATGAGATTCTCAAAGCTGTCCCTAGACAATCCAAGCAGAGACAATAGATCACAAGTCCCAGCAGGCACACAAGTTCATCAGCAGAGCAAGAGAAACTGAGACTCACATCCAACAGCCACAAGATGAACCTCACCTCAACCAGAAGTCACCAGGAGCCAGCAGAATAAACGTGGAGACAAGCTGTCCCCTACCCCTGTCATGATGTGACCGAGACCTCCTGGATGCCCAGACACCACCCAAAGGGAAGACGGAAGGGTCCTGATAAATTAAACATTTACTTCCTGTTTCTCCAGCGTAGGCTGACAGAAGAAATACAGGATGCCCAGCTAAATTTAAATTTCAGATAAACGATTTTTTTTATTGTTAAGTATGTTCCATTCAAACAAGTACGTCTTATATTTTATTTGCTAAATCTGGTAACTATACCTCATAGAGACTATTTTAAATTGGATTGGTCTCAGGGACCTAGGATGGACATGTTAAGATTCTTTGCGAAAAACAGGGCTGGAATATTTTGCTGTGCAAGTTTTATTTTATTAACATTGTTTGCTGTCCTTTCATTTAGCTTTTTATTTCACTACTGAATGGAAATGGAGACTCCAGGTTAAAATGAGCTCAGTTATTTAAAATGAAGTCATACTTTCTACGTGTTTGCAGTGTATTTGTACTTCACTACAACTTTGGAGATATGGAACAGCATAGGTGAGGAAGCATAAAGAAAAAAATTTTCTCTTTTTTCATCAGAGTCTGATACTGTATAAAGATACTGTTTAAATCTCATGTGTCCAGAAACAGACATCTTAATATATTTAAAACCACAAAGGTAATCCTAGAACAAAAAGCACATTACCAACCTGTAACTTATAGGCACAAAAATAAAACAAAACACATAAATCCTATGGAAAAAGTTATTTTACCTAAGAGTGACCATTAAAGAATTTAACTTATATTTTTGTTTTCTGCTGGTTTTAGTATGAGACCTGCCCAACATACCACTGTGGCCTGTGAGAGGCGTAACTCCCTAAAGTATGATTGGTTCCTTCTCTTCTCCGCTTCCATATAATTGGTTCCTTCTCTTCTCCCCCTCTATGTGATTGGTCCTTTCTCTTTTCCCCTTTCATTCTGGGAAGAAGAAGAAGAAAAAAGAATGGAAGGGAAGAGAGTAATGAACTTCTTGGAGTTATGAAGTAAAATATTACCAGGTCTAAGATAAACTGTGAACATGCCATGGTGTTTGAAGGCTTGAGCCCCAAATCAAGCTGTATTGTCCAAGAAAAGGCCTGAAAAACAATCACGTCTGTGGGAGGAATGAGTCAGCCCTGGGCAGAGCGTCTGAGAAATGAACTCTGTTGAGAAAACCAGATGGTTGGGCTGTGTTTGGAGAATCAATAAAGGACATCTTAGGTTGAGCATCGCCCAGAGGGAACATGGCTGCTCAATAGCGAGGTCCCTTGAAGAATTGTATGGGCCCACAGCAAGAGCAGCCCATGAGCTCTCCCTGAAGCAACGGGCCAGCAGCGGGTCAGGATCCGCAATTATTCCATGTCGGTATACCTATATCACCTGATTTATAATAGCTATCTTAATAATTCCATTATACAATAAAACAATTCATTTTATAATTTATTTAACCAGCTCCCTAACTGCTAAACATTTAGATTCTGTCTAGTGTTAGGCTACTACCAACAGTGGCACTATAAATATCCATATTTCAATGTGCATAAATATGAGTAGAATCCATTTCTAGGAATTGAATTATCCAATTTAAAAGTATGCATACTTTCGAAAGATATTTCCTAATTGCCTTCTAAAGATAGACTTATAGTCCCACAAGCAATGTATGGGAATGCCTTTTTTTCAAATGCTGTGTATTATCTAACTTATTGATCTTGAAAGATCATCTGATATAGCTAATAGGTGAAAAATGGTGTTCATGATTTTAACATATTTCTTTCATTTTTAATGAAATCAAGTATCCTTCTATGTGGAGTGGAACTACTAGATTTCTCTTTTAATAAATTGTTTATTCATGTCTTTTGCATGTGTTCTAAGATCTTTTTCTTTTTGATCAGCTAATAATCTTCTATTGAACAATTGATTCCTTGTTGTAAGCATTGCAACTATTTCTCCAGTTTGTGCGTCTTAACTTTCTTGTATACATTTTCTGCTGTGTAGAATATTTTTTAGTGTAGTCACATATATTAATGTTTTCTTTTTATGGCTTCTGAGTTGTAAGCATTGATAATTTTTAAAAAATATTCTCCCATGCTAATAGACATTTTTTATATTTAAATCTCTAGGTGATTTGGAATGGATTTGATGTCAAGTTATCAAGTTATAACTTTTTTTCCCTGTTGTCCCAACCATTTATTAACTAACCCAGTTCTTCCCCACTGCTTCGAAATGATCATATATTAAATTCCTTTAAGTATCTGATGCTACTTCAGGACTGTCTGTATTATTCCAGTAATTTGTCTGTCTATTCATTTGCCAGCATTGAACTTTTAAAATTATT
Source organism: Pteropus medius (assembly GCF_902729225.1). Taxonomy (NCBI): domain Eukaryota; kingdom Metazoa; phylum Chordata; class Mammalia; order Chiroptera; family Pteropodidae; genus Pteropus; species Pteropus medius. The sequence continues at coordinate 4,093,173 of NW_024350921.1, read as the reverse complement.
GTGGTTTCATGATACAATGTCATGTAATCAATATTTATTGAACAAATATTATCTTGGTTTAAAGAGAAACACACAGAAAGTTGGACTGTATCTCTGCCCTCTTGAAGACAAGAAGGAGGCTGCTTCCCAGTAAACTGTGAGTGTCTTCTCATCTGCAGCTCAATAACTGGCTCCGGGCTGGTAGTTAGTGGGCTCAGAGAACACTAGTTGAAGAGATGGAGGTGTTATTGGGATTGGAGGACAAGATCCAGTTCTTGGCTTTTGGGGAAATCTCAGGTCATTCCCAGATCCTTTCTTCCCCAGTATGGATTTTATCTCTGTAGAGACTTCTAAGACATGTATTCTCTTTATGCTCTAGGCAAAAACTTTTGAAAAGTTCTGAAATAAAGGCCACTATTTGACATTTCTTGTAACATTAACACCCTGACCTGCCTATTTCATCTCCAAAGTCTACACAAACTGTTCAAGGAGCTGAGTCATCCAATTACCCTGATGATGTCATTTGTTCAAATACAGAGAAAAGCGAAACATCTCGTTCACTCTTCTCAAAAGAGCAGCATAGTAACAATCCACTCTCCCAGAGGATTGCCTTTAATAATATCTTGAAGAGATAGCAAGATTAAACATTTTGCTGCTACTCTTGAGGGAACTCTGGGGAAAACACACACATACACACATTTTGCAAGATTTAATGTTCTCTCATTTTCCCACTCCCACTCTCTCTACCCCCACACCCGCCACCCCAGGTCTGACTTCTATGTCTCTCCAAACATAAGGTGAGAGATGTAGGATAGATGAATAGTTTCTCAGTAGTTGTGGGGTGGAAGCTATGAGTAAGATTGAAACCAAAGCTCCAAGTTGAGCTATTTCAGGAAAATCAGCACTGACTTACCTCTGGCAACTAGAAAAAAGATCACACAGACATTTGGCACAGCAGGATGGAACATGGCAGTTTCCAATACCAAGTGGAAGATAGAGCCAAACAAAGGGGAGCACCAGGGGCTGAAGGACTTGACAATAAGAAATAAGACAAAAAGTCATAAAACACATGAAGTTCAGAAAATCATTTAGTCATAAAATATCCACTTTATATCTGTCCTTGTCCAATTATATCTACCAGAAATGAGATTATTAACCCAATTTCTTCAACAAATAAGGGACAAGAAAAAAATAAGAAAGAATATATCAACCAAATGTAAAATGTGAGTTTTTGGGGGGTCTTGATTTTTTAAATCTAATTGTACAATGACATTTATGAAACAACAAAGGAAACTGGGACTCTGACTGGCCATTACATGATAGTAGAGAGTTAATTGTTTTTAGGTGTGATAATGGCATTGGGGTTACATTTTTTTTTAAATGAGTCTTCATCTGTTAGAGAGACATTCTGAACTATTCACAAATGGAATAAGATAGCCAGAGTTTGCATTAAAATAATTCAGCATGAGGGAGGAGAAATGGAGAAGAGAAATAAGGTTGGCATATGCTGAGAATTAGTGGAGGAATGTGATGGGAACATGAGAAGGGATTTGTTATACATTTCTCTACTTTGTGTATATTTGGGAAAAAAAGTCGGGGTGCGGGGGAAGGCACATAAGTTTCTAGTCTCATAAGAGGGATTGTAGGTTCTAGGAAAGGTGAAATTCTCTCTTTCCTCATCTTGAACTTGGAGCTAATATCACTGTTCTGTGTTTATTAGGAAACAAGTATGGAAGTAAAATAATTACAGGGGTGTTCTGTGTGCCACCTACTCGCAGATGGCACAAAAAATTGATTTTATATGTCTATAATGGAGCAATTGAATTATAAATCAAATGTGACAAAATGTTAACATTCTTGGTAATCTCTATATTATTCTTGCAGCTCTTCTACAAATTTGGAATTGTCTTAGAATAAAAAGTAAAAAAACTTATCAAAACACAGGAAAACATCAAAATGAATAAAACTGTATTTTTAATGGTGCAAAAAATTAAAACATAAATAGAAAATTATGCTAATGGTTACACATTTTAGGTGTTCATATTAATAAAAATGTAAAGCACCTAAATATCAGAAAATAAATTAAGATAAATGCATAAATTTAGACATCAAATCATGTTAGAAGACTATTTAATAACACATACAATATTTTTTAAGAACAAAATCTTTTCCTGTTAGATCACAATTTAAATATTAAAAGTGCATGTGTAGAAGAGGTCCGGTTAAGATGGAGGAATCATACTCCATTTTGTCTCTCTTAGTGATTCTAGTAAAACAACAAAATAACTTGTGCAGATGTAATAGCAACTATCAGAGGTCTCTGAAAACTAAATAAGGCAAACGGTATAGAGAATCAAACCTCGAAGAGTGATCGATCTATGTGGGATTCCTATTTATTCAGTTTGGTTTGATTTGGTTTCTCTGCTTGCTACAGATATCCAAGCTTAAACTGCCATATCTCCCAAAACTGGAGTTCAGACAGGAAAAGCTCCCAGATGAGTTCAGACAGGAAAAGCTCCCAGGAGAACTAACTCTCTGCTCAGTTCCAGGAAGGGGGTTCTCTGCAGGACAGTTTGTTTCATAATCTGGCTACTGCCCTGGGGAGCCTCAGTAAAGAAGCCACAACCTTGTAATGGTGGGGGTTCCCATAGGCTCTTTTCTCTCATTGCTTTGCCACAAGGTCAGCCTTACTGCAGGAAGTGCACAACAGCATGCAGGAAGCTCAAGCTTTGGCTTTGTAGCCAGAGTACCAGGAAGGGAGGTCCCCAGGAACCAGAAAGTGTGAGGAAGACCCTGGAGAGGAAGGTGCTGGAGAAAGAAATCTTTTAAGTCTAGGTAGGAAGTCCAGGCTTACTCCCAATATTCACAGGCATGAAATGGACTGGAATCAACACAGCGAAAGCTTTGAGAGCCAACTATAGTGTAGACCACCTTCCAGGTCCCATACAGACAAGTTGGTACCACAAGGATGTTGGATACCAAACTCATACTGAGACTACATCTCACAGAAGAGGGCCAGGCCTTGTGTGATGACTGGCTGCTAAAACAAAACAAACAAACAAAAAAGTCGACATTCTTCCAAAAGCTTTAATAGGACCCAGAGTTCTAATATTATAAATATTATATTATAATAATATAATATTATAATATTGAAAATGTACAGCATACTCTCTAAAGTTATATGACAAACTGCTGTTTTTTGCAACATGGATAAATAGCACAAACATCACAGAGCAAAAAAAGAAAATCTACACACACAAAAAAGTGAACGTCATATGATTCCGCTTACATAAAGTTCAAAAACAGGCAAAATGAATCCATGATGTTGAAAGCAGAATAGTGGTTAACTTCAGGAAGGTGCTAACGGCTGAAAGAGACAGAGTTGGGCTTCTGGAGTAAAGGCATGATTCTGTATCTTAGTCTGGGCAATGGCTGCACAGGTGCGCTCATTTTTTTTAAGGTGATACTTAGAGTTGGTGTTCTTTCCTGTAATGTTATGTTTTAAGAAAATGTCCCCAAAATGTAGTACTTGTGGGGGCTTTATTCCTAGAGATTTGTTCACTTCTGCCTATTGTCTTTATGTGTGGACAATAACTTCTTTTGCATAATATTCTTGGATCATAATTTATCTTCCTAAGGACTTTGCGCACATTGCCACATTGCCTCCTAGCTTTGCTGTGCACAAGTCTAAGACCCTCTGGACTTGTTTGCCCTTGCTGGTGCCTGGATTTTTTTGCCTGAATACTTAAAATTGGTTTTTCTTCATTCTTGAAGTTCAGTAAATGTGCCCTTATATTCAGAAGTCTGTATTAACTATTTCATGGTAAACCTTGTGGTTTTTTCTGAACAGAACCTGTTCAACTGTAGTTATTCTTGTATTTCAGAAAAATTTTTCTTTATTATAAACAAAATAACATTCTCTGTTCAGTTTGTTTGACTCTCATCTTACGGGACACCAACCAACCTTAGCCAGCTCATCTTTCTCTATCTTCTACTTCTGTCATTTTTTCACTAATTGCTTGTGTTTTCCATAATTTCTACTCATTTACATCTATAATCATGTCGTGTTGGCTTTCTTAGTTCTACAATCTCTCTTTTCTTCTCATTCTCTGATTTCATTTCACTTTAAGCTCTGATTTGTTGAATACATTATTAAGTTCTTCAATAGCTTAAAGCATTTGGGATAACTGCCTGTTCTTCAGTGGTGTTTTCATTAGAGTTTAATCCATCTTTTCATGTGCTATTTTCCAACTTTCCTTTCTTTTGTGTATACATATAAACCAATTATTTTCATCGCTTTTGTACTTTACTCACACAGTTCAGTGCTGGACTTTGATCTGCTTTGCTGCAGGCAGGTGAGTTTTCTTTGACACCTTTTTCAAGTGCTATAAAATCCGTCCTCTACTCTTAGCTGCATTTGACTGGGGTGAAGGCTGGGAGCTGTTTTTTAAAAACAACTCTTTTGAACCCTAAAGATACACATGTAGGAAAATGGAAAGAGCTTTTAAGGCTAACTACTGTCCTTACTGAACTTTAGTGAGTTCTTCCTTCTAAAATCCCATCACTGTTCTATACCAGATCCTATTAAACCATAGAGGTGGCTCCTATCCCTCAGCACAGTGCCCTGGAAAATGATAGACTCTGATGGGTCCCCTGCCCCTGCCCAGGCCCCCCACAGCATGAGGTGTTTCCACTCTGGGATGAGTTTCCCTACTCTTCCCCAGGGCTTCTCGCTCACGACCTAGTTGCTTCTCTCCAGTTGGAGAATATTCACGACATTCATCAAAATGCAGTGCATTTTTAACTACCCTGTGCTTTTTATATCAGATTCTTCACTCTCTTTCCTTGGCTCTTATGAAATTAGGTTTCGTTTCAATTTCTTTCTTTCTTTCTTTGATTGCAGCTAGTTATTTTTGGTTGATATGATTTTACTTTTTGAAATTTCATCAGGTATCAAAAAAAGGAAGAATCTATGATTCCTCTTTCTTCTGCTACCACCTTAGCTGGAGGTCCTTGGTGTAATGGCTTGTAGAAACTCAAAACAAAATGAAAACTAAAACAACAGGTTAAATAAATATGCAGCAGGTGGTTTGGGTCCATAGTTCTCTCTGCTAAGTGAAACTGAAAGGAGACTCACAGGCTGACCACATGGAAGTAGCAACAGCAGTTCTAGATCATAAGCTAAGGAATAATCTAGAGTGAGATAACTTAGTATTAATTCACCCTGGTAGGAAAAACAATCAGACGATATGAGACACTTTTTTAATACTAACAAAGCTCTTCATCTGCCTAAATTATTAATGACCTAGGAAGTGCTTTTGCGTAAGAACAAGTCTCGCCACCACCCTGCTCTGTACCCTAGAGAGTGCACCCTAATTTTCCTTCGACAGTTCCCACCTATATAAAGTATGATGGTGATGTCTGACTCAACTAGTTATCTGAGAGGAAATGAGATAATAAATACAAAGTGCTTGGTGGGAGATAATAAATACAAAGTGCTTTTGATGTTTCTTTTTGCACATAAAATGAATGTGAGGATCTGATGTTTGTGATCTGCACCTCACATTAATGGTGTTTATGAAGCTATCTGAGTCTGTTTAAGACCCTGGGGTTCTCTTAGCTACCTCCTCTAAATAAGCATTCAGATTCAATTTGGTAAACACTGAAGTACCTATGAACTTAGTGGTAAAGTTTCTCTAAACTTTGTGTGGTGCACACTCATAAGTTTCTTCTGCAATCCTGAATCATTCTTGAAGTCCTAGATGGGTTAGACACTTAAAAAGGGGTTTAATTATTTCAGCCAATAGGTGACCAATGTGTTCCATGTTAATTAGAGCTAGCACCTTTTAAATTGCTATCATAGTCCATGCACCCTGTTAACCATGTTCAAATCCATGTCCTCCAATCCTAACAATAATATGGCAAAAAAGATGGGAAAACTAAGATCTGGGAATGTTAAGGAATTTGCCTGGAGATATACAGCTATTCAGTGGCAAATTCAGAATTTGAAAGCCAGTGTTGCTGCATCGTAAGCCTGAGCATGGGCCCTGCAGATCACTGCTGATGATTGTGGAGTTCATCTTGGTAACTTTCAAGTTGCTGTGCATGTAAAAGTAAGAAATGCTTAATTCAATGATGGATGATTAGAGACCTTACATGCACCAGGTTCCTTGACAGAAGAAAAAAAACCACAAGAAACAGGAAGAATTATATTCAATGATGATACACTTCTCTACGAATCTAAACTTCTAATCTTAAAAAAACTTCCCTCTAACCTTACCTTGGGTCACAATAATCTCTGTTGATGGATTGATAAATTTCTTGGCCATGTGATGACTACCCATGGTTTCTTGATGAAGACTGTCCTTCTCCCCTTTCTTGGCTCATGTATCTGTGTTAAGCACAGCTCCCTTAAGCAGCCTATGAAGATACATCTATGACCCTTGGCCCCAGCCCAAGCCAGGTAGAATATCACCTATCCTATAGCCTGTTCACTGGGTGGGCTCCAGGTCTGGGGCCTGCCTCCTGCCTGTTAGAGGCCACAGGTGTTTACTTTGTTGTCGTAGCTGTGCTGTTGCTATTTTTGACCAAAGCTCCAGTGTTCTTTGGAGGCAATCTGCACAATATCTTTTTGGTCCATCCTGAAATCTTTTAGTCAAAAGAGAATTCCACCAGCACAATTGCTGTATTCTTAACGAATGTATCACCTGCTATAAAATTTCTCTATATGAGTATTTCTCCATTTTATTTTATCTCTGATCCGTGTACACTTTTCTTATCTTTGTTAGATTTAATATGTGTTTTGAATCTTGTAGTCTGTTTTGATTACTTCCATATAAAAGTAGATGTTTAATAAATTCTTAATAACTATTATGTTATGGGCCAAATAAGACGAGATGTTAAAATATTTCCATAAGCAAATTCTACTACTCCAAGTTTATCTATCTTTATATTCACAGACACTTTTACACACCAGTGACATCTGTATTAGGATATTACCAATGAAATGAATACTGAAAATTGAGTGAAGTGTATCAAATTGAAAATGTACGAGGCATTAATTGAAGGCTCATGCTATGCCTTTTTAAAATTCATTTGTTGTCTTTCCTGTTAGAGTTTCAAAAAGAGAGACTCAGACAAAACCATCAGGTTGGTAATATGAGCTATGTGGCAAGCTCTCCATATGAAACTACATTAGCTACTAATAGCCATTAGTTCTGAAAAAGATGAAGTCATCACAAAGCACTCTGCCCAGTGTGTTCGTCTTTGTTTTATGACTGCACTGAGTCTAATGTGAGTAATGATACAGCTTCCATCTACTCCAAGACTCTTCCTCCAAGGAACCCAAAGTGTTGTGCAAATGTTTTCTTATCGATTTTCATAGGTCTCATGTGGTATTTTGAAGGCATCAGAGGGAAGCTGTGTGGCTAACGCTATTTAAAGTCAATGGAGAGACCCAGCTCAGTTCCTACTGCTTAAGTCAAGACTGGCTCTTCCTTGGGCAGAACCCTGCCCTTCCTCACTTCTCCTAAACAAGAAGAGGCTTTGCAAATGAGAAGCTCAAGTTCTTTATACGGTGCGGGATTTTTCTATGCCTTCAATTTATTCAGTTCTGTAAATCATTTTTAAATAGCCATTACTTCCTTTGGAGAGTTACGGTTAAGGATTTCTCTGCTGGGAAAAAAAATATCCCACCGTTTCGCAGGCTTTTTTTGTATCTGTAACACAATGGACAATGGCAGATATTGAAGCTCAGTGATCATTTTTTTTTTTTTTAAAGGAATTCCTTTTTTAAAAGGAGGAAAAAAAATTTTAGAAATCTAAAAGGAAATACATCCTTGATTTTAGTCAGTTTAAAATATGTATGTTTTGACCTTTCAGAACAAATGAAAACTTCCTGAGCTGATGAGGCACTGAGTTTTCCTGAAAGCAGTACTACAGATCGCTAAGGATCTCCAAGTGTGGGCTGCTTTGAGAAGAGAAGTGGAGAGGCTGGTACGAACTGATGTTTCCACACAGCACTGTTGTGTAATTATAATCTGGTTTCTGACATTTCTTCGGGAGGCTAGATCAGAGCTGACCCCAGAGACCCATTCAATCTTCAATTAAAGCACAGAGCCCTCTGTCATTGTCAGTTCCCTATCCCAGGGCCAGAAAATTCTTTGTTATGGGGGGGCTGTCCTGTGCATTGTAGAATATTTAGCAGTGTCTCTGGTGTCTACTCACAGATGTCAGTGGCCCCCCTCCTGAGCCATGCCTATCAGAAATGTCTAGACATTGCCAGATGTCCTCTGGAGAGTCAAAGTCATCTCTAGTTGAGAACCACTGTCCTTTATCAACAACTCTGAAGGGTTTTAAAAACAAAATCTTTCCCAAGACTTGGCTCTCACAGATGTTGCCAAGAATGTCATTGTTCCATGTGGAACAAACCAGAATATCAAAAGAAACTGAAGATGTCACAATATCCAAAAGACTCATACATCCCATAGCAGAATACTGCACACACTCAAAGAAGCAGCTGCTTTGACTGCCTTTTCTGGGGAATATTGAAGAATGCCTTTTGAATGAAAATGCTCACTTCACTACCTACAACTTTAAGGATTAAGAATATTTTTCCCCACTTTCTAATTACAGGTATTGTTAAGAATTTTCTGAAATGTTACACTAGCAATCAAATTTAAAATGAATTGCTTTGCCCTTTAAAATGCATTAAAATTATAGGATGGCTTAGTGATTAATCAAGTAAATTGGCACACATTATAATCATGTTTACCACTACCAATAATTACTTATTGATTGTTGTAAGTTATTTAAAAAGTAATCAATCATTAAGAGCTCTTTTAAAGTGATTTATTTGGTTTATAAGCAGTACTGGTAGCACTAACTTGACTGTTACAACTATTAATTAATTACTTTACTATTTCCTTTACTTCGAAATGCTTAGCAGTGGAAAAAATGTAGTCCCACTCAACTGAGTTAGGTAGTTGCAGGCAGATCTATCATTTATAACAAAAACAACAAAGGCAGTATTTTCTAAGAGAAGTCACCTGGGAGGACCTTGCTGGTACAAATATTTTGATGCTGCATTAGAAAAAATATACAACTATTCACAGTAGATCAAATAAGAAATAATGAGACTACATGAAATACTTTTTAAACAGGATAAAAGAAAAACTCCAAGAGGTCAAGAGTTGAAGCCAAAAGCCTTAAAAGGAAGCCTGCAGTATGTGAAATATCAGCATATAACTGATATTATATCCCACATATGAGTGAAGTCATATATGACGAGAGAGAAATCAGGAATTAAATCATTTATTTCTAGTCACAAACCTTTCAATTTAGGTATTCTAAATTTATGCCCTCTAATGTAGCATGACATGATAAATGATAGCACTGGATTTGGAGTCAAAACTGAGCTTTTTAGTGCCCTCTACCTTTGTGACCTATGGCAGGACACTGTCATAGCTTTAGGTTTTCTGTAAATTACCTGGTTTCACCTCACAGGTTGTATACGAAACAGTACATGAATGTGATTCAGTAAACAGATAATGAAGCAACTCCTTACTCAGGCAGTGCTCCTCAGCCCATGTTATTTTGTAATCCTAAACCCATTTTATATATTTTTTAAATTAAATTAAATTTATTGGGGTGACATTGGTTAATACATTACATAAGTTTCAAGCATACAATTCTATAATACATTATCTGTATATTACATTGTGTGCTCACCATCCAAAGTCTAGTCTCCTTTCGTCACCATATATTTGGCCCATTTTATCCTCTTTATTCTCCCCACTACCGCTTTTCTCTCTGATAACCACCATACTGTTTTCTGTGTCTATGAGCTTGCTTGTCTGTTTTGTTGGTTTATTTGTTACTTCCTGTTTTATATCCCACATATGAGTGAAATCATATGGTCCTTGTCTTTTTCCTTCTGACTTATTTCACTTAGCATGATACTCTCAAGATTCGTCCATGTTGTTGCAAATGGCAGGATTTCATCATTTCTTCTGGCTGAGAAGAAAGAGAATTGAGAGTAAAAAAAAAAAAAATGAAAAAATTCTGTGAGAACTATTTGACTCCATCAGAAAGAATAGTATAAGAATAATGGGTATATCGAAGGAAAAGGGAACAGAGAGCTTATTCAAACAAATAATCAATGAGACTTATTTGACCTTCTTAACAACTGCACTGGTCCAGGCCCAGAAGGAAACAGTTGGCACATTCCTGCGGCTTAACTAAAGGGTCTATTTGTAGAGGTGGGAGCTGGGTGACAGGATCTCAGAAAGGAGAGTGGAGCATCCAGGGATATGAACAGTAGGGAGCTACCACCTCCCCTAGGCCTAAAAGGGTCAGGGAGAGAGCAGTTACTGCAAGCTGGAGAGAGCTGATCTGTAGGAAAGGCCACCTGCCACGAACTAGGAAAAGGAACAGAGCCATGGTGAGGTGAGCAAGGGACAAGGGGAACCGCTGATTCTGTGCACCCAGCCAGAATTCAGAGGGTGAGTGAGCCCCAGGGGAGAGTGGGCAGAGGCACCATCCTCGGGTAGAGAATGGACATGTACAAGCAGCGCACTGTAACCAGCACAGGCCCTTCGTAGTGGACAGAGGCTCTCAAAATCCAACTCTGCTGCCACTGCCACTCAGAAATGAATGCTTTTCAAACTCTTTTTCTGCCTTTCCAAATGGATTCACTACTCACCCTTTTCACATGCCATTCATTGGCTTCAAAACACCCCCCATTCTCAGGGCTGACTGTGTAATACTGTGGTGGCACAACCTGAATTTGGTACACAGCGTAAGTAAAACCTCATGTTTGACTCACATGGAGAACCTCCATTCACAATTCTGAATCAGGTTTGTCAATTCTTACCAAATTGATCTAGAGATTCCACATAATCCCAGACATTTTCCCAGCAGGCCATCTTATAGGTACAGACAAACTGAATCTAAAATTTACATGTAAAGGCAAAGAAATTAAAATAGCCCCCAAATTTTTTGAAAAATAAAAAAAACGATCAGAGGATTCACATTATGACAAAGGAAGAAACAATATGCAATGGAAAAATGACAAGTCTCTTCAATAGTGGAGTTGAGAAAATTGAACAGATACATGCAAAAAAAAATGAAACTGACCACTGCCTTATACCATACACAAAAATAAACTCAAAATGTATTAAATACTTAAATGTAAGACCTGAAACCATAAAAGTCCTAGAAGAAAACATAGGAAGCAAGCTATTTGACATTAGTCTTAGTAATATCTTTTCGGATATGTCCCCTTAAGCAAGGGAAACAAAAGCGAAAATAAACAAAAGGGACTATGTCAAACTAAAAAGCTTCTGCACAGCTAAGAAAACCTTCAACAAAGTGAAAAGACAACCTATTGAACAGGAGAATATATTGGTTAAATAATCTATCCAATAAGGAGTTAATACCCAAAATATATAAGAACTCATATAACTCAATAACAACAACAAAAAAATAAGCAATCTAATAAAAAAAAAAAATAGGCAGAGTACAAGAATATACATTTCTCCAAAGAAGACATACAGATGGACGACAGACATATGAAAAGATGTTCAACATCACTAGTCATCAAAAAATGCAAATTAAAACCATGAGCTATCATCTCACACAGTCAGAATAGCTATCATCAATAAATCAATGAACAACATGTACTAGTGAGGATGTGGAGAAAAGAGAATCCTCATGCATTATTGGCAGGATTGCAAATTGGTGTGACCACTATGGAAAACAGTATAGAGGTTCCTCTATAACTACCATATGATCTAGCAATTCTATTTACAGGCATTTATCCAAAGAATCCCAAAACATTAATTTGAAAAGATATATGTACCCCTATGTTCACTGTAGCATTATTTACAATAACCAAGATATGGAAGCAACCTAGGTCTCCATCAATAAATGAATGGGTATGTATGTATATACAATAAATATTACTCGACCATAAAAAATAATGAAATCTTGCCATTTGCAATAACATAGGTGGACCTAGATGGTATTATGCTAAGTAAAATAAGTCATATAGAGAAAGACAAATACTGTATGATCTCATTTATATGTGGAATCTAAATAAACAAAGCAAACAAATAAACAAAACAAAAAGACAAAACAGACTCATAGAAACAGATAATTGCCAGAGGGGAGGAGGGGTAAGGGGATGGATGAAAAAGGTGAAGGGGAACATAGTCAATAATAGTGTGATAACTTTGCATAATGTCAGATGATTATTAGACTTAGTATGGTGATCACATCGTAAAGTATATAAATGTCAAATCGCTACATCGTACATTTGAAACTAATAATATTATAGACCAACTATACTTAAATTAAATAAATAAATAATATATAAATATGTAAATAAAGATTAACTCTAAAGTTTCAGTAATCAAGACAGTGTGGGTGGCATTGTGAAAGGACAATTAAATCACACAGGACTTGTGACAGAAGTTAAAAGAAACACAATTCAATGGAGAATTTATAGCCTTTTTAACAAATGATGCTAGAAGAATTAAATATCTATATGCAAAAAAATAAACCTCAATCCATATTCACCTTATATTCAAATTAACTCAAAATGTACCAAAGACAAAAATACTAAAACTATAAAACTCCCATAAGAAAACAGAGTAAAAAAAATCTCCACAATCTTAACTTAGAAGTAATTTTTAGATGTAACATCTATTAAAGCATAATCTGTTAAAGAAAAATTAATAAATTTAACTTTATTAAAATTAATTTTTTTCTCTGAGGACACAATTTAAAAAATAAAAAGGCAAGCCACATACTGGAAGAAAATATTTTTGAATGACATTTCTAACAAAGTATTTTCAACAAGAATATGTAAACATCCCTTATAATTCAATAATTAGAAATATATTAACTCAGTAAGAAATAAACAGGCAAAGAATTTAAATAGACTCTTTACCAAAGAAGATACATAAATGAAAAATAAGCACATGAAAGTATGTTCAACATCATTAGTCATTAGGGAAATGCATATTTAAACCACAATGAGATACCAAAAAGAATATCTTGATGCTGTGAAATTAGTCAGTTGGAAAAGAACAAAAACTGAAAGATTTCACTCGTAAGTGGAATATATAACATGAAAGAAACAAATGAGCAAACAAAACAAAAACAAACTCATGGATATAGACAACAGGTTGCTGATTACCACAGGGGAGTGAATGGAGGCAGGGGAAATGGGTAAGGGGGTCAAATACATGGCGACAGGTGGAAACTAGACTTTGGGTGGCAAACACGCTATAGTGTATACAGATACTGAGTTCTAATGTTGGACACTTGAAATTTATATAATATTGTTAACCAATGTTAATTAAAAATTCAATTCAATTAAAAAAATCAAAATTTAAAAAATACCCCAACAATCTCAAATGTTGGAAACAATATTGGAACAAAAAACAAGAATTCTTATATCTTGCTGGTAGAATCAAAGTAGTCAAATCATTGTAGAAAATAATTTGTCAAGTTTTTTGAAGTTAAACATATACTTACCATGTGATTCAGCAATCCCATTTCTGTGTATTTATCTAAGAACAATGAAAACTTATGTTTATTCAAAAGTCATGGATATTCATAGTTTTATTCATAATATCCAATAACTGAAAACAATCCAGATGTCTTCAAACTGTGAATGCATAAACAAACTATAATACATCCATACAATGACAAATTGTGCTGAAGAGGTGAGTAGTAGAGATAAAATATCATTCAGTCTTCCATTGTTTAGTGTAATGTCAGCTGTATGTTTGTGCTTCACAGATATCCTTTATCAGGGAAGGAAGTAGCCTTATATTCCTAGTCTTATGAGAGGAGTTTTTGTTTTTTTTTATCATAAATGAATGTTGAATTTTGTCAAATCATTTTCCTGCATCTATTTAGATGATCAAATGGTTTTTCTTCTTTAGTCTGATAGAATTACATTGATCCATTTTTTATTATGGTAAGAATACTTAATATAAGATCTATCCTCTTAAATTTTCAAGTGTACAATACAGTACTGTTAATTACAAGTGCTAAGTTGTACAGCAGTTCTCTACCATTTGTTCATTTATATAACTGAACCCATTGAATAGCAATTCCCTATTCTCCCCTCCCCTGAGCCCCTGGCAACCACCATTCTACTCTCCACTTCTATAAATTTAACTATTTCTCATGGAAGTGGAATCGCAGTATTTTTTCAACTGCGACTGGCTTATTCCACTTAGCATAATGTTCTCCAGGTTCATCCATGTTGTTTCACATTGTAAAGTTTTCTTCTTTTTTAAGGCTGAATAATATTTAATTGTATGTAAATATTACATTTTTCTTTATCCATTCATCCATCAATGGACATTTAGGTTGTTTTCACATCTTGGCTATTGTAAATAATGCTGCAATGAACATGGGAGTGAAAATATCTCTTCAAGATCCTGATTTCAGTTCTTTTAGATATATATCCACAAGTGGACTTGCTGCATCATGTGGTAATTCTATTTTCAACTTTTCAAAAACCTCCATATTATTGTCCATAGCAACTGCACCATTTTACATTCCCATAAATAGTGTACAAAGGTTCTAATTTCTCCACAGTCTCACCACCTTTGGGGATTTTTGGATAATAGCCATGCTAATGGGTGTAAGAAATGCCTCATGTAATTTTAATTTGCATTTTTCTCATGATTAATAATGCTGACCATCTTTTCATATTTGGCCTTTTGTACGTCTTTGGAGAAATATCTATTCAAGTCCTTTTCTGTTATTTTAATTGAGTTATTTGGTTTTTTCTTTTTTGCTACTGAGTTGTAGAAGTTTATTATATATTTTGAATATTAACCCTTGTCAGATATATGATTTGCAAATATTTTCTCCTATTCCACAAATTCGGTTTTCCCAACACCATTTATTGAAGAGACTATTCTTTCCCCTTTGTGTAGTCTTGGCATCTTTGTCAAAGATCAGTTGACTATATATACGCATGGATTTATTTCTGGGCTCTCCATTCTGTTTCTTTGGTCTGTATGTCTGTCTTAATGCCAGAACTGTACTATTTTAATTACTGTAACTTTGTAGTATAGTTTGAAATCAGAAGGTATGAAGCTTCCAACTTTGTTCTTTCTCAAGCTGTTTAAGCTACTTGAGTTCCTTTGTGGTTCCATATGAATTTTAGGATTGTTTTCCTATTTCTATAAAAAATGCTGCTGAGATTTTGCTAAGAATTGCTTTGCACCTATAGATGACTGGGTAGTGTGGACATTTTAACAATATTAAGTTTTTCAATCCATAATACAGGATGTCTTCTCATTTAGTTGTGTCTTCTTTAATTTTTTTCAGCTATTTTACAATTTTCATCTCTTTAGCTAGTTCATTCCTAAGTATTTTATTCTTGTTGATGCTATTATAATTGGGATTGTTTCCTTAACTTTCTTTCAGATATTTCACATTTAATGTACGTAAATGCAACTGATCTCTGTATGTTGATTTTGGATCCTACTACTTTACTGAATTTATTAGTTCTAACCGGATTTTTAGGTGGAGTCTTTAGGGTTTTCTATATATAAAATTTTATAATGTGTAAACAAAATAATTTTACGTCTTCCTGTCTAATTTGGATGCCTTTAATTTTTTTTCCTAGTTGTTCTGACTAGGATTTTCCAGTACTTTGTTGAAAACAAGTGGCAAGGTGAATTGGCATCCTTGTCTTGTTCCTGATCTTAGAAGAAAAGCTTTCAGTTTTTTCACTGAATATAATGTTAATAATGGGCTTTACACTGATCAATTTTGAATGATGAAACAGCCTTGCATTCCTGGAATTAATCTCACTTTTTCACAATCATTGATTTCATATAAATATATGAAATATATATGAGATTTTATATATATATATACACACACACACACACACTGCTGGGTCCAAATTGCTAATATTTTGTTAAGTATTTTTGCATCTATAATAAGAGATATTAACCTCTAGCTTTCTTGTAAGATCTTTGCATAGTTTTGGAATAAGGATAAGTTCTGGCCTAATAAAATGAGTGGAAAATATTCTCTTTTCTTCTATTTTCTAAAAGGTATTGTGTAGAATTGATATTACTTTTTCCTTAAATTGTTGATAGAATGCACCAGTGAAACCATCTTGGCCTGGAGTTCTTTTTGTTGGAAGATTTTAAACTAGGAATTTAATTATTTAATAAATATGGAACTATTCTCTATTTCTTCTTGCCTGAGTTTTAGTAGTTTGTTTCTTTCAAGAAATTGGTCTATTTCATCCAAGTTGTTGCATCGATGGACATTGAATAGTTCAGAGAGTACCTTTTAATATCTATAGTGATGTGTCTTTTTTTGTTCCTAATATCAGTAATTTCTGTTTTCTTTGTATCTCTGGATTGATGTTATTCATGTTTTCAAAGACTCAGCTTTTGTTTTCTGTTATTTCTCCATTGTTTTTCTGCTTTCAATTTTATTGATTTTTTTAGCTTATATCTTTATTAATTTCTTATTTCTACTTGAGTTTCAGTTTAATTTGCTCTATTTTCTTTTTCTTTTTTTTAATGTGGAAGCTTTGATGATTGGTTTAAGACCCTTCTTCTTTTCTAATATAAGCGTTTATTTTTGTAAATGTCCCATTAAGCACTGCATTAGCTGCATCGCACAAATTTAATACATTATCTTTTCATTGTCAAAACATTTTAAATTTCCTTCAATATCTCTTCTTTGACTCTCAGATTATTTATAAGTATAACTATAACCAGATAGTTTTTAAATATTTGGGAATTTTTCAGATTATCTTTCTGTTTTTGATTTCCAGTTTAATTCTATTGTAATCTTAGAAACCCTCTGTATAATTTCTATTTTTTTAAATGTGTTAAGTTTGTTTTAAGGCCCAGAATATGGCCAATCTTGGTAAAAAAAAAAAAAAATGTAGTCTGTTGTTAGGTTTTATATGTTAAATGTTAGTGTTTTATAGACGTTCACTAGGTCAAGTTAATTTATAATATTGTTTACGTCTTCTTTATCTCTACAGATTTACTCCCTGCTGTTGTCTCAGGTACTGAGTGGAGTGCTGAAGTCTCCAAACATAATTATGGATTTGCCCATTTTTCCTTTTAGTTCTATCTGTTTTTGTTTATGTATTTTGAAGCTCTTTAGTTCAGTGCATACACCTTTACAATTCCCATATACTCTTATAGAAGTGACCTTTTCATCATTACATCATGCCCCTTTTCACTCCTCATAACATTTCTTGTTCCAAAGTCTACTTTGTCTGATATTAATATAGCTGCTCCAGCTTTGTGTTGATTAATGTTTGTACCATATATTTTCAACCTTCGACTTTTAACCTATCATATATTTAATATTTAAATACATTTCAGTGGCTCTTCTGTGAATAGCTTAAACTTCAGTCTTGTTGTTTTTGTTATCCAATCTGATACTTGCTGTCTTTTAATTGATATGTTTAGACCATTCATATTCAACGTGATTGTTGATATGTTGAAATTAAAATCTATCATATTTCTACTTGTTTTCTATTTGTTTCATTTGTTCTTTGTTTCCCTTTCCCTCTTTTCCTGCCATCTCTTAGGTTAATTGAACTTTTTTTATTATCCATTTTATCTCCACTATTGAGTTATTCTGTGTACCTGGTTTTGTCTTTGTTTTTGTTTTTAAAGGCATTTAATGAACCTCCTTCCATGCTATTTCAAAGCACCGGGACCCAGCTTCCTATCCCCGCCCCACCCCAACACACACCCTTAATCTTCTCAGTTGTTTTGCTGATTAATTCGGCCTTCACGATGACAGGCTGCTTTGGGAACTTTCCCTTCCACGGAACTTCGTAGTACCCTGATCATACCACATCAGTGATGGGGCAGCTCCAGTCTCGTTTTTGGCAGCTTTTACCGGCGTCTGCTCACTGACCAAGGTCCACAATTTATCAAGGTTGACATTCGGGCAGACGCTTAGTTTCCTCTTTAAGTGGTAATGCGTCATACCGACTTTCCCCAAATAACCTGGGTGATATTTGTTGAGCCTGATCCTGTGATGATGCCAGCCTTCAGCGTTGCCCTGGTCTCCCAGGTCCATGGCTGTGGCTCACATCGCTCTGAAGTTTCCAGGTCTTTGTCAGTTTAGATGGCACGTCAGTGGCCAAGATGAAAGAGCATAGTTGTTTTTCAAAATTTTAGTGGTTGCTGTAGTGTTTAGAATGCGCATCTTTAATTAATCAGAATGTACCTTCAAATAATATTACCCTACTTCGCATGCAATATAAAGACCTTTCGACAATGTATTCCCAACTGCTCCCGCTCATCTTTTGTGCTATTGTCATATATTTCGCTTTTATATATTCTATAAATATATAATTGTTATTTATTTTGCTCTCAACTGCCAAATTTCTTTTAGCACAATTAAAAATAAGAAAAAGATTATTTACCTTCATTTATTCCATTTCCAGTGTTCTTTATTTCTTTGTGTAGATAGAAGTTTCTGTCTGGTATCATATTCTTTCTTACCTGAAGAATTTTCTTTAATATTTATTGTAGTGTAGAGCTGTTGACAGTGCATTCTCAGTTTTCGTTTGCCTGAAAAAGTCTTCATTCTCCTTCATTTTCAAAAGATGTGTTCATTATAGAATTCTGGGTAGATAGGGTTTTTTTCCTTTCAACTGTTAAAGAAGTGTCTTTAACCAGCATATCTCCTGACAAGAACTCTACTATAATTCCTACTATAATATACTACTCATATAATTTCTGACGAGAACTCTACTATAATTCCTACATTTGTTCCCTGTATGTAATGTGGTCTTTTTTTTGCCCTGCTGGCTTTCAAAATCTTCTTTTCTTTTTTTTGTCAGAAACTTAAATATGATAGGATTTTTTACTTATGGGTTTTTTACTTATTTTTTGGTTGGCCCATTTTCCATTTTGTCTTGTATTTCTCTTGCTTGGTATTCTCCGAGCTTTTTGGTTGTGGGGTCTGGCATCTGGCGTTAACTTTGGAAAATTCTCAGCAATTTCAAGTATTCCTTCTGCCGTTTCCTCTCTGTTTTCTCTATTTGGGGATATTAATAATATGTATGTAAGACCTACTGATATTGTCCCACAGCTCTTGTGTTCTGTGTCCTGTTTTCTACTTTTTTTTCTTTTTGTGTTTCAATCTACATAATTTCTATTTTCTATCTTCAACTTCTATGATTCTTTAAAGGTGTTCAACTAAGTCTGTCAAGATGACCACAGAGAAACTATTGCTTGCTCCCTCAGAGGAGGGGGATTGGTTTGTTTGCAGCTGGCTATGCAAGGTGCTGAATACTTGGCCTTGCATTGCTCACGTATAGTGCGACCCACTTCATGTGTAACCTCCATTAAAGCCCATGGTCTCACCTCTTGAGACTTGGAGTAAGAGGAATTAACACAAGTATGTTGATGCTCCTACTGTTTGCTGTGCTGTGAGTAAAAAACTGCCTTGCTCTGACCCAACAATCCTATTGTCTGTTTTGGGCACCTCTAAAGTGGTAGCAGGTTAATTCCTGCCATTCTCTACAATGAGGGGCTCTTCCTGACAAGTATATATTATTTTGTTTACTTTGATATTATCTGTCTTCTTTCAGAATATAAGCTTGAAAGCACTTTCTGTAAAAGTTATTTGTGTGACCTACCTACCATGTGTAAAGCATCCTACTTGGTGAGACAAAATAAGTGACAGATTAAATGTTTGCCTCAAAGTGCTGTGATCCTGCGAAAAGGAAAGGAGAAAAGCAAATCTCAAACCACAAAGACTCAAGGAAAAGAGTCACTTACTCTCATCATTGTGAATTCCTTAAGTTTAACATCATTAATATCATATCCCTAATTTTATCTTGAATCTTACTAAGTACCTGGGACATAAACATGTTAGCAGTCCATCAATGAGAAGTTGAGGTGTGCCGTGATATTAGGATGACTCATTCAATGTGCTGATAGTGGACCATCTTCAATTCTCAAAAATAACTTTATGTAATTTAATCTAATACCAAACTTCTAAACTTCTAATAATTATTTCTAAATCCCTCCTTGAAAGAGTTCTAGGCTGATAGCCAAAATGCTGAATTAAAAGGGTAAATTTAATACAAAAAATTGGAAATTAAGAAACCTGGATTTTCATTCTAGATTTTCTCTTCAGAAATTTTTTTGTTACAACCTCTTTAGCCCTTAGTTTTTACATATGTCCTGAAGGTTGTAGAAATAAAATGATATAAAACATAAATTTGAAAAGATTATAGTTATAAGAAGCAATAAGTGACCTTTTATCTTGGCTTTTTACACACAAATAAAGAATTAGTAATCATGATATGATATTGTTAGAACAAAACTTGCCACAGCTTTTGGAGGGTATTTTGCAGTATGTATCAAATCAAATATTAAATGTGAATTCCTGCTGTAGCAGCAGTTACACCTCCAGAATCTATCCTACAGAAACGTTTGCCACATAGATTACCTTACGAAGATTTCATTGCAGCACTATTAAGAGTGGCAAAATACTGGAAACAGCCTACATGCTCATCAATATGAAATTGATTATTGAACAAATTGTATTGTAGTCATATAATAGAATATAATGAAACTTTTAAAAATAAAAAGAAGTAAGCTTGAGATGATGAAAACATATCTCAGATACATAAAAAGAAAAAAGAATATTGCTAAATGATATGTATAACTCATTTGTATTAATTTTTTAAATGCTAAATATAGGAGATATTTATGTATTTGTAAATAAAATGCTACACACAGGACTGCTAATAGTAGTTAACTCTGGGGGAAAAAAGTTAACAAAGCCAGAGAGTGAATGTATGTAGATGGGTGTATGTGTAATATGTACTTATGTGTTTATATGTGATTATGGGCTTTGTATGTGTGTTGAGGGGTACATTTAGAAAAAGAAATGTAAGAGCATCTGCTCTGTCAGTGTTTGATGAGGGAAACAGTAGTCACTTTATTCTTTCTAGCTATTAAGCCTTTAAGAAAGAATGTAGGGCTTCGTGACTGTTGGAAGAGCTGGCGGAGTGGATGGTTATCAGGAAAGCTGTGACCACAGGTCAAGGAAGGCTACAGTAGAAGGTTCAGCCTGGGCACCCAGGTGCAGGTTGCAGATGAAGAACTGGTGTTTCACCATATCCACAAAGCAGGAGTTTCTGAAAAGGGTTGCAAAGCTGCTGTGTCCATGAACTTGGAGCTTATGGAAAGATCTGTGAACCTGCCATGTCTGACCCCAACATTCTACAAGTGATGGTCCCTACTGAACTTCACCTTCCAGATCTCAGGAGTCTTTCTCATGACTAATTCTAACTCAGAGCCAAACATGGCAAGAAAACGGTCCCCAACCTCAGGTAAGAAGGGAATGATAGTGCCAAGATGACCACAAGCATTTCAGCCAGGACCCTGTACTTTGTTACCAAATAGATTTTATGTGGTTAGAATCTAGGGGCCTTGCACCTTCTACAAGTCATGTAATCACATATATAACTCTCGGAGTTCACACAATTCCCCACATTGAAAATCCACCTGGAAGAAATTGTTTCTAAGACAGTTATTGAAAGTATGACCACAGTTTCTGTTAATTAACATATCTTTATTTTCATGTGAACAGAAATAGGTTCCAGCAAATTCATGGGCATCTATTCAAATGAGTCACTAAAAGCCTGCTGTCAGCTACATGCAGATGATTATAAATGCCTATCTAGCGACTTATGAGACAAGGAAAGCAGTATAGTTCAGTTGCCATTCTCATTTAAAGTAAGAAATGCACAAGGGCTTACTGTCAGGACTGTTTACCATATATGTCATTTTGCAATATATCTCTTTTGGGCAGCCTAAATATTAGGATATTGAGGTAGACACATTTATTGCCTACAATGGCCACCTCCCCCTTTCATGTTGGCAGATTCCCAATTTTGTTCTGAAACTCAGGTAAACTGTGATTGATCCAAGGCAAACCTGGCAATCCCCTACTGGGAATTGGTTTAGGGGTGCCCAAATGAGCCTTGAGGGTAAGTTTGCTGGGGATCTTCTTGGAAAGGTTTCCATCAGTCTTTAAAGGACCCCTGGGTCACTTTTGTCACAAAATTTAATGATGGTGGAAGCATTAGGTTATATTAAATCTGGATTCACCATCACTCCAGCCTCTTTACTTCCATATTCTACCCTTTCATCCTCTATTAGATAATACTGATAGCCAATATTTTCATTTTGTCATGTTATGGTTAGTTGCTAACTTTAATCTATTCTCAATGGATGTAAATGAAAACTGGTAACAAAGTCAGGCTCAACTCCAAGAGAAGACACTGGAGAAGAACCAAGTTGGGTCTATAAGAAATTGCATGTGATGGTACATAAATTTATGCTACCTTATGGTCACTGGGCTCTTACTATAGCAAAGTGAGAAAGTCACTATTTGATCAGTTGAACATGTTTTATTGGCTTATACTGGTTTTATTAATTTTTTTTTTGCTTTTATGCTTTGTGTTAATAGGCTACTTCAGTAATAAATAAATTTGTGAGAACTTTGTTTAGAGAAAAAAGACAACTAGCTATCTGATTATATAAAGCCTTGGCTGTAAGAGACAAAGCTATTACTTCTCTAGCTCATTCCTTATTAGTTGGAATTCATTCTGTGCTTGTAACCTGGTTTTGACACCTATCAACTGTAAGTGGCTTGGGAATGCTACTGAACTTCAACAATCTTGAACAGCAAATACTCTTACAGAAGATAGTTGGGATGATTAAACAAGTTAAAATCCACTCCCTGCCCCCACACACACACACACACACACACACACACACACACACACACACACATTGACATACATACACACAATAGAAATTATAATAACATAATCTCAGGTTTACGAAATTCTATATTCCAAAAAGCAGGCACCCTCAACTATTCCAGTTTGTTGAGTTGATCCCAGGGCAGGATTAGTCAGAAGGAGCAGGTTTTTTTATAGATTGTAGGGAGGTTTATCCAAACTCTCCTGGCTTGTTTTTCATCTTCTCTCCCAACTTGCCTCTATCAGACAAGAAAGGCAATTACTTTTTGGTAGAAGGGCCAGCATCAGGGACCAAGTCAAGGCCACAGTCCAGGTGGTGCTACCAACATCTACACCAAGAATATGTACACTTTGGCTATGATAGCCTGGCCAACAAGAACAACACCACAGCATCAAGCTAATGAGATACGGCAAGCTGTAACCCGAGAATTCCCATCAGCATTTGTCTAATATGACGAATGAAATATTTCTACTTGAGACACGAACTTGAATAATTTAAAGATTTTAGAGACTGACAAGGTAATAACCTATAAATTATTAATATAATCATTCAGTCAAGTGTGGAGATCCAAGGGTCATCTATTCTCCACTAATCTTCCTTTTATATGAAACTATAAACAATGTTTTCCAGAGAACTGTACCCTAACAAGAAGGCTCTTGGTAGAGGAGTTGAGTCCTGTGAGTGCAGTGGTTCTCAAAGTGGGGTCCCTAGACCAGGAGCACCAGCATCACCTGGGAACCTGTTAGAGATGCAAATTGTCACTTCCCACCCAGACCTACTGAGTCAGAAACTCTGAGGTGAAATCAGTCAACTGTGTTTGAACAAGACCTCCAGGGTATTCTGATGCTTATTCAAGTTTAAGAATCTCTGGTCTTGGGTGGCTAGGAGGAAATCAAGACAAAGAAGAAATCAGCAAAACAATAAATAGTTGATTATATCCTGAAAATATAAAGCCCTAAATATGACAGCTTAAAATCAATCTATAAACACCCAAATCTTCAGCAAGGTAAAAGGAATAAAAATGCCTTTCTCTCTCTACAAACTCCCTTTGTGGACAAAAACTTTGAGACTTACTTTTCAATGCCATCCTAAGCATTTAGGTTAATTTATAATGAGAGTTAATATAGAGCATCACATGTAGCAGGCTCTATATTAGCCCCTCTCATTTAACCATCAGAACAATCTATGACATCAATACTATTATTATTCTCACTTCATAGGTCTTTATACCCTTAAAATTTCGGAGGGGTTGGGGGATTTGTCCAAGGTAAATCTGTTCATACCAAGAACAGAGCTGGTTCCAGTCCTCTGTCACCTGATGTCAGGGCCCGGTTCTCTTAACAGCCTCCTAGATTCAGCAAATATACACTGAAAACCTATTACTTACAAAAAAATGCACAGCAAGTCGTGGATAAAATAATGATGTGCTGCCCTTCCCAAGAAAGAACGAACAGCTTCTTGAGGAAGGCAGCCAGAAGGCACAGCTCTGATATGAGATGGATGTACAAGAACACTACGTTGGTAGTGCAAGCACAGTATAGAGAAGGCCAAAGGAGAGGACGCCTAAATCCAATCGAGGGGAAAGGGGAGACTGCTAGGAGTATATCAATGGACAATGATAAGGGGAAAGCCAGTCCTGGAAGAGAAAAGAGGGTGAGTGAAAGCATGACATGATAATAGACAGCAGGCTCCAGGACAAGTATGCACCTCTGCATGGAGGGTACGGGGCAAAAGATGTTAGGAGCAGAGAATGTAATTGAAAAGTAGGAAAATTCCATCCTGAAGGGCTGAAAGGAACTTGAATCCCATTGTAAACAGTTTGGATTTCTGGTTGTAGGCCACAATGAGTCATGTAAAAACTCTTGAGCATAGAAATATGATTTGCCCAGAAGATCTGGGAGAAGAAGAGAACAATAAAAGGATTATAAAAGAGTGAAGAAAAATAAAGCTTAAGAAAACCTGTATTTAAAGAATCAACAAAGATTCTTTTAAAAAATGGCTTTAAAAAAAAAAAGATAATTTGTTTGAATAAAAGTAGACTTTCAATTAAGGGTAACGCATATGAATGAATGAAAGAAAACAATCAGTATACAGTGTCATTGGTTACCGAAAGGTCAGGAGCATGAAAATTAAAAGTGGATTTTTGTTTTGGAGGTAGAAAAGGCAGTGTGATTTATTTCCAGCCCCACCCATTTCTTGGAGCAGGCTTGCATTGCAGTATTTTATAAGAACTACATAATTACTAGCACTTATGAAATACAGAAGTATGTTTTAAATAACAAAATACATTCCCTTGACATTTCAAAATCAAGAAAGAAATTGCTGGGAAAACATATTGTCACATTCCTTTTAGTCCTTTAGGGCACCTTTGCAATGAAAAGGCATTTGTCTCATATTTCTCTTCTGAAATTTATTATAATTTTAAAGTTCTTCATATCTGGCTTGATTAGAAAATAGAGGAAAGGTATATCTACCATTATAGATTTGCCTTAATTGAGTATCTTTTGTTTAAAAGAAAAATCACCCAAAAGCTTATGCAAAATATAAGTGACATATAAAAGAATAGTATTTTCTGGAATTCAGAAGCAGGACCAACAGCTGGGCCTCCTGAAGGAAGAACTGGAAACAGGAGAGTCAGACCGAGAACATCATCTCCATCCCTGCAGAGTTGTGTGAGGTCTTCTTCTGGCTGTTTATTCAAAGTCGGCTTCATTCTCACTCTCTCAAAGCTGCCCTCTCTTGTCTAAAGACATCTAAGATGACTTGGAGTTAACACTTCTATTTCAAGCACCTTATAAAGAATAATAAGCACTGCAATCGCTCAATCCTAAATCTGAGTAGCCCCTGCTTGAGTCATGGTGTCCAGGAATTGTGCCCAGAAATAGCTGGTTCGAGTGTTAATTCTGCAAATCCAGTGGCAGCAGGTGAGGTCCTGGGCAGATTCCCCCCAAGTCATCCATGACAGGTATGTTCTTGAAAAGCTGTATGTATACCACATTTCAGTAAACAGAGTCCTATTTAAAATGCACTACAGATAACTAACATTTATATAGCAATGCTAAAGTTAAAAAAAAACTGTTTTCACATGTTATTCCAGTTTGTGCCCACAACAACCCCCATGAGGTAGGTAGTTTAATCTCTATTGTGTAGATGAGAAAATGAAACTTCAGAGAATGAATGAATATGAATGAATGACATATTGTATCATGAGTAATTACTTTCATCAGTAGGAATTATCAAAGGAGCTGGTAGAGTATTCAGAGCACTAAGTGCTGATTGTTCAAGAAGGACACGGGTGCTGCCATCAGGGGCTGTCATCAGCCACATAAAAAGATGAAGGCCCAAACCAGCTCACACATTATGTGTACATGCTAAATGGACCAGAAAGGGAGTGAGAGCTGGAGGAACTTAGAGAAGGGATAAGGCAGTTAAAGAAGACTGCCCCAAGGAGGTCAAACTCCAGTGACTCTTGAAGGATTCATGAGACATAGATAAACTGCAAGACCAAAGAGCATGCAGAATTAGGAAATACATGGAGGTGGTTCAGCAGCAGAATTAGCCTCAGGCATCTACTTGGTGTTTCTGAATGTTTATATATACATATAAACAGATTTATAAGCAGATATAAAAAGAGCATATACTATATACATTATACATAAATAAATACATATGTGTGTGTGTATATATATATATATATATATATATATATATATATATATATATATATGGAGAGAGAGAGAGAGTGAGAGAGAGAGACAGAGAAAAAGAGAGAGAGAGAGAACACAGAAACATGGAAGCTAACATTTAATTAATCCTTAGCAAATGACTTTTTGTACCTAAGTGAACTTTTCAGCCAATTGCAGCTTCAAGTACCAAAATATTTAAATGGAAATATTTCAAAAATGAGATAATTCTTATAAAGCATTTAGCACAGACCTTGGCACACAGAACTCAATAAATGTTAATTATTGTTGTTCATAAAATGTATTATGTAAGTCCCTATCTTTGGAATCAGAGTAGAGTGTAATTTAACTTTCTTGATGGCCAAGGGTCATCAAATAATTAATGAACATTAACTATTTCATTGAGCTCTGAATCCTGGGATATCTTGAGAGTTACTAGGGCCCATGGGGTTGCTTGTCCCTTCATAAAAGAGCCCCAAGCTGTGAGGCATGGTTAACGCTGGATCTGGTAGTCAGCCTGGCGGTTCCCTTCTTTGCAATCAAGCTGTCACTTCTCTTACTGTTACTGTGCCTCTCCTGACCATCCTCACCCCTCTATTTAATTTCCTACTGATAATTGTCTATGAACTGAGACACAGAGCCCTTTGAACCTTTGAATTGTACTCTGTCACTGAGTAATCCATTCAGTCTCTCTCAGCCTCAGTTTCCTGTTTGTCCAGATAATCTTGAAGCTTCCAGCTCTAAAATCTATGAGTCTATTATATGTTTCATTCAAAGTAGTCTTGAGCTTGAGGTTTCATTTTATTTATTTCTGGTAGTATTCTAGGGAACTGAACATTTGCCAACTTCCTGACAATCTAATATTAAAGTCTTATTTTATTTGATTTTTAAAGCAAAGAAAAATGGCAGCAAAAAATAGAGATCTATTTGCTGTAGTGATGGTGTTGTCCTCACTAGGATTGTTTGAAATTGACTATAACTTGAGTAGATTCTTCCTCTACAGACAGGCCTGGATCTCCCCCATGAGAAGGCAGATTGGGTAGCAGGGGAAGAGCAAGTACTGGATGAAGACAACTCTGTGGCAGAAAGAAGAGCACTGGATTTGGAACTAGAAGGTCCAAGCTCCAGTAGACTATGTGATCTTAAGATGGTCATATAAACTTTACACAACTTAATTTCTCTATTTGTAAATCTAGGGTCCCAATACTTCCTTCACAGGATTGTTGTTAAGGATGTATAGAATAATATATATATGTTATATATATTATATAAAATATTATATAATATAAGGATGTATAGAATAATATATATTATATATTAATATAGATTATATTAATTAATTATATTATTATTGTTGTGGGCACAAACTGGAATAACATGTGAAAACAATTTTTTTAACTTTAGCATCACTATATAAATGTTAGTTATTATATTAATTAATTATATTAATTATATTAATATATCTATATTATATATGTATAATATATAATAAGGATGTATAGAATAATATATATTATATATTAATATAGATTAATATAGAATAATATCTATATTAGTCATCTCAGGCATCCATAACAAAATACTACAGACTGGAGTTTAAACAACAGAAATTTATTTTCTCACTGTTCTGGAGACTAGAAACTTGAGGTCAGGGTGTTGATGGGCTTGGTTTCCTCTGAGGCCTTTCTCCTTGGGTTGTGGGTGGCTGCCTTCTTGCTGTGTCCTCACACAGCCTTTCCTCTGTGCAGGCACATCCTTAGTATCTTTGTCCAAATTTCCTCCTCTTTGTATAAGGACTCCAGTCAGATGGGGTTAGGTCCCCACATATAACATTGTATAAGTTTAAGGTATACAATAAGATGATTTAATGTGTATATATTGTGAAATGATTACCACCATAGAGTTGGTTAACACCTTCATCATCTCACATAATTATCTTTTTTTGGAGTGTTGAGAATGTTTAAGATCTACTCTCTTAGCAACTTTCAAGTATAAAATATAGTATTATTAACTATAATCGCTAAAGTCTTCATTTTTAACTTAATCATTCAGTTTAAAGGCCCTATTTCCAAATACAGTCACATTTTGAAGTACTGGGGGTTAGCATTTCAATACATGAATTTGAGGGGGACACAGTTCAGCCCACGGCATTATCAATGAGCATGCTTTGTACCTTCCTTACAGATAGAAAGTGTGGCTATATACCTAGGGGCAGATGAAGGCTCTGACAAATGAGACTTGATAGACATGCTATGGCTGGCACAGACTAACTAAAATGGTTTGCCCTCCCAAACTAGTAGCACTGCTAGGTGGCCATTTTGCAACCAACAGCTGGTTTTATAGCTGTGTCCCTTCAGTAATTATTTCTTAGAAATCTGCCTTGTGTGCCAGGTGCTGTGCTCGGCAGCCTGAAAGTTGTAGGGATGTTGTCCGTGTGTCTACTCGACCTGAACTAAGTGGGTCAAGATATGAGGCAAAGACCATTTGCTGCTTTTCCCTGTCCTGAGAACCTCTTGGGTCCCATGACAGGGCACTGGGCACTTCCAGATATGTATGTCCCTTAATCTTATCGATAATCCTTTGCGGATCTGGATACTGAAGCTCAGAAACATACAATTTATTCCCTAAGTCCAGAAAACTCAAAACAACAATGCCAGGATGTGATCCCAGTTCTTCTGTGTCAAAGCCTAGCCTATTTTTCTTTAGAGGCGTGGCTTATCAGAGAGAGGGACTCCCAGGGACAGAAAGAACCAAGTGCATCCCTGCTTGGTTCCTCTCATGGGTTTGGATTTGAGGCACTTAGCCCACATTGAGAGTGAGAAGTTAAGGGATCTCACAGGCCTGTCTACCCAGCACCTGTGTCTCCTTCCTTCTTCTTTGGCCTCCATTCTTTCCTAACTTCCTCTTCTTACCCAGTGGGCCCTGGCTCCCTGGAAACTCACCTGGGGTGGGGGCATGGAAGAGTGGCTTATCCACTGTCCTCCCTGGTCCTTAGTAGCCTGATTTAGGTGGATTAACTACAGGAGGGACTGCTTAGGAGTCCACACATATTTTGGCTTCCTTCTCTTTGGTTAATAAACACGAATATGATATAAATTATACCACAGTAAAGCTGGGAGGAAAAAAAGAACTGAGAATTATATACACACCTGTCAACTGGAGATTTTCTCTTAGAAACTGTTCATGGTTTAGGAATGATTTTGGATTTTCTTACATAGACTTTCACAATTAATACACTATAAGTTAAAGCAGTACCAATAAAATGGAGGGATATAATAAATGAAAGAACAAACAAATAAAAATAATTAGAGGCTAAAAGGGAGCACAGAATTGCTAAATTTTGTCTTTTTCTGTATTCTGCAAGCCCTAGATGATTCAGAGTAGGAAATCCATGGAGAATAATGTGGATCTATTCCTAAGGAAGGCATAGAATCACACTTTCCTACTGTTAATTATAATCCCCTTGCCTCGGATTGAAATTGTCTTTTTGATATTTCTATGTAAGAGAAAGACAAGAAAACCTCAAATTTGGACTACCAATAGGAATGCTAAAAAGGATTTATTTTATAATACATGAAAGAGATATCTTTGGTGTCCAATAAATTCTCACATTATTAAAATTCACAGTTAAAATTGGAGGTTTATAGGAAGATTTGTTAACATCTTATCTACAGCTAAGTCAGCATGCCCTCAGGCCACAAGCAAAGCATTATTACAGTTTCTGTGCTCTCAATGGCAAAAGCTTAGAAGAGGGGTGATCTATACATATAAGTAGATAGTTTATGTAATTTTCAATGTAATTTTGCCACAACAATATACACATATCTTAGACAAAATAAGGGCCAAACTAAGCCAAAAGAGGTGTTAATATTCTGTTCAGACATAATTTGATTGTGTCTGATGTAGGAATCAGGCACAAAGTGGAAGGAATGGGAATTTACAAGCAAGCTTTTAATATCCGAGTCTCATTTATTGTGAAAACAAAGGCAAGCCACTAATGAAAGTCCTCAACTGAAAAGAATCTTATCCAAAGCTATAAAAACTTTACAAAGATATAACTATATTTTCTCCTGAGAAAATATAATAGAAGAACAATCATATTATAGGACAATTTAGAAAATATTATATATTTAATTCTTTAATTTAAAATCACATAGGTCAGAACCCTACCCTTAATAGTTCGATGGTTTTTCTACATATTTTAGGCAGTTGATCTGAAGAAATTCCTAAAACAAAATGCATCAAGTTCAAATGTATATTGCCTCATCTAATTGTATTCTTTCATTCTATAATAAGAGTAGGGAGGTTGATGAGTTGGTTGGTTAATTCTAAGCAAGTCTTCAGAAGTAAAAACAAACTCTGTGAAGCATCATGAATTATTTTAACAGACATTTATTCACAAAGATGAATATAATACAGTAACTTTTCTTAAGCTGATTTTAGTTAATTGTGTAAGTGAAACAGAAAAAATATATAAGGATAAAGGCAATGAGTACTCTTGGAGAAAGAAGAAAACTAATAACTGCTTGGATTTATAATGACATAAAGAGATAAATGCTAATATGTTAAGTGCAATAATAATATTGTAGTGATTTTTAAAGATCTATCTTTTAAAAATATATTCTAAAATATTTATAAATGAAATTATACCATATATGAAATTTGCTTTAAAATAATTCAGGATGGATAGAGTGGTAGGATGAAAATAAAATAAGATCAGCCATGAGTTGATAATTGCTGAAGTTGATGATAAACTTTTGCATATATTTGAAATTTTTAATAATAAAAAGCATATTTTAAAAACTTTCAGAACAATCCAAAAATTAAATTAGGAAAACATCTTCATTTACAATGGCATCAAAAAATAACATACTTAGGAATAAATTTTTAAGAAGAGGTACAAAACTTATACCCTGAAAACTATAAAACAAATTAAAGATCTAAAGAATTGAGAAAACATACCATGTTCATGGATTGAAAGATATTGTTAAAATGGCAATATTCCTCAAACTGGTCTACCGATTAAATGTAACTTCTATAAGAATACTAGATGACTTCTTTGTAGAAATTGATAAGCTGATTCTAAAAAAATAAAAATAAAAATAAAAAAAATTGTAAAATATCAGATGGAATTAAAAGGGATCCAGAATAGCCAAAATAATCATTTAAAAGAACAAAGTTGGAGGATTCACACTTTCCGATTTCAAAACTTACTATAAAGCAACAGTAATCAAGACAGTGTGGCCCTTGCACAAAGACATATAAATCAATAGAAGAGAAATAAGAGTCCAGAAATAAACCCATACATCTATGGTCTAATGATTTTCAACAAGAGTGCTAAGGCCACCATCCAATGGAGAAAGAATAGTATTTTTGACAAATGGTGCTGGAAGAGAAAACTGGATAGCCGTGTGAAAAGAATGGAGTTGAACTCTTATCTTATAATATCCACCAAAATTAACTCAAAATGGATTGAAAACCTAAATGTAAGAGCACATCTCTAAAATTCGTAGAAGAAAACATAGGGGTAAACATTCATTACCTTGGATTTAACAACAAATTCTTAGATATGGCACCAAAAATGTAAAAACAAGAAAAAAAGAGAAAAATTAGACTTCATCCAAATTTAAAACGATTGTGCTTCAAAGGACACCATCAGAAAACTAAAAAGACAACTCACAGAATGAGAAAAATATTTGCAAATGTACACATCTGATAAGAAACTTGTATCCATAATATATTCAAAACTTTAACAACTCAATAACAAAAAAGCAAATAACTCAATTAATAAATGGACAAAGAAAAGGCATTTATCAAAAAAAGATACAGAAATGGCCAGTGCACACACACAAAAATGTTCAACATCATTGGTCATCAGAGAAATGAAAATCAAAATGACAATGAGGTATCACTTCACACCCACTAGGATAGCTGGAATCCAAAAGTTAGATGATAAGTGTTGGTAAAGATATGGAAAAAGTGGAATCCTCATATAGTGCTGGTGGGTATAAAATAGTATGGCTATTTTGGAAAAGTTTGGTGGCTCTTCAAAGGATTAGACATATACCATTTGACTTAGCAATTCTATTTCTAGGTATATATTCCTAGGTCTATAGCCAAGAGAAATGAAAAACCTGTACACAAATGTTTATAGCAGTATTTTTCATAATAGCCAAAACTTAGAAACTACCTAAATATCCATCAACTGTGAATGAATAAATAAAATGTGATATAGCCATATTATAAAATATTATTCAACCCAAAAAGAAATGAAGTATTGAGACATGCTATAAAATGGATGAAACTTGAGAGCATTATGCTAAGTAAAAAAAGCTAGTCACAAAAGATCATATATTATATTACTATATTCATATGAAATGTCAATAACGGGGAAACCTACAGAGGCAGAAAGTAGATTAGTGGTTTTGTAAGGATGAGGTGAGGGTGATGATAGGTAATGGGTAGGAGGTTTCTTTTTGGAGTAACAAAAATGTGCTAGAGGTGGGTCCAAGATGGCAGCATAGGAGGATGCCAAACTCACTTCCTCTCATGAATACACTAAATATACACCTGTATTTAGAGCAATTTCTCCTGAGAGACACCTGAGGAACAATTGAATAGTTTCTGCACAACAAACAAGAGAGAAAGAGACTGCAGAGAGAAAGCTGGAAACCATTAGAACTCTATAGGATCTGAGGGAGCTTTCCAGGATCAGAGTTGCTGGTGAGTACGACTGTCTACATTTCTTCCGCCACCTAGACAGTATGAAAAGGAGCTCTGTCCAGGTACTCTGGCCAACCCACACAACCACAGCAACATTCCCAGCCCCCTTGCCCCAGAGCACACCCCAGTGGGACCAACAAGGTGCTGTGGCATATGTGTACCAGGCTGCCACACCTAAATGATGCTCTGACCATGGACAACAGAATCAACAGGGCTTTGCTGAGCATGAATGCACCCCACCTGAAGCTTGCTCCAGTGAGACCAACAGGGCACAGCAGTGTGCACACACCAGGCCATACCACCCTGGACAACCTCACCACAATCCCACTCCTTCCAGCCAGTTGGCATTTCAGGAGCTGCACAAACCCACCTCAATTCCAATTAGCCTATTAAGACCACATGACGCACAGTCTATGCAAAGGTCACTTCTACACAAGAATACTTTTTCAAGACTGAGAGAGATATCTATCTCACCTAACTCTTAGAAACAAACACAGAAAGTCAAACAAAAAAAAGAAGATGAAAGAATATGTTACAAACAAAGGAACATGAAAAAATCCAGAGAAAAACCCTAATGAACAAAGGTAAGTAATTTGCCTGATAAAGAATCCAAAGAAACAGTCATAAGGATGCTCAACAAACTTCAGAGCAGAATAGAGGAACTCAGGGAGAACTTTAACAAGGAGTTAGAGAATTTAATAAAAAAAAACAATCTGAGATGAAGAATACAATAACTGAAATGAAAAATACACTAGAGAAAATCAACAGCAATTGGCTAATAGAAGAATGGATTAGTGACCTGAAAGACTGAATAGTAGAAATCATCCAGTCAGAAAACAAAGATAGTTTAAGGGACTTCTGGGATAACATAAAGCACAATAACATTTACACATAGGGATCCCAGAAGGAGAAAAAAGAGAGAACAGGAAAAGAAACTTTATTTAAAGAAATAATGGCTATAAACTTTCCTAATCTGGTGAAGAAAACAGCTATCCAGGTGCAGGAAGCATGGAGTTCCAAACAAGATGAACCCAAAGAGGCTGACACTAAGACATGTTGTAATCAAAATGGCAAAAGTAAAAGATAAAGAGATAATCTTGAAGGCAGCAAGAGGAAAACAATTAGACACATACAAGGGAAACAGCAAAAGGCTATGAACTGATTTCAGGCCAGAGGGAGTGGCAGGAAATATTTAAAGTGCTGAAAGAAAGGAACCTACAACCTAGAATATTATACCTAGAAAGATTATCATTCAGAATTGAAGGAGAGATGGAATTTCCCAAACAAGGAAAAACTAATGAAGTTAATCACTGCTTTATTTAAAGAAATAATAGCTGAAAAAGCTGGAAGTTAATTTGGCTTTACAAGAATTGTTAAAGAGTCCTTTTTAAGCAGAAAAAAAAGGCTATAAGAATAAATAAGAAAGCGCACTAGAAAAATTTCACAGGTAAGGCAAATACATAACAATCATAGCAAATCAGCCATTTAAAAACCTAATATGAAGGTTAAAACACAAATGTAGCAAAATTAACTATAACTACAATAAATAGAAGTTACACACAAAAAGATCTAAAATATGATGTCAAAAACATAAAGCATGGAATAAAAATGTACTGCTTTTATAATGCACTTAAAATTAAATACCTATCAGTTTAAAATACCTTGCTACAGATATAGAGGGGTGTATGAATCTCCTGGTACCCACAAACCAAAAAACTACAAAAATACAAAAAAAAGAGAAAGAGAGAGAGAGAAAAGAACCCAAACAAAACACTAAAGAAAACTAGCAAACCAAAAGGAAAGAAATCAAGAAAAGAATGGAACAGAGAACTGCAAAGATAACAACAACAACAAATTAACAAATGGCAATAAATACACAGCTATCTATAATTACATTAAATTTAAATTAACTAAATGTTCCAATTAAAAGACATAAAATGGCAGCATGGATTCTAAAAATCCCATATATATGCTGCCTACAAGAGACTCACTTTAGATTGAAAGACTTACAAACATATTGAAAGTGAAGGAATGAAAAAAAATATCCCGTGAAAATAGAAACAAAAAGAAAGCTGAGATAGCAACGTTCATGTCAGACAAAACTGATTTTAAGACAGACTGTAAAAAGAGAAAAAGAAGGGCATTACATAACAATAAAGGGGTCAATCTAAGAAGAAGATATAACAATTATAAATATCTATGCATCCACAAAGAAGTACCTAAATATATAAAGCAAATATTAATAGACATAAAAGGAAAAATGGACAGTTTTATAATAATAAGAGGGGACATGAACATACTTAAATCAATGGATAGATCATCCAGACAGAAATCAATGATGAAACAATAGGCTTAAATATCATATTAAATCATCTCTCTGTCTCTGTCTCTGTCTCTGTCTCTCTCTCTCTCTAGAATACACATTATTCTCAAGTGCACACAGAAAACTCTCTAAGACTGATCACATAGGCCACAAAACAAGTCACAATAAACTCAAGAAGATTAAAATCATATCAAAAATCTTTTCTAACCACAACTGTGTAAAACTAGAAATCAACCACAAGAAGAAAACTAGAGAAATCACAAACACTTGGAGACTAAACAATATGCTACTAAACAACTAAGGGATCAAAGAGGAAATCAAACAGGAAACCAAATACACACTTTAAATGGATAAATTTTATGGTTTGTGAATTATATCTCAATATATTTGTTTTTTTAAAAATCATTAGAATACACACACACAGGAAGACCTGGGAAAATGGCGGCATAGTTTTGAGATCTTCCCAAATCTCCATGTAAAAACAGAGTATCTAGATATCTAATTGTTAGACTCCTTAGAAAATACTTAACAAAACTAGGGGACAAGGAATCCTCATGAGCCCTGAAATATAAAAAGGTAGGGACCAACCATCAAGATCCACAAACCACGCATGGGATTATGGTTGGTAGTCTCATAGCCCCAACCTGCAGCTCGGGGAGAAAACTTCAAAATGCAGGTTCTCTCTTTTTTTCTTTTTTCTTTTCTTTTTTTTAGCAAAGATCCTAGGAAAATCAAAACCAATGTGCGCTTCAACTCAGCACAACTTTGTGTCACATTCTAACAGTACCTCTGTCTTTCCCCGTTTTTTCTTTCAGCCAGACCATGTTCTGTAAATTTTTTTAATTCCAGCTCAAAACTCATCTCCTGAAGAAAGCTTTCACAATTGATCCAGATTAATCTCCCCTTCCGGTTCTCAAATGCCTAGTTTCCACTGAATTAGTTTCTGCTTGAGATTTTGTGCTTTTCCCAGTTGAGCCTGTCCAATGCGATGAGACATTCCTGGAAAGAAGGCTGTCACCCCACTGTGTCTAAGACATAATAAGTAGGACACAACTGGACAATTCTGATGCCAGTTCCTGAACAATTGCAGGCAAGTGGGGACCATTTACCCACCGCTTTAAACAGTCCACCAACAATTATATGATTTATCATCAATTGCTTTAAAACAAGAGACTATCATTAAAGAAAACCATAGTGTTCTTTCTAAATAATTCTGAGGAAAGTACTGAAGCTATTGCACAATGCACAATAAACTTCCCAACAGTTCTGCTTTAAAAAAAAAAAAAGCTTCACTGTTTTAAATTTAAGAAGCAAAATTGTTTCTAGGTGAGCCAAAGTTAAGTTCTAAAGCACACTTTTGGTAGCCCATTCTGAACATAATTGGTATTTGGGTAAAGGAAAGAAGAGAGAAAGATATAATGCAAATCCATTTGACCAAGCATATATTTTACAAGGCTGCCCTCCCACATAATAATATAACTTACCAATTTGCAATTTAGACACTGATTAAAGCAGCTTAGTAATGGACTATCGTTTCAAACAGCTACAGGGCTTCCTTTCCATTCAATAGTCTCGCCTCTCCTCCTGGGAAAGCAAGAACCAAAGATGGAGTATTAACACTTTTTCTGCAAGCTTTTTGAGTTTTCACTTTTAAAATTGTCTGGCATCACTATGTAACCATGTAATTGAAGTGCTTAAAAATTAATTGGACTTCTCATAATGAACAGATTGATAGTAGATGAAGGTGACTATTTAAAAGGCAAGGAGTCAGCCTCCAAACTTGATGATAATAACCATTTTCTAAAGCTGACTTGGTGAAGCATGATGTTATACGTCTGATGGCTGCTTTATTCTTCACTGATGGGAAGTTAATTACTCAACACACCCTAGAGGAATCATGCACTTTGATGGTTAATGCAAACCTTACAAAATAACAAATTGAAAATGTATTTTGCTTGTATAATGGACTTCCCTGGCGTCAGCTGGTCGATAAGCATTCTTTGAGCATTCAAAGACTGCATTTGGCATGCACAGTAATGTACAGAATTTACTACCTGCTCATCAGAAACATGGCCCTAGGGAGAGACAATGATTCCACTCAGATATACAAATCACAGTTCACTTTCGTGGTGCAAAAGAACACAAGAAGGGAAGTCTCAAGGAGTAAGTGAAGGAAGCGTCTTTTCCCAGCTCCATTCCTCACTAACAAATAGTTCAGCACACAGGTCTTTGTTTTCTACTCATAGATCTTTCAAGTTCTGCAGAAGCTTGGAATTATTACTTCGAAAATTACTAGTCACACCAGAGTGATCTACTTTTAAAACTGGTCTTACCCTATGGCCAGTAAAGTCCTCTGTTCTGATGTTCTGTGGCACGCCAGCGAGGTGGACCAGAGAGGCACTGGCTAGAATGGTGGTCACGTGTATTCTGCAGTAGCCCTCAAGGTCCTCAGCCACCTCACCCGTCACACTCTGCCCACACTCTTCAATGACTCCACTTGCCCACAAAACAAACCTCAGACATGGGCAGGGAATAGAGGCAAGCACCCCAGAACTTGCTTCTATATCCCATAACATATACTCACATACTCTCCCTAGCTCTGTCACCAGCTTCTCCTACAGTTGTGACCATCTCTTGGATCTTTGTCCAGCTTGTGAAGGTCCCAGATAGAAGGTGAGCCCCCACCATGTCTTCTCAATAATGGACTTGCAGGCATTAGAAGGGAGGAGGGGTGCGGCTGCCACACTGAGTATATTCTAAATATTGTCCCATCTTTAATAATTTTCCAAAGATAATATATTGATCATTCTTTCACATGCCAGTTAAGGCCATTGCGAAAAGATGCTAGAGGAAGACCCATGAACACCAGGTGTCAATCAGCATGGTCCATGTGTGGTCAGACAAGGAGGGGCACAGAGAGTCAAACGGTGTTCCCCAAGTCTCTAGCCTTGCTCACTTGACCTTAGACTCAGGCCAGGCCACTGCTCAGAGGGAAAGTACTGTGAGGGAGAGGCCTTAGGAAAGAAAGCAGAAATCAAGAGTGAAAGCCCTCTTCTTTGCTTTGTGTGTTTTCCTCCAGTTCTTCCTGTAGACATCTGCAGGGAGGCCATATGATGGAGGTGCATCACATAGGCATTATGCTTACATGCTGATTTTGCAGAGCTGACCTCCTCCTTATCTGTTCTGCAAACAGTAACTAACCATTGTTCACAGGTACAAAACCATTGGTAAGAAGGCAGCCACTGGGAATGCTGACTTGGAAGGGCAGGAAGCAGGTGTCGTTTCTTTTCCTTTTTCGAAGATCAAGGTGTATGTGCATCTGATGAAGCAAGATTTCCATTCAAAACAAAGAAAACATTTCTTGTGATCTGCTAAGAACCAGGTCCTATGCTCAATGTTCTCCATATCCAGTATATTTTGTTTTGTTTTGTTTTGTTTCCTAGACAACTTGAGTATAGAAACGTTAGGGACGTAAATGTGGATTTGACCAAATGTCTACTTGTAATATTTAACTTATTAATCAGCTACTATACATGTTATAAAACATTCCATAATATATAAATTTAGAAATATTAATTTTTCCACTCTTAATTTTTTTCATTTTTATTCAAACTCCTCATGTAGTCATTACCAGAGCCAATTTTGAGCCTCTAAAACAATTTTCTGTAGCCTATACTTTTGGTGCTTGGCTAAATTGAGATATAGAATTTTTTGAACAGTATTTATTCTGCCAATAGAAAATTCAGCCCAATTCACAAACATCCATTCTCATAATTAACTAAGATAGTTGATTTTTTTCATTCGTCCTGTACATATTTCTATAATTTGAATACTCTATTACTTGTTTCGTTGATCTTTAACAAGCCTCTGTGCAATGACATTCAATAGTTGCAAGTTGAAGCCATGCCTTCAGACCTATTATTAAACTGGACCAAATGTCTTCCCTCTTTTTTCTAAAAGAATGATTCCTTAAATGATCTCTACCCACAAGCAAAACTAGAATTTTTGAGGCCCTTTTAAACTTAAATGTTGTGCAGAACAAAGTAATTGAGATCATATCCCATTCTGTGGATCTTTTCAATATAAGGTAACTTTTCTGAAGAGTAAACTTTAATGGGGGGAAACTTTTTCCTTATATTAGGGAACATATGATATATTATCTTGTTTGATCACCACAAGGACACGATGAAAGTTTATGAAAGTTTAAAATAATTTTGTAACAGAATAGAATACCCTAGTCACTGCTAGGTATTTGATGGCTGTCTTAAAGGCTGAAGACTTGGAATAACATCTTATATTATTGAGCATTTTCATATGCCAGGCACTTTTCTAAGTGTTTTGCATGTATTTACTCATTTAAATCCATAAAACAGCTCTATGTGGCAGGTACTAGTACTGATCTCAATTAAAATAAGAGGAAACTGAGGCAGTAGGTAATTTGTCCAAAGTTCTTGATCTGAATCCAACGAATCATCTGATTCCCTATCTTTTACTTGTAAAAGGCTAGAAAACTGCATGAAAACATATTTTGTTCCTTCTAAAAAATTTCTAGACTCTCAATGGTCAATTGCATGTTAGAACCAACTATTGAGGTCTGGGTCCTACCCAGACCAACTCAATCCAAATCTTCAGAGGCTGGAGGTAGTATTATTTTTAATGCCCCAGGATATTCTAATGTGCAACTATGTTGAAAAACCTAGATTGATGGTTCTCAAAAAATCTAAATAAAATCTTAATAAATCTTTGTCATCATCAATGCCATCATCACCACCATCAACAGTTTCTTTTTCACTTGAAGCAAGTAGCAAATTACAGATCAAGCAATGGGGAAGCCAAAAGAATAGAATAGAGATACCAGAGGCAATCACACAGAGCTGGAGCCATTATCTTTAGGAACAAAAAAGGTTACAGACTCTCCTTTGCTGTAATATAATAAGTTTATAATGTTTATAATGTTAATAAGTCCCCTCCTTAAAACACACATTGGAATTTTACTTTTGAATTTTGAGGTCATTTTAACCCCTAGAACTTATTGTGCTTCTTACCTGCATTTATTTGACCACTCAACAAACTTTCAATGAATGCCTACAAAGAGCAAGGCACCATGGGAAATAGAAAAATGAGGAAGATGTGTTCTCCACGCCCAAGAATCTCAGTCTTTTAGGATAGATAATAGGTGAACATAATAATTATGATCCAGTTTCTATATATAAGCATCATAAGAGAGCTAGAAATAAAATGCTAATACAATTCAAAGCAGAAAGAGATGACTTCTAAGAAGGAGATCAAGAAAATTTTCATGAACGAAGTGGCATTTGAGCTGAACAATGTAGATAATGAGAGATTTCAAAGGAGAAAGAAAAGAGCAGAGAATGAAACTCAGAGAATCATATGAGTCAATGCTCAGAGGGCCCCCTGAGCACAGTGGATCTATTTGATTGGTGTAGAATTAATGAGAGAAGTAGAAGGAAGAAAAGCAGATAAAGTGCCAGGGGTTGGAGGCCTGGCCTTTTTGCTCTCGGATCCATTTCTTACCATTCCTTTGCTCTGTTCAATACCACACAGGCACTCTGTATTCAGGATGCACTTATCAGCTCCTGAGCCAACCGGCCTCAGGGGTTAGCCAGGAAGCACTGGCAGAAAAAGAGGAGCCAGGTGTGTGGACATCATTTTCTCTGCTTCAGTTCCAGCTCCAATCATAGCTGTTACCTCCATGGTTCCAACTCCCACTGAACAGGCTCATGGTAATTACAGCACCTGCTGGTGACTGTTAATTCTGTGCTCTGGTAACACTGGCTCCTATCTTTGTTCCTCTAGACAAAGTTCAGGCTGCTATAACAAAGTACCATAGGCTAGGTAGGCTTAT
Organism: Pteropus medius; assembly: GCF_902729225.1. NCBI lineage: Eukaryota > Metazoa > Chordata > Mammalia > Chiroptera > Pteropodidae > Pteropus > Pteropus medius. Next base: position 4,051,773 of record NW_024350921.1, on the reverse strand, counting down.
AAACAACAGACATTTATTTCTCACAGCTCTAGAGGCTGGAAGTCTACGATCAGGGGACCAGCATGGTTGGTTCTGGTAGGGCCCTCTTTCAGGTTGCAGATTGCACCTCCTTGCAATGCAGAAAGAGAGAACTCTGGTATCTTCAGCTATTTATAAGGGCACTAATTCTATTCACGAGGACCGCACTTTCGTAACTTAATTACTTGCCAAATGCCTTATCATCACATTGGGGTTTTAGGCTTTAACATATGAATTTTAGGGGGACACCAATATTCAGTCCATTGCATGAATTAGTGATTGTTTTCCCTTACCAATAGCTAGGATGCTTCACCATCCTAGCCCTCACCATAATAAAGTACCTATATTATATTCCCTAGAATTCTCTGGGTTTAAAATATTTTGAGTAGTTTCTGTTTTTGTTTGTTTGTTTGTTTGTTTGGATCCTGGTTGAATCAAATGATTATTTAGTAGGGAAAAAATTGGTGTGGTCTTTAAGAACAGGAGGATTTCAGTGGAGTCTGGTTTTGAGGATGTCTGTCACTATAGACTTAATGTCAAATCTAAAACCTGTTCTGGTCCTTCTTGTCTGAACTTCTATGTAGCTTCTGATATTGCTGACCGCAGTTTTGTCTTACTACTCACTCTGCTTTTGGTTTCTGCAATTCCATTCTCTGCCTTCTCTACTAATTCCTTAAAGGTCTTATCTTTAGTCCTCCTTTATTCTCACTCTAGTCTGTCTCCCTGGGCAAATTAATATGTGTCCAAGGCTTTGACACTATTAAATTCAGTTGAATAACAAATCTGTATTTCCAGGACTGACAGTTTTACTTAGCTCCAGATTCAAATTCACATCATCCACTGGACATCTTTAGCTGCGTGCATGTCTCAAACTCAATATGTCCAAAATCAAATTTGTTCCTTCTTCCCACACAATCTGTTTTTCCTTCTCTTCCAACCAGTCTTGGTGTCAGTCTATGAGTAGCAAACTCAGTATCTGTAAGTTGAAATGTCTTCATTTCACCTTCCCTCTGAATGATAGCTTAACTAGGTATAGAATTTGTCGACCATTATGTTTCTCTTAGTACTTTGCAGTTGTCCCATCATCTTTCAGTTTCTATTTTTTTTTGCAGTTAAGATGTTTACTCTTAACCTAATTATTTTTTTAAAGTTCATATATATTTTCCCTTTGGTAGCTTCTAGAAATTTCTCTTTGGGTTTGACATTTTACAGTTTCTCTAGTAGGTCTGCCTTGGTATGGATTTTTTTATTATTATTTTTTAATCTATGAAGGTTCATTCTTTTTTACCATTCTGAAAAATTATGAGACATGATTTCTTCAAGACTGCTTCTACTCATTCTTCCTCTAGTTCCTCTTTCTGGGAGGTCTGAGAAACACTGCTAGAACTCTATTTGAGCTCAAAGAATATATATACATTGCAAATTTGTGTGCAACTAGACATATCATTTCTTATTTTAACTTTTGAAAGTATGAGCAGTGTATAAAGACTCTTTTTGACATTATGTGTGACTTAAACAGTTGTTATTGAAATGGCTTCACCACGGTTTAAGTTTTGCATGTAAGTGTTGTTTTGCCTTCTAATATTAGGATGAATTCATTAAGAAACATTGTTAAGTCTACAGCAGAAGTTAATTTCCAAACCCATTCAAAGTTTCATAATAGGGATTAAATGAAGTTCTTTTTGTTCAGAAATTCAATCTTAGCCCTGATCTCAAAAAAAAATTTGAAATAAAACTTTAATGGTCAAGCCATTAAACTGCTGTGTGGTAGAGCAGTTCTGGATATTCAGCTTCTCTTTCTGACAAAAATTCATGAAACTGATAATGGTTAAGCCCAAAAGAGTGAATGAAGTCCACTGCTGACACCATTAGATCAATAGCACATTATATCTATTTTCTACCGAGTACCTAATAATGAATAACCACAGGCTTTAAACACCTTGCATTTTCACGAACTTCATAAATTTATCCAACTAAGCTGTTTTTCTACTCTGTACATATTTATACCACCATTACATGAAACACATCCTAGAAGATCCCATTTCAAGTCATAATGAATTTGTATTTCCTCAACCTCTTTGGAAATATTCTCACCTACAGCTCTTCCACACAGATTATTTATAGAATTTAATTCTTCATGTATTTCGAACTCACCATTGACTTTCAAAATAAATAACAACAGACGAACCACAGCAGTAACATTCACTAATTCATCAGAAGTGAAGGAAAAATCCTTGAAATAATTTGTCTTTTTAAAAAATTGGCTATCGATATTGCTCTCAATATCTTCAACCCTTTAAGGAACTATTTCTTACCAAAAGACTAAATAAATTATTTTCTCTGAACACATTTCTTTGGCTGCTGCAATAAAATATGATTTAATTAACTCACCTTAGTCAATAGTTGTCCTTGCTTAGCTAACAAATGAGCCATTAGGAAACTTACTTTGCAGCCTTATTTTTATTGTTCATTTTTGTGGAGGAATTCTGCCTGATAAGACATTTTATTTTAAGTGTTCTCATTTTTCTGACTGTTGTTTTCCTCTGAATTGGAAATATTGCTGTGAGTGCTTAGTCTTGTAATGTCAACTTCTGTAGTATTCATTTAGCACAGCCAGAGTGTTACTGCATGATAAACACAATGCTTTGCCATTTAATCCAATAAAAAAATTCATACTCTAGTGTGCCTTAAAGGCAGATATTCAAAGCCCACTTTTCTTTTCTTACTTTGGCATAATGAGTTTTCACAGATAATAAAAAATAAAATATCGTAATATATTGATGTCTGTGGCAATTGAAATGCTGTCCAGTTATTGACTGTGTCACTGTGATTCGTAGTGTGTTGGGCAAAAATGCAACGTGACGAGGGTGTTGCAACTACTGAACCCTGCCCTTGTAGCAAAAGCAACCAAATGAATATATTTATGTCCCTACAAAACTTGATAGGTACAGATGTGTGAATTTCACATAATTTTCATGCCACAAAATATTACTTTTCTTTTTGATTTTTAAAAAATTATGTTTAAAATATAAAACCATTCTTGACTTGCAGGCCACACAAAAGCAAGTCATGAGGCTGCAGCTTGTTGACCCTTCCTGGGAATCCTAGAATTCCCTGGGACCATGTTTTCCCTGTAAGGAAAATTCTATCTAGTATAAGAGAGAATTAGAGTACATGTGTGTGACAGAGAGAGAGAGTTATTGAGTTCCCAGTTCTACTCCTGGAGGCTTTGTTTTCTATTGTCCTTCCTTTGATCTTGTAATTATTTCAGTATCCTTTTGGGAGGCAGACTACATTGATTTTTGTCACTTGCAACTGTAAATATCCTAATAGTACAGCTGAGTTTATCAATTGCCAGCAACCTTAGATGGGACGAAAACTTTTGTTTCTCAAATGCTGAGACATATCTTTAGTAACGTCACACCTGAGGGCTCCATTATACTATATGATGAAAAACTGTTAAAGGATGAGGAGAGTTAGCATGACATTTCTCTTGGTGACTGACTTTCTTATTGCACCAACCACAAAATCACATCTTGTATTTTTGCATCTGCTGTTTGTGACAATCTTTATAAAGTGATGTAACACATTTTAAAATAGGGATTTTCTTTTTCTTCACTAGTGAGGGCAATTTGTCGGCATGCCTTCATACAACATTTTCTGTATGATATTCAATGCAAAAAAAATAGTGAAAAAATTATTGGAAAAGTTCAAAGAATTAACAAATCCAGATGTGAAGGTTTTTATTGCGATCAACCAATGATGTTAATTTCTAGTTATCAATGCTGTCAATCTAGCACTCATCTCAAAGTTTTGAAAAAGCATACTTTTGCCAGTGCAATAAGAGCAAAAACTCCAATAAAGACAGCACTAATAACAGTAATAACATCTAGTATGTATTAGCATTCATTCTGCGACCAGCACTGTACTGTTTTACATATATGATAGCTAATCCTCGCAGCAACCCTGAGAAGTATGTATTACTGAACCCAATTTTTACAGATGAAGGCTCAAAGGAGGCCAAGTAACATGTTCAGAGCCCTTCTGTTATGGGGAGTCTTTTGGCTTCAAATACTAAATTTTGTGCTCCTTCTTCCTCATCCACTGTGTTTCTGCTAGTTATCCTTTGTAGGGGAATGCATTGGTCTCTGTGATATGAAATATTAGTTTACATTACTAAAGAAAGTTTAACATGCTTTCTCATGCTAATGTGCATGAATATATCTCTCTTCTCAGCAGAAGAAAACACAGGAGTACAGGGATCAGATAAAATTCTTGAATGGTACAGATTGTAACCATTTATTTTATTTTGGACAACACGCATAAGTCACACTAATGTGTCCTGTCTCTCTTTTTTTTTTTTTTTTTGCAAAGAAGGGATGTTGTAGTAAGAGTGAAGGAAGGGTTTGATGCTGAGCTTCTCATAAAAGTGACCACCACTTAATCAGATACACATACCGTTACATTCTATAAAGCTTCCCAAAGGCTATTAAGCCAATTAAATGGAACTTCTAAGAAACATCTCACACAAATTGTGTATGGAATGCTACAGTGCTAAAATCTACTATATGGGCACTTGTTTCTTTATAGTTATGACATTGCTTCCATTTCAGCAAATCACACGGTAAATGACTAGCTCCATTTTATATAATTCCATTTTATATCTCCATTTTATACATATCCATTTTATATAAGAATTTCCTTCTAGAAATTTACAAACACCTTTGAAAAGGTTTCACTAGGTGTTTTAGTGTTACTTTATTTTTTTTAATGCAACAGGAGGGAATATCAAACCAGAAGATTAACATTTCGTTATATAATTACAAGTTCAAGGAGTTTACCTTTTTTTCACTTTATAGTGAGGATAGAAAGTAGGAATGATCCTCTTTATTGTGATTAAATATATATAACATGAAATTTACCATTTGAACCATGTTTTAAGTATACAGTTCAGTGGCATTAAGTACCTTCACATTGTTGGACAACTATCACAACCATCCATCTTCAGAACTCTGCAGAACTTTTCTTCTTCCCTAATGGCCCTGTATCCATTAAATGACTCCTCATCCCCTCTTCCTAGTTTCTGGCAACCACTGTTTTACTTCCTTTATGAGTTTGACTACTCTAAGTACGTCATGTAAGTGGAATCACATAACATTCATTCTTTCGTGTTTGGCCAAATAATATTCCCCTGTATGTATGTACCACATTTTGTTTACCCATTCATCCGTGGATGGGCACTTAGGTAGTGTTACTTTATTTTATGTAGAAATTCACCTACAATATCTCTTCTGAAGTTTTTCTTTTCCAGTGAAAACCTCCCTTAAGCAAACTCAGCATTCAGGACTAGCCGCTTCTGGGATATGAAGGGAGAAGGGTCTCGGGCTTTGTTGAGCTGCTATTTCATTGATGCTTCACCTTGAACCTGTACATTAAACTAAGCTTACCTATCTTTAAAATGAGTAAACTGGCATCTACTTGCACTGAATCTTCTGTTTTCCCTTACTACTACTACTCCATGTTTTATTCAGTGAGAATGCTTTAATGTTATCCCATTAAGATTTTAAAATTCCCCCATCTCAACTTTGAGTTCTGCACATTATCTTATAATGGACATTTGCCACCATTACAAGATTTCTGCTTTTTCCTTATATTGGTAATTTCAAGGCAATCAGAACACTGCATATTAAGTAAGACAGTAAAGTAACTTTTTTCACATATGCCTAAATGTATGTTGTCCTTCAAAATGATCACTTTCTCAAAATGTGTGTGAAATTATCTTCACATCTATTTTACCAATTTTATTACTGTACAGTCACGGGGTACTTTCATGGCCTCCTCCTATTACTTCCTCCTCTGTTTGGCTTAATTTGGTCATGTCCCAGCTTCCCCTGCCACATTCCCTGATTAGCAGTCCAGACAGTGAAGTGGAAGTAGAGGACATAGGAGATGTATTATTTCATGAAAGTTTTTTCATGCATCAGCAGCTTGCCTGCTTGAAGTACCTTAGTGTGTAATAATTGGTTGCGCACCAGAAAATCCAATCTGAGCAAGTCTAGTTGTCATAACTCCATGGCCCCAGATGCATACATTTTCTTACTGTCTTCTCCCCTACCTTATCACTGCATAACTACATCCAATCTCTATTCCTGCCCATGTATACCATGTACAGTGGTGCAAGTTGTGTACTGATTAAAGGCATAACATCATAGAAAATATAGATTTATGTATTTATTATTACAGTTTCCTGCCAGATGGTAGTAAGGTGTGTTGAGGAAGGAGAGCCTTTTTCTGCTTCCTACCAAAATGCCACATGGCCTTAGCAGCAGCTCACATTCTGAAAATCTTGTGCCTGTGCACACTTGCCCACACACAATTTTCTCTCCTGACTGCTCTTTGTTCCTAAAAAATGCCATTTTAAACTTTCTTCTGTAATACTTAAAGTAATCATAAGGTCGGAAAAGCATGATTTAGCAGTGGCTAATACCTAATCTATGGTATTCATCATTGCCTTATCACACAGTACTCTGAGCAAAGACCTGGCTGGGTTTTAAGGAACTCATTACTACTCTCTTCCAGGTCTTTGGTTATTTTAGTCTGAAATACAGGACTGTCCTTAGACTAGACAAGGATGCTGCCTACATGATATGATATAGAGGCTTTTGCTCCAAATTATCTCCACCAGTGGTAATTTTTAGCACTTAAGGTTCAGCATAAAATTCCTGAACAGGAAGGAAACTTACAGACAGAACTGTGAAACCAAGTGTCATAGGTCTCCCAGCCCCTGTCCCATTGTTCTTCAACTATACAGGCATCACCAATATCATAGCACTTTTCCTGCTGTGTCTGGATGCAGGAGCCCCTTTCTAACCCAGTGCTTCAGGAAACCAATGTCTTTCTGCTGGAGTTGGCATGCCTCTGAAACCTCTTTGTCAACTTTGAATTCTCATCCAGGAGTCTCATTGAAATGCAAATACCTGGGAGGAAAAGCACCTTCAGTATTCATTGACTAACACTATCACCCAGAAATATGACATGAAGAGTCCTATTAGATTAATCTTTCTCCCCTTTGATCTCTATAATCAACTAGAACTACTATTGTTTTACTTCCTAAATAACCCTCAAATTTATTGCCATGCTCTTTCTAACATGACTAGTGTATTCCTATTGCTGCCCAGTCTATAGACCAACAACTAGACTCTTTTCCTAAGCATGCTTAAGAAGATATTTGAAGGGCAACACCAGAGTACTTCTTAAGGAGGGAACTGCATTTGCTAAGAAAGATGCTTTTATTAGCAAATCGAGGTAAGAAACGTGAAGCGGCTATGGTACAAATGACAGAAGAGGAAACCAACTGCCCTGCATAAAAATAAACAAGAATTCCAGGGTTGGGTTGTTGTGGGGTGGGTGGTAGGAGAGCAGAGGATGAAGAAGAGGAATGGGGTGTGTATGTCAAGGGTATGGATGGAAGCCTACACAGACGGCCATTCGCCAGTAGTGAAGTGGTCAAAGAACTTGTATGCATGTGTACTGGAACTGGACAAACAAGTGAATGGTGGATGGTAGGAGCCTGGTTTCTCACTGTTGGGGTAGGAGATAACAACCAAGCAAGGGCGGAAGCTAGAATGACCTGTGTGCAATGGTTTAGAGTTGGAGACATCAGGATGAATTCACGTTAGCTTAATACAGATACAGATTGTTACCTATAGAAATATTTGTTGATATTGTCATCAATATCAACTGAAGGCCTAAAATATATGTCATCTATGCAGGCCTGAAAATATCACCACCCCAGTAGTACCAACACATTTAGCACCCAGGTCTTGGTTTCCAGTACCATTCTCTAGGTAAAGGTACCAGGGCTCCTTGGAGAAATAGCTGATTCGAGGACTGGGGAAAGAAATATACAAGATGAGCCTGGAGTATCTTGAAGTGCCAGAAATGCTTTAAAAAACCAACTACAATGATGTGGATATATCACAGGGGCACAGGAGCCAACGGAAAGAGTTTCAATGACTCAAGCTGGAAGAATTTTAGCAATAAAATAAACAAAGTAGTATTACATTATAAGTCAAAGTATAAAATAAATATCTGTGAGTCCATACTGATATAAATAATCAACTAAGTAAATGTGGGAAAAAAGACAAATCTCCCTCAATAAAGAATTCTAAATAATTTGCACGTATACTATACCCTCAAAAAAGTAGAGCATGACTCTCCACTCCTTACCTGTGAGCTGTGCAGCGACTTTCTTCCAAAGAGGGCAGAATGAAAAGGGGAAAAAGAGTAACTCTATAGTGGAGAAACCTGGCAGACATGACCTCAGCCAAGTGCTCAAGGCCCACATCAACAGTCATAAGTCATGTTGGCAGTGTGAACCATTAATGTGAAGTGGTACAGTCGTAAACAATACAAGGTGTCCATAATGAGGGAAAATAGTGTGGGGTAGGAAACTCTCTGGAGTATCATTTCAATTTTTCTGCAAGTCTAAAACTGTTCTAAAAATAAAATCTATTTTTTTAAAAGACTCATAGGAATGGGAATGTTAGACATGTAATTGCAAGTTCCTTATGTTGATGTGATATTAAACCCTCCAATCTCCCCAAGGTTTCATGCATTTATCGATTCTGGTGTGAAGGCAGAGTGGGGAAAAAAGCGATAGGGCAATGGGGCCTACGTCCCCTCTATCTCTCTTCTGAGATCCATGGAAGGGTATAGTGTCCTCTAGAAGGGGACTCCAGTGCAGGCATTATGGTCAATGACCAGAAGGAAAACAGCAATAACCCACAACAGAGCCGGCATAGCAAGGAGGAGCAGCTTTAGGACAGGCAACTCAGGAGCAGACCTGAGACCAATTTTTCTCAATTTCTTGGAGGAAGATGTGTCCATTAAGGTCTAGTCAGGAGAACTGTTCTAAGTATTTCAAACAAAAGGAATTTAACATAGGAGTTTGGTTACAAAGCTCTTGAAAGAGCAAAAGAGAACAGAGGGATTCTAGAGGAGCAAGAAGGGAGTGATGCCCAGAGATCAGAAGCTGCAAATTCTCATGAGTGGTTCTCTGTGAATCGGCCCAGAACAGAGGCCTTGATTCTAATGGGATGGATCTCTAAACAGGTGCTGCCTCTGGGCTTCTGGGATCCAGAAGCACCCACTCTCACTATGGATATGACCAATATTAGCAACTTCCCGCAACCACTAGTAATAGCCTTGCAAGAAGAGCTAGAAGGGGAAGCAATTGCAGAGCCTACCAGGGAGCTGGAAGATGCAGTGTACACACTCCAGCCCCAGCACAATAGCAAGGAGTTCAGAAGTGCAGAAGGAAGCTGAGAAGACTGGTGAATAACCAGCCATGGAAGTCACCCTTGATGAGGGCATGAGTGACTCTTGGTTTCTACTACCCCTCAAGGCCTTTCAGAGTCTTTCCTTTCCAATATTATTTATACTTTCTCTTGTTCCCTGCTCCTCCAGCCAAAGATTTCCACTGAGCCCTATAGGATCCTTTCCCTCCCCAGGGCTCTTGAGGGATGCCCTTGCCCAATGTATATGAGGAAGTCTTACTCCCGCTTTGAAAATCAAGTCACGTACCACGTGCTTGGCAAGGCCTTCTTCTGACTGTTCTCACCTGGAAGCAGAGGTGTGCTAAAAAAACAAAAACAAACAAACAAAAGTCCTGATTTATGGCAATGGCTTCTTTCTATAGTATCAATGCTCCCACTTGGAGTCCCTAACACTCAGCTTGAGTGAACCTGTACCAGCCGATTGGCTGGCACGCTCCCTGGAAGCAATGTCTCTCTTGTGAAATTCCTTAGCCATCCATCTGAGCCTGTCCTACAGCACTCCCCATTTCCTGCTATGAATTATAGTTGTTTCTACACACGTCTTTAGTCTCCTACAGAAAAGCATCCCTGTGTAGGAAAAAGGCATGGGTTTAACCCCCAGCCCCACACTCACAGCTACATGGACACTGACCAAGGTCTCGGAGCTTCAAGTTCTTCATCTATTAAAGACAGCAGCAACCCAACATCCCTGGCCTGTTACAGAATTAAATGAGGTAACATATGAAAGCTTCCCAAATAAGAGTCCCTGGCACATGGTAGAAGTTTAACAAAGGCTGGTTTTGTATTCTTCTTAGGTTTTTAACAATCTAAGAGAGGAGCTATATTATTATTAATTTTTTAATTACCCCATATATGAAGAACCTTGTAACTGGTAATTGTTGAAAATATATGAAGTGCCTTGTAACTGGTAATTGTTGAAAATATTCTTGTTCACATATCCATTGAGAATATGAAGTAGATAGCAAGGTCAAAGTGGAGTGGGGTGAGAGCCCAGAACCTGATGAGGTGGTGGGGATGGGCTGGTTGGAAGAAGGGAAAAGAGAAAAAGCACACAGGGTATAGATCTGCCTGAGCCCAAGGTTTCTCTGCTGAACCTAGAGGCCCTCTTCGGCATCTCCTTTCCCCCAGGCATTCTCACTGCCACTGGGTGCAAACTCACTATTGCTTACTCCCTGATTCTGGCTTTGGTTGAGCTGGAAATCAGGGGTTTGGGCCACCAACAGTTTTCTGGTGATAATAATGACAGTGGTTACACTTTTACCTGAAGCTGCTGATAATCCAACGGGGCAGGAGAAGTCGGCAATAGTGTCTGGTGGCAGGAAAACGCTCAACCAGGAATCCTGTGTTTTAAAGGAGTTTTGTACAGAAATAGCATGTATTTCATAATTCTAGCCTGCTTGAATTGATAGATACCTATCAACTCCCGCCTATAACCTAATATACTTGAAATTTATTTACAGCTTCTGTCTGACATTTCTCATAAAGAAAGGTATTTCATTGTTAAGTTTAGCAAAAGGGCTTGGCAGTCAGAGGTCAGAGACATTGCTCTCTGCTCTGATTTCTCCCTGTGGCTGAAGATCAGCACTTCTAGTCTGCAGCTCCACAACACTTTCTGGAGTCTCTCTTGACTTGGTTTCACACAGATCTGTGTGTACCATCTTCCGTCCCCTATGAGCCCAGGGTTTCTGTGTATCTCATGATGAACTTCTGATATCTGCGTATCCCTTAACACACCTGCTTGCTTGTAGGACGCAGTCAATAAATGCTTATGAAAGAAATAAATTCAGATACCACATATACTATCACTGCACCACCACAATTCACCCCCATAACTATGTTAAAATATATACACTCAACAAAAAGATTGGAATGAAACAAACATACATGATGACATGTTCTGTGTTCTTCTCTAGACAGAGACAAAGCATGATTTCATCCGTTTCTTTTCCTGGTTTGTCCTAATTATACCACTAGTATTACCTTGTTATAATAATAATAAACTATTTTTAAAAGACATGCCAATCATAACAGAGAAAAAAATGCACCGGGTTTTGACTTCAGCAGTGTTTAGGGGATTAATCTTTGTTGCCACTACTGTAACTAAAGAAGCCAACAAAACAGCCCAGAGAACTGGTCAATTAAGGGAGGCGTTTAAAGAACTTCAAAGACATGGCCAAATTTAGCATAAATATTTTCCATCCCATAATCTGATTGCCCACCGCATTTCACCAGTCGGCTTGGGCTCCGAAACCTAGCGGCTACGGCCTTGCCCTCGATCTGGGGACGCACGCACTTTTCCCGTTCTCCGCGCAAGTGGCACCTCCGTAGAAAACACGCCAGTAGGCGCATGCGCCGCGTCCGCCCAGCCACCCCTTCCAGCTACATTCTTCGAAAACCGAGGTGAGAGCGGCGGGAGTGGCGCCCGACCGGAGAGAAGGCGGAGGGGAGGGGCGTTGGGAGGCGAGGGAGGGGTTGGGGGTGGGGCGGGGTCGCGCGTGCGCAGTGATTTTGCCGGCAGGAAACCCGGTGCACGGGGCGGGACTCGCGAGCGGCGGTGGGCGGGGCTCTCCCGGGCCGCAGCTGCTGCCGCCACCGCCACCGCGCATTGTGCAGCAGGCGGGTCCCCGCGCGGCAGGGCCCTGGACCGGCGCGCCCCCGGGGATGGTGAACAAGGCGCTCCAGCGCCTCGTGTCTGCCGTCAACCGCAGGAGGATGAAGCTGCTGCTGGGCATCGCGCTGATCGCCTACGTCGCCTGTGAGTGCGCGCAGGCGGCTGGCGGGGAGCCTCATTCATTCCTGGGCACCGCGGTGGCGGGTCCGGGGGCCGGCGAGTTGTGTGCGGCCCCAGGGCGGCTCCGCAGCCCGGTCTCCCTCTCTCCCTCCGGGGGGACCTGTGCTTCCTGCTCTCACCCTTTCGCGAGGGCTCCGGACCCCTTTCGTCCTTCCCACTTTTGCGGCAAAACAGCCGGCCAACTTGGGCGCAGACCCTTGACTGCTTAGGCCCGGGCGCAGAGACCCGGAGACCCGGAGGCCCGGCAGAGGGGTCCTTGCCCCAGGACGCGGTGACCGCCGAGCCCCGCGCGGCGGAGGAGCCGCTGTCCTCGGCTGAACCCGCGCGCCACGGCCCCAGCCCACTGCCCCAAGTTCCCCCTCCCCGACGCGTAGGACTACTGTCCACGTCGCCCCGGGAGCCGGCGAGGGTCCCAGCTGGCGATTCCGAATTGTGCCGCACGGGGACACCCTGGGGACGCCCGCGGCCGCGCCGCCGTGCTGTGTTGGTTAAGTAGGATAAAAATACTGTTGTCGTTGGCATAGCCCCCACTCCGACTGTTCTCTCGGCAGGAAAATTACTCAGCATTTAACTATCGGGGAGCCAAGGGTTGCTGGCCCCCGCCAGACAGCGGCCGCTCTCAGGTGTGTGGGCTCGCGGGGTTCCCGCGACGCGGCGGGTTGGCGCTCCTAGCCCGCCCCGGCCCAGCGGGCAGGCGCTTCCGTGTGTTAAGTTCTCGTCTCTATCATCCCTCACCGCCGCTCCCGAGACAGGGCAGGTGTTGGACCCTGTGTCTTCTTAGAGGCTGGAGCCGTTCTTTTTCTTTCTTTTTTTCCTTTCTTGATTCAAAATTTTTCAATGGGAATATATTTTAATTGTTGCTGTTAATACTTTACCAAGTAACAGAATTGCCCTAGAAATAACTCCCAGTGTGAGCTCCTTTTGAAACCTAGCCAGCAGACAGTACACACTGAAATAAAGCCACCTGCTAACCGGTTGAGTTACCAATATCTCATTCCCGAGATGAAGGGGTACTCAGGAAGGTGGCTTCATTTGAGCATTAAGAAGACGTGTGATTAAGACCCATCCTGTCTGATGGCGTCCAGCTGTTCCAGGAGGTGGAGCTGAGGAAGCTCTAGCAGGGCTCCTGGTTGCTAGGCAAGGTTTCAAGCCGGGAGTGGGTTTAGATGTGAATAGTTTGCAAGGGAGGACGTTTGTGTGGTCAATTTGCGGTAAGAAAGCTGAGACCCAAGGGGAAAGACCACTTAAAGTTGCATAATTATTGTTATGACAATTCCTAAATTTGCTTAACGCTTACAAAGTCTGTGCAGGCACAAGTCTCTTTCATTGTCTCTTTTAGTTAGCTCAACAGTCTTAGGAAGTAGGTATTATGATTATTTCTATTTTAGAGGTGAGAAAATTAGGGCCAAGAGAAATTAGAAAAATTTCTAATTTTCTCACACAGATGGTTGCTCACACAGATGACAAGTTATGGAGAGCCAAGTTTTGAACACAGAAAGGCTGGGGAGCTGAAGCCTAGAGCAGAGGTATGCAGCAGGTTCAGTGCCGATTACGGGGGCTTCTAAAATTAGATGGATTTAGAATTAATAACGTAGGGGATCTAGGGATGCCAGCAGGAAATCCTACCAAGTCCTTGTTGTCTGTCGCTGTGCTTGGCACCAGGGGACACCAAGGAGTGCAAAACACCTGGGCTGTGCAGTCTTGGAATCTAGTGGTTCTCAAACTGGAGTGTGCCTCAGAATCTTCTGGAGGGTTTGCAAATCACGGGTTGCTGCCTCCCACCTCAAGTTTCTGAGTCAGTAGGTCTGGGGCGGGGCCTGACTGTTTGCATTTCTCATAGCTTTGCCTGGGAAGCTGAAGCTGTTGCTTTGGTTTCTGGGGCCCCCACTTTGAGAACCACTTGGCCTAGAAGGTGAGGTGGCTGTGAATTTAGATATCACCCAAATGAGGGTTAAATTATAAACTGGTAGAAGCAAAGAGTTTATAACAGGGACCCCTGAGCAACCAGGGACATTTCTTTCCATGAGGAATTGACGTCTGAGCTGAGAATAGGAGGATATGTAGGAATTAATAGGGAGGCAGAGGAGGGAATGTGTTGGAAAGGAAGGAACAACGTGTGCAGAGGTCCTGTGGCAGCCAAGAGCAGGGAGTGTCTGGGAATACAAAGAAGGGTAATGACTTTGGAGTGTGAAAAGGAAGTATAGTGACAGGGTTGCTCCACCACACAGGGACTGAGCAGGCCTGGAAGAGAGGCTTTGTGCCAGTTTGTGAAGTGGGTGATTTCAGCTATGAGAGGTTTAAGACTTGGGTGGAGGCAGTTTTACTAATGAGCAGGGGAGGTAAATCTGAGACACTTTGCAGGAAAAATGTTACAGGCCCCTGATTGATAGTGTCCAAGGACACTGAAAATGTGGTAAGTTAACAGTGACTTCTGAAATTTTCAGTCTCTGCTTTTCCATTAATAATCGTGACCTCCCTCCCCCATTAAAAGTAGCAATTTCTGTTGACAAAACTGTCTATATTCCCAAATTACACTCACTTTCATTGTTAGCTAGTCCCGCTTCTTGAAGGGCTCCCCCTATTCCTCTCTCAGGTTCTACTAGTCTTCCTCTTTCCACCTCTTCTCCTTTTGCCTCCTCTTTCTCAGAGTCATTTTTGCCTCCTAGGGCCCAGAATCTCTCTTATTGCTACCCATAATTTTCCTGTACCATGCTTGGTGGTGAGCATATGCCACCTTGCATTGCACTCGAGTTCTTTTCCATGCATGATTTCTTCTCAGTAAAATCCCCAATCCTTGAGGACAGGGAACATGTCTTAAATGTTTCAACTCTTGTGGCACTTAGATCAATGCTATTATCTCATTGGAAGAGCTCAGATTGTTTGACAATCCTGCCCACCTACTAGGTAGCTTCCTTGACAGACTCAGCTTCAGGTACCTTTAGTGTTTTTTTAACCTGCACATAGTCGTATAGCCTCTGCAGGGGTTGTTAGGCAAAACAGTGTCCCCTGCCACTACTTACCCCTCCCCAGAGGCAAGCAGTTCTCTTAGGCGATTATTTTGGTATTTGCCTTTGTGCCATAGAATGATATGCTTCTTGATTTTCCATTTGTAGATATTTATTACCTAGTGACTTTCTTTTTTGGAAGTTGATTGTTTATTTTCTTTCCTCCGAACCCATGCTCACCACCTCCAAGTAGTTTGGTGGAATTTTGAGGAGATCAGCATTTGGTATTCGTGCGTATGACTAAATGTCATTCATACTGAGCCATGTTGTACATAACTTTTTGTTTCCCCTGGAGCTAATAATTGGCTTTTTAAAAAAATTACTTTGTTTTTTATGTGTTATTACTGATTGAACTCCAAATACTTTGTTGGTTGCCTGTATCTTCCTGAAAGATGCTCAGATCGACAGGGCTCAGTTGGGGCACCTTCCTGAAGAAGGGCCCAGCCTTGGACTTGCTCTGCTCATCACACATCTCCTGTCCCCTGACATCCTCTTCTGTATTTCACTTGAATGTGCACGGGGTGGCGGGGAGGGAGCATTTTGGGACTTTGTCCAGAAGTGTCTTTTCTGCTTTCACATTTAATTGATAGATTAATCATGTAGAATTCTAGAAAAAGTTTCCTTCAGAAGTTTTTAGGCATTATTCCACTCTTTTCTGGCTTCTAGCGTCGATGAGGAGTTTCAAGCCAGTCCCTTTGTGTTTGACTTGCGTTTTCTTTCTGGAAGATTTTAGGATCTTTTTGCCTATGATAGTGGTGTGTGCCACACATTTTCAGTCCCGCCCCCTTCCTTACCTCACTCCTGGGGTTGGGCAGGCTCATATCATCACCATGCCTAGGGCAGAGGGGGTGTCTCCTTCACTTCTGAGCTCAGTGTTTAGTGGCGAACTCAAGTTTGTTTCTACAGTGTTCCAGATGACAGTGTTCAGTGTGCAGAGTCTCCCTCTGCCCCCATCCTCTCCTCGTCCCTTAGAGTGAAATAAACTTGAAGAATCCATCTTTGCTGCTCTTAGCCTCTGAGGGTCCTGGGTTAATTGTTGCCGCAGCTGTGGATAGCCTGCCCGACTTACTTGTCCCCGTGCTTGGTCTGGGTGCCTTTGTACCCATGTTCTGGATACTTTTGAGCCCTTGCAATCCAGAAACTCGAATTTTTCAGTGCTGGAGTTTTCCTGAATTATTCGTTGGTTATTTCCTTTCTAGTTTCTCTTTCTGGAATATTATTATGCTGATGTAGAATTGTCTGATTCTGTCCTTTAATTTCATATTTTCTCCTGTTTTAAGCTTTGCTCTACTTTTGAGAAACTTCCTCTTCTTTGTATTATAGCTCTTCTAATGAGATTTTAACATTTTATTTTTTGCTATCATTTTTCACTTACAAGTGTTCTTTGTTTTCTGAATTTTAAAAAAATTAAAAAATGTGGTCTTTGTTTCATGATTGTATTCTCTTCATGATAGTTTTGTTTGTTCAGTTTTCTTCTCACTGAAGATTCTCTTTCCTCCAGGTCATTTCTTTCTTTCTTGTTCAAAGCTTTCCTCAGCTTTCTGGTGACTTGAGGTCATCTGCTGGTGTTTGAGTGGAGGACTCTTGGGTGAGGAGCCCTGAGCTGTCCCTTGACTGTAAGCTATGTCACTGGCAGAGCCTCCTTTCCTCAATACCGTGGGTCTGTCCTCTGAGCTGTGGTGACCGATGCTCTTGTAGGCCTCTGCTGGACTGGGAGGCCTGGTGGCCTGTAGACTGGGAGTCCAGTGGATAGTGAGCTGAATAGTACCTTGATCATTGTCCCGGTTGGACATGGGACTCCCCAGTCCAAGATCTCCTATTCTGCCCTTTGCAGAGGTGGAACTGTCCATCATATGCCAGGGCAGGAAGTGAAGCTGGCAGTTGTACTGCTGTTTGGACAGATTTGAGTCAAACCTCCTGTCTTAGCTGCCTTGTTACCCCATGTGCAGGTGCACCTGGCATGACTGTTCTCAACCCTCCCGGGATATCACTGGGCCTTTCCCACTGCTGGCCTTTCATTCTCTTAATTCTTCTGCCCTCAATCATCCTTTTTTCATCTTCCAGCAGCATTTTGTTCCCCTTTTCCCTTCCACCTAGGTCTGTGTCTTAAACAACAAGAACAAAAAGAAATCTATTTTCTGATGAGTTAGTGGCATTTAGCAGCTATTTTTTCATCTTCAGCTCTTGAAAACTAGAGTTGTGATATCTAGTCATATTTATTTAATTTTTAGCTTGTCATGGATGTAATGACTTTGTATTTGTGGTACCTTTCTAGTCTATCCTGTCGCTGTTATTCCACTGAAAAGAAGACAAAATTAAACCCTGAAAATCATATAGAAGCATAATTATGTATGTTAGCTTTTCATTTATGATAATAGACTTCAAACTTCTTGGAGTTGAGACTTTTGTTGGGGGGTGGTTTTGCCCTTAATCTAATCAGTCCCTCCTAAATTCACTCAGTACACATTTACTGGCCTGCTGCCAGGGAGCAGACACAGTAAGTTAGATACCATCCTGATGCTCTAGGGGGAAAAGACAGGGAAAAACAAGCAAGCAAACTATAGAATAGGTGATGTTTCCAGAATAGTGGGAGCATCGAGACTTAGCCAGCGTTGGTTAAATGCGGGTTCTGAGGATGGTCCCCAGACCTATGGGTCAGAGCCTGACTCTTGCTCCTTTCCCTCCTTAGGGGTTGGGAGGGGCAACCTGGAGATTGTGTCTAACTCTCAATATTTTAAGCATTTCTGTATTTTCTACTCTTTCTAGCGAAGGAATAATTCAGTAAATACCCAAATAGTCCTCTGCCTAGATTTACCAGTTGTTTCTTTATTTTTTTTTTGCTACATTTGTCCTTTCTCTGTTTTTATACTTTTTTTGTTGAAATATTTGAAATTGCAGACAGAATACTTCACTTTTAAATCCTTTAACATAATCTCCTAAGACTAATTAACATAAATAATGTCATCTGATACTCAGTCCATAATTTGAGTTTCCCCCAAGTATACCGTAAATGTCTTTTATAGTCTTTTCTGGTTTTTTGTTTATTTGTTTTGTTTTTATTTTTTTTATTTTTGTTTGGTTTGGTTTTAAATCCAGGATCTAGTGAAGGTCTACACATTGCATTTGGCTGTTATGTCTCCAACTTTTTTTTTGTTTCTCATTAAATTTTACCTTTTTTAAAAAATCCCAGGCCACTTGTCCTGTAAAATGTCCCATACTCTTATATTTATTTGATTGCTTCCTTATGATTAAATTTGGGTAAACAGTTTTTAGTAATGCTTGTGTGTTATAATGTGATTTGCATTATATCAGGATTGTCCCACTGTTGATAAGTTTGGACCATATCACGAAAGTTTGAAGGCACCTTTCCCCAGTACACGAGGAGTGTGACTCTTGGAACTTTTGGTGCGTTTTGCCTGGAGCAGTTTTTATACTGGGAATTGCAAAATGGTGATTTTCTGATTCCGTAAATCCTTTTGTTTATGAAGTGGTATTCTTTTGAAGGGGAAAGAATAACTTGCCCTCCCCCTCTTCTCTCTCTCTGTTAGTTTCTTGTGGCTATTCTCACAAATTACTATAAATCGGGTGACTTTAAAAAAGAGAAATGTATTCTCTCACAGTTCTGGAGGTCAGAAGTCAGAAACTGAGGTGTTTGCAGAGCCACTGTCTTCCCACAGACTCCAACAAGGCACCTAATTTTGGCTTGTGGCAGCATCACTCCACTCCGCCTCTGTGGGTGGTCATGTTGCCTCCTCTTCAGTTACACCTCCCCTACATCCCTTACAAGGACAAATGTCACTGGATTTAGGGCCCAACTGGATAATCTAGGATGATCTTTTGGTCTCAAGAGCCTTAATTACATCTGCAAAGACCCTTTTCCCAAATGAGGTCATATTCACAGGTCTAGGAATCAGGATGTGACATACTGGGGCAAGGGCGGTGGGGAGGGACCAATCAATTTACAATTTTATTTAAATCACTCTGGACTCACAGGTTCTGTTACTCTTTGAGTACTTCTATGATCTTCAGCTGCTCCAAGCTCATCTTGTTTCCCTGCCCCAAACCTGGAATCTGCCATTTCTCCAAGGAGCCCTGCTTCCTTGCAGCGCAGAGCATTGTTTAGCAGTCAGAGTCTGAGCAGTAGTCTTGCCCTTTGCTGTAGAGGTGTCATGGCTTCCAGACCTTTCTTTCAGTGAATGGAGCCAGGAAATGTACACAATTTTTCCAATCCTGTATTTATGCTGATACCCCCAATTTTGCTCTTAATGGGTTTCTTCCTTATCTTTCCCCATTCTGTATTGCTATTTCCTTTTTTCCCTCACAATGAAAATCTTATTTGTAGTATCAGTAAAAACTCATTTGCTCTAAACTACCTTACAGACAGAACACTTTTAGAATTACTACATCAATACCACTACCAACAACAAACTTAAAAAAATTCTGGATGTTTTTGTAGGTCTTTTTGTCCTTAGAATATGGCCCACTAAGGATGTGCAGTTTATTGTGTTCAGAAGCTACTTGAAATAATTTTTTCCTGTGCCTTATTCAAAGTAGGTTCATTTTTTTCTGTTTGTGTTCAATTTTAGGATTTGCTTTTTTCTAATTGTTTATGTAAACCATTTATAGGCATACCTCATTTTATTGTGCTTCATTTTATTGTGCCTCACACGTTGTTTTTTACAAACTGAAGACAAGACCCTTCACCAGCAAAAAGATTATGACTCGTTTTATTGTGATACCTGCTTTATTGTGGTGCTCTTGAACTGAACCCACAGTATCCCTGAGGTGTGCCTGTACATGTTTCAAAAGTCAAACTATATAAAAAGTTACAGTGAGTATCCCATTCCCATTTTTATGGGTCTGTTTTATCCATCCTCGGTTTCTTTTTGTAAATATTGTCTATGTGTATATATGCACATTCTGTTTGTTTTTACCCCAAAGATAGCATACTATACAGTTTTGCCTTTTTTTTTTTTCTTTTCTTTCCTGCTCAATATCTCCTGGAAAGTGCTCCACATATAGAGATCGCCTTGTTGTGTTTTATAGCTGCATAGTACTCCTGTGCGTGTGTGCATTGCAATTTATTTAACTAGTCTCCTATGGAAGTTATTTCAGATATTTTGCTATTACAAATAGTGCTGCAGTAGATAAACTTGTGCACATGCTCCCACTAGTAATGCAAGAGAACAATTGTTTCCTCTCAGCCTCCCCAACAGACCGTATTGGCAAGTGGAATTCTCATCAGTCTGAAAGATGATATCTCATTGTTTCAACGTGTGTTTCTCTTATTATTGAATGTCAAATGTTTAAGGGCTATTAATATGTCTTTTCTTGAGAACTGTATGTTTTTGCCCATTTTTTGACTGAGTTTTTGGTCCTCTTTTCCCCTTATTTTTAGGAGCTCTTTATACATTAGGGATGTTGACTGTCCTTTGTGAAGTAAATTGCAACCATTTTCTCATGCCTGATGTGCTGTACGGAACAGTATAGTTGGTCTTTGTCTATTCCTAGCACAGAGCTCTTAAAACCCTTGGAGTTTCCTGAGTAATGGGAGTGCCTTTGTTATTCGTAAGAACCCTTTTGACCATACCTGCGTTTATGCCAATAAAGTGACTTAGAGTAGGGCCCCTGGATAGTGGTGCTGGTCACTATTAAGGCCAACCTTGTTCTTAAGAGGGTTGGCACCTCTAGCCCCACCCACCGACCCACTGGAAGAGTTTTGGGGTTAAGAGGCTGGAGATTGAGCACTGTAAAAACTCTCCAACAATGAGATTTGTTGAGCTTCCTAGTTGGTGAACACGTGCAAGTACTGGGAGGGTGGCGCACCCGAAGAGGGCATGGGAGCCCCGGTCTCTTCCCCATATGTTGCCCTATGCATCTCTTACATTGGGCTGTTCCTCAGGTGTATCCGTTATAATTGTGTCAGCTGATGGTCGTTGGCATTAATTCAACACCAGTGGGAATCCCCAATTTGAGGTGCAGTGAATAAGGAAACTTCAGTGCAAGTCCCTCAGTTGTGATACAGCACAGCTGTGAGAACATCTGTGAAACAGCACTGCTGCAAGATGGCCCTGGAGCAAAGCCCCCCTCTGGCTAGCTCTCCTCTGCGCTTTCCTGCTCCAGTCTAGTCCACTCCAGTACACTCTGCTCTGGTGAGATATTGTTGGTATTTCATCTGCAGCCAGGAGACACAATCTTTACTGTTGGTTGGAAAGGGAAAGTGCCCTCTCTAAGTCAGTGGAGAGCTGACTTGTAAAGCCAGACATTTCCTCTGGGTCATGATTGATTCATCCTCATGCAAATGAGGACTCCAAATATTCGAAGTTTAATTGGTCCAAAAGGCAATGTCCTGATTGGTCAGAATGGAGCTTCTCTGAATGGTCTGTGAAAATGCTAATTAGCTGCACATTTCTGATTGGATGGAGAAAGCCTCAGTCCTATTGGTTGAAATGCTGCTCCAGGAACTCCTTTATAAAGGAACACAGCACAGGAGACAGGCAGTTCACTGCAGGCTTCTCCCTGATGTGTGGTTTTTGAGAGAAGCTCCTATGTAGAAATGGCTGCTAGGCTTTTTTTTGTTGTTTTTTTGTTTGTTTGTTTTTTAATTTGAGCCCAGTCAGACACCAGGAGCCCTTCTTAGTAGGTATCGTTTTTCTCAGGGTTCACATGAAGAAACTGTTTTCTTGAGTTTTTTGAGCTATTCTAGAAAATTATGGAACCCAAGGAGGGACTTAACAGCTTGTTCATCAAAAGTATAGGTGGTCCCTGAGACTTGTGTTTGGAGTCTGAAGTAGGGACAATCTTATAGGACCGAGCCCTTAACCTGTGGGGTCTGATGCTAACTCCAAGCTGTTAGCGTCAGAATCGGATTGAATTGTTGGATGCTCAGTTGGTGTTCAGAGGATGACAGAATTAGTTATTGGTGTGGAAAAGCCCACACATTTGGTGGCATAAGTGTTCTGAGAATAGAACCAGATTTTAGGACCTGCGAATTATCTTCAACAGCTTTCCTATTTCCCCATGTGATTCTTAAACTGATGAAGTTATTAAATGAGAAAAATGAGACCTGGGACTGTGAAGGAGTGTAGAGGCCTTCAGACCCAGGAGTTGTTGGTATTTATAGGTTGGATAGGATTTGTGCAGTGGAGGTGAAGGCAAAAGTGCCAGTTTTGCCACAGGAAGGGTGCCAGGAGCCAGGAGCCTTTGGGTCTTTAAAGGCAGAACTTGAAGTCTGACCCAACATAAACTTTAGTCAGTTAGATGAATAAACGTTTAATGAGAATTCATGCAGCATGAGAAGGTAGAGATTTTGGTGAGCATGCCGCCCTAAGTATTCAAACATGAGGGAAGGTGCAAATATCAGTTTTGCATTTTGGGGCAGCCTCTCTAGCCTGAATATTATGTTCTGTACATATCTCCCTGCCTTCAGTAGATATGCTGGTGGATTATAGCTTTGGTATGCGGCACCACTGTGTAGGCCAAGAAGTTGGACAAGTCTGTTACGAAGTTGATGAGCTTTCATGAATGGCAAGGCAGGTTGCCAGCTTCTCCATGTGTGTTGAACCCACGTTAATGCTATTTCAAGTTTTTTTCTTGCTTTACGTTCTACAACTGTGCTGGGTCTTAGGAATTCCTGAAGGATAAAGGTGGAGAGGAATACTTCGGAACTGGCTGTTTTCTGAAAAGGGTGGTTCACTGGCTCTCATTCAACTCATCTTATAATTTAGGATGAATTGTCTAACCTTGCTGTTTCATTTTTTCACTTACAAAATGAAAATACTATGTTCTCATACCTTGTAGGTAATAATACTTTTTAAAAAACACTATGAGGAATTGAAAGGATTTCTTTAAATACATGATAGATGAGCCACCTGAGAAAAATGTTTCCAGGTGTGGGTATCATAAAGTAACAAGTGACAGAGGGACTGTTCTCAGGCAGAAAGGGCAGTGGGCAAGTGGGTGCTTCTCTGAGGGTGGGCTGTTTTCCTTATGTCCCTTTCATTTAGAAGGGCAAGGAGTGAATTCCAAATTAATCCATCAGTTTCTTTGATTATCTGGTTCAACTTTTTATTGCTCTAACCAAAATAAATAAGTGAAATAAAGCACCAACAGAGCACTCAAACCCCTTCACAATATTTTCCAGAAGGAGCCTGAACGTCCTAGAAAAGGAAAACCATTTTGTTAGGGTGGTGAGATTTGGAGATCTTATTCTTAGTATCTTTGAATATTTTTATGGTATTTTCAGAAACTGCTAACAACATGCTGTTTCCAAGTTGGAATTCAGTGGGCATAATGTAGGTGACTTGGCTTTCGTTTATTGGTTTTTAAAGATGTGAGCAATCAGCTGCATCATAGCAGAAGACTGAAGGTGTCCGAAGACTCAGTTCTAATCAAGTGAAAGAATCAGTTAATCAGGGCCAGTGACGATTTCTGTGAAAATGGTCCTTAGCTGTCAGCGATCAGAGTCCTCATAAACAGGTTCTTAGCCAACCTTGTATGCAGCCAAATCAGGATCTTAGTTCTTTCCTTCCTCTTCCTTTCAAATTATACTGAATTTAATTCAAATCTCCTTCTCTCTTTTCTCCCTGTGAATCCTAATTATTTAAAAGACAAAATTTCCTTCCCAGGCTCTTCAAACAATGAGAGCCTCCCCCACCAACACTAGGCTTTCTGGTCCTCCCTAGGCTTCATCTTGCCCGTGTTTCCTCCCCTAAGCCTCCCACCCCTAGGCGGGTGCTGAAGTGAAGCAGGAGTGACCCACTTTGATAAATGAAGCATGACGGGGGAGATGCTCTCTCCATTTTATAGATGGGGAAACTGAGGCACAGAGTGGTTATGTGACCTGTCTCAGCTCTTGGTTTGGCTACGTGGCAGCGTAGAGGGACCTGAGGAACCCCAAGGCTGCACCTACCCTATTCCTTAGCTTGGGGTAGGCTTTTAATGAAATGTGTCCTGAAAAAAAGCTGCCCTTGATTGGGTGCCTACAAGGTGGAAGGGGCAGGAGAAATTTTGGGGAACTCCACTCCTGGGTATTGTTCTTGTCATGTCGGGGGTGGTTAAGCTGCCTCAAGGCCTCCTACCTGGTCCTGCAGTGGGAGCTCTTTCCTCTTCCTTTACGACATTAATGCGGCTAACGAGGAGGCAGTGTGGTGGGCCCAGGCCAGCTTGTCTGCCTTGAAGACCCAACAGCCCCAGTTCTGCACCTTGGGAGGTCGGAAGGCCCATGCCTCAGACCCAGCAGCAGTGTTCTGTTTTGGCCAGGGTTTTGAGTCTGTGGGGCCCTTGGTCCTTCCATATGGGAGTGTCTAGCACCTGTACCTGTCACATACACCTGTGTACCTGCCTGGCTCACGGGCCAGGTCCCACCCTGCTGTGCCCCCACCCCCAAACCCCGAAAGTGACCACCCAGGCTCCCCCACTCCTCCGGAAGCCTCCCAAGGCACCTACCACCACCCTCACAACCTGTGTGCACTACACCACCTGCCCAGCCCCATCTCCTTTACCTTCTTTCCCCCATGTTTCCACCTTACCTTCTCACACTCCAAATCCATTCTATTCACTCCACCTTCCCCTCTAATTCTTTTTTCCTCTCCTTCTAACACTTCTCCTCAGAGGGAACATCATCAATTCCCACCCTCTGTCATAAGGTTTCCTTTTCACTCCCTTGCTCTGCTCTCCTCCCACTCTGCTCTCACTCCCCATCTCCAACAACACACTCATCCCCTCCTCATGCACATAGACCTCTCACTTCCTCCACCCACCCACCCCCCGCCATTTCCCTTGCACACAGCCTCTCTGCACTTGCCCCACATACTCCCTGTCCTCGTACTCTCCAGGACTCTTGTCATCCTTGATAAAAGCTGTGGGTAGAAGGCTGGCATTCTCCAGGTGTGATCTGCAGATGTAGCCATTCCACATGCCTGTCTCTGGATGGCCATGCCACTGGAAGGAAATCAGCTTAGAGGACCAAGTGCCCTGGTCACTTGTGGAGTGGCATGCCTGGCCTGGGCCCTGTCTGTGGCATGTCCAGGACGGGGCCCCTTGGTCCCGGTGAGCACACCTTCCACGCCTGCAGGAGCTTTGGTTTGGAGATGGCCTTCCTAGGTCACCCACGCTGCCTTTCCTTGCCCGCTCCTTTAAAAGCAAAATGAAAAGGCAGACTTAAAATCATCATTAAGAGTTTTAAAGCTCATTTAAAAATTACAAAGTAATTGGAAATAAGAGAATAATGTGCTTAATGTGGGAAAACCAGAGAGTGAAGTGCAAAGAAGATAAAATCACAGTCCTCAGCATTTTCTCCTATAAAAATGCCTCTCCATACAGAGGTAATGACGTCTCTTCATTTAGTGAGATCTTTCTTTTTGGCCCAGGCAAGTTTTATAATTTCTTTCATGTGGGTTTTTACATTTTTTGAGAAGTTCATTTCTATGAATTTCTCATTAGCATTCTAAATAAAGATCCAAGAGCAAATATATTATGAACAAAACAACTTTTCAGCAGCAAGCTGCAAAATTAACCCCAAAGCAATATTGCATTTTCAAAAGGTTTTTTCTTTTGCCTTTTGCATGAATCCTTATATGTGCACATTCTTTCCTACCTTGTTTTTAATCATAATGTTCTATTTTCTAAAAAAAGTTGCAGCTTTGCATGTATGTCCTATCCAAAGTTTGGATTTCCTTCCTCCATTTAGAAGTTGGGGTGAGGAGCCTTTTTTTTTTCCTAGTTAGGTCTTTTTTTAAACCTTTTTTCCCTCCTGGCTTTCTTTGCCTTAGGCATTCTAAAAATAGATTCATCCACCATTATTGTTATTATCCAACTGAATCCGGGGTTCATTCGAAGTAGCTGAAAAGGAAGTGTTTGCAGCAGGGCTATTGCAAGTCAGCAGTTCCCAGCAGATTCGTTATCAACTGGGCAGCACATGTTTATTGAGTGGCCTGCTCTGTGCAGAGGGGCTGGAAAACAGTGTTATTTCTGGACTCTTGATTCCACCCGGGTCCATGTCCTCTGTGCTAAGTGAGGTCTGAGATGCGGTGCCGTAGCCTTCATAATTGCCGAGAGGCACTGGGAATATTTTCCGCTTTCGTTGCTCTTTCTTCGATAAATCTGTTCCTTCTTCCTACCAGAAAGCTGAGATGCTTTCATTTGGTGGCCTCAGAGAAAGTCTATTTTATTATCTTTGAAAATATTTTACGTTTCCTTAGGCTGAGTCTCTATGTGTTTAAGTGGAAAAAAGCAAGAGAAATAATGTGGCAACTTTTCCTACTCACCTAAATACCAACTTTGGTATTTGCGAAGTTGCAGGGGAGGAGGGTGCAAGGAGAGTCTTCCTCTGGTCATTTGTATTTGTCTCTAGTAATTTGAAGAATCAAAGTGCATCTTTGCTTTCTGGAGCTCAGGAGTTCTCTGGCATTTTTCTATTTCTTTTGTACCAACATCTCCAAATTTGATGGCATTATTTAGTATTTCAGATTAAGGGACTTTTGAATGTTATTAAATAGTAATACTAGAATTTTGGGAATATGTTTGAGCGGAACCTGAATTTTGGGGATATGTTCGAATGGTACCTGTTTGCAGATTTATTGGGTTCCTGGCTGTGTGAACAGGCAGATCCTGCGATTTTCTAGGGTGAAGATTTGAGGACAGAATGTATCTTAATTCCAGCTGTAAGACACAGCAGTCACAATGTTACTTGCATAAAGTAGATCACACAGGTAGCCTTCTTTCCATAGGATTATTGCATCTGAGTACTAAGTTGAGTTGAAGAATCTGGAAACCAAGGTGTTTGGTGGTTAAGGGTAGTTTACAGTTAGGATAATAAGGTGCAAGAGATATTGATATTTTACGTCTTTTGGGGGACTTGGTTGTTATTCATGGTTTTAACATCCAAACAGTGTGGAAGCATTTGGAAGATCCATCTCTGTCCTCTTCCCCCTCCAGCTAATAACCCTGTTCCCTTTCCATCGGCCACTACTGAACACCAATCTGTATGTACAAATCATCTAGATAATTTCCTTTGCATTATGTGTTTATAAAGTTTATTTAGGTTTTCTAAAAATGTAAATGGTCTTATACTATTGATTGTTCTGTGTTTTGCTTTTTTACTTATCACATGGAGTCTTTGAACGCAGAGATCTGCCTCATTCATCTAATTGGTTGCATAGAACTCAGTGGTAGATGTGTATCGTAAGATGCCCTCGTTTTAGTGAAAGGTAGGCTTTGTCTGGTGAGGGCTTCCAGTGGCAGAATTCTTTTCTTTCAAACTGTTATTTTAACACTTTTCTTGAATAAGAGTGAACTCTTTTAAGGCTACACTTCATTATTTATAATTTTAAAGCTTTACCTTCAAGACCGTCTTGGATTTCCAAGGTCAGTTGTGTGGAAGTTGTATTGTAACTTTTGTTCTGCTGCAGCGTGTATCTTACAGAGTACATATACAGGGTAAATGAGACAGGGACCTTGGTGTGGAGGCAGAGACAAGCAGGTGGAGGTTCTGCAGTGGTCCTGAGGAGGGGTCAGAGAGGGCATCTGAGGAGGGGCAGAGCCCACGCAAGTGATGGAACAGAGCCAGCCAGGGAGAGATGGAGGGGAAGAGCCTCTGTGAAAAAAGGGGAAGAGCGGGGCCAGGCTTTGAAGTCAGAGCAAGGGAGGTGCACTCGGACATGGGTGGGGTTCAGTGTTGGGAGAATGAAGACTATGGAGGCTGAGATCATGGGAGATGAGGCTAGAGGAGTAGCAGGAAGTGTCCCTTGGGTGTCCTGTGCAGGAGCGTGGGTGGAGGAGCCCTGGGATTGGCCTGTGCTTGGAGAGGGCACCATTTCTAGGCCTGGTGCCTGGGGAGCTGAGGGAGGGAGCCCTGGACACCCTTCCTAGGAGAGAGGGTCAGCCACCATTGTTTTGCTGTGCGGAGCACATGCAACACAGAGTCCCTGCCCCTAAGTATGCCCAGTCGAGCTCATGGGGACTCAGTACGGAGCAAGCTTTATCTCAGTGCCACCATGCTTTTCATCAGAGATGGGGCCATCTATGATTTGGTGTTGGTTGTTGCATAATCCAGGAGCACAAACAGAGCATAAGAAGCTCCAAGGCATTTAATGAGTTAGGAAGGCTGGGCGGTCAGGGGTGGGGTGTGCTCAGTACTGTACTGCCTGCTTACAACAGGTGATGGAGGAGTGGAAACAGGTAGCGTGGGGGTGAGGGACAGAGAGGGCATCCTGTGGGGCTGGCATTAGGGTGGGGGTGCTCCATGGATCCTCCATATTATATATATGTACATACACTTATATAAGTTCCAGAACACACACATTTTTTTGTTAACTCTTTCTTTTAAATCTTCTTCCTTTGTTTTATAATGGTGGTAATACAGTGGTACATATACATATATGCAGGTTGCTTACACATAATTTTTTGAGTTTGCCCGTGGAAGGCACGGAGCTCTGCCTTGGACTATGTGATGTGGCAGTGTGACTCTACTCCTGTGTTATATTGAAGCAGTGGGAACTGGGCTCTGCTACAAATACAGCATTTTTTTGTGGTTAAAAAAAGTAGTTTGGAGAACTTGGAAATCTTGATCAAGAAAATGACAAGGACACGGCTTAAGGACAAATCATCTGGTGTGAAGGGAGAAGTGCAGATGGCAGAAATGGGAGGTGGTCAGCTCATGCAGTGGCCAGAGCCTGGATGTGGGGCCGGCACGGGGATCGAGGGAGACATAAGCTGAAGGGCTGCATTGAGGAAGAATCATAAGCGTTTGCCAGATGCTTGGGAAGAAAGGGAGGACATTACAGAGGGAAAAGGGGCATCGAGAACTGTATCTAGTAGAGAGAATGTCTGTGGCGGGGAGAGGGTGCTCATTTTGACATCGTTTTAACTCTGTCGTCTTAGCAAAACATGGTGTGTCTTAGGACTGGGGCAGGGGCACGAACAGCGTAGGCTGTGTGCTGCAGAGGGTCTCAGAGGGCAGGTGAATTGGCATCGCTTGCAGCACTGGTGAAACCCAGATGGCTGGGCCCCACCCCTGAGTTTCTGAGTCGAAGTCCTGGCAGCCTGAGAATCTGCGTTTCTTGCAAGTTCCTAGGTGCCACTGCTGCCGCCAGTGCTCCAGGACAACTCTTTGCAGCCGTGATCAGAACAACCATTTGCCTGTCCATCTGCAGAGGCCCCTGAGGATGGGTGTTCTCTTTCCCGGCCTTTTATTTATTTGTTTGTTTGTTTTAAATTAAGTTTATTGGGGTAACATTGGTTAATACTATTATATAATTTTCAGGTGCACATTATCATTTGACATCTGTATATTCTATTGTGTGTTTACCACCCAAAGTCCGGTTTCCTTCAGCTACCATATATTTGATCCCTTAACCCATGTCACCCTCCCCTTATCCTCCTATATTTGATCCCCTTTACCCTGTCTACTTCCTCCCTCCTCCCCCACCCCACTAGTAATCAGTAGTCTATAGTCTATGTCCATGAGTCTCTGTTTGTTTGTCCTGCTCATTTGTTGCTTTTAGGTTTATATCCCACATATAGTGATATGTGATTTTCAACTTTTTCTGTCTGGCTTATTTGGCTTAGCATGATTATCTCGAGGTCCATCCATGTTGTCGCAAATGGCAGTATTTCATCTCTTCTTATGGCTGAGTAATATTCCATTGTATATATGTACCAAAGCTTCTTTCGTAGGACACTTCTGTTGCTCCCATGTCCTGGCCAGTGTGAATAATGCTGCTATGAACATCGGTGTGCAAATATCTTTTTGAATATGGGTTTTCAAATCTATGGGGTAAATACCCAGAAGAGTTGCCCAGCCTTTTAAAAAAAGAGGGATGGATTTCCTTGCGCTGGTAGTGGAGTAAATGGTTTTGGATTTGGGGCTTTCTAATTTACCAGTTCGGGGGATTTTAATAGGTTTCCTATACTTTGCAAGCCACGATACTGCCCTGCCTGGAATGGACAGAGCCAAATCAGTGTCCTCCATAGACCTCACAAATGTGTTGCAAACTTTCTTCTTGTGAGTTGTAGAAATTAAAATAATACAAAAGTATAGAAAGGTCTTACTTCATGTCTCCAGACTTTTTTCTGTGAATAAGTATACATACTTGCAGTTTTAAACAATCATATAGTTTTAAAAAGCAAAAAAATGGATTCCACCACATGTATCCTCTGAGTTTTCCTTCTCACTTAATATTGACATTTTTACTTGTAAAGACTTTTAAAAACGACCATATGTCATCTACAAAGCCCACGGTTGCTTACATTTTTAACCACTTTAAATAAAGGAACTTTTTGAGGTAAAAAATGTCAGTGTGATTTTATTAGGTACGCCCGCGGGGGCAGGTGTGAGTCATTTAAAAATGTTTTATAGCAGAAGTTCAAGACCTGCCAGCTGGGACTGAAGGTGGGGACTGCAGAGCAGGGAGTTGAAAAGACTGCTGCTGTCCTGCCTACTTCTGGAGCTGTCCTTGGAGTCTGGCAGTCTCGGGGAGTGCCTGGAGCAAGGCTGGTGACGTGGGAAAGTCCAAGAAGCAGGTGCCCTCCGCCCAAGGCTGAGAAGCATGCCCATTATTAGAGCCTGCTCGAGCACCCCACTTCACCTTTTCATCTGGGACACTTTTCATCCTGTATCACCACTGTGGACAAACAAGCCTGGCTGGCTGGGCGGGTTGAGGGTTTTGGCTGGGCTTCGTCAGCTTTGGGAGTAGGCAGGGGTCCCCGTTCAGTGACAGCTGCTCTTTGGTGGGTGATGCTGCCTGCCCATTTTACGCCTCATTCTCGTAGTGGGAACTGGACACGGAAACTCCCTCCTCCTGCACGTCTCCCTTGCTTATGTGAAGAATTAAAAACAATAATTTCTTCTTAATAATTGAACTTTCAGATCTATTTAAACAACTCTTATGATGCTTTTTTTATTACAAGAATAATGCATATTCTTATCTGCTTTGAAAAACATTTCAGTTGTGCTACCTCAGAGTTTATCTAGGTGAGTCAAATATTTGCCATTCCAGTACTGGAACTGTTGGCGCATCTTTCCTAGGCCCATGGAAGGTTGTGTTCAGGTGGAGGCAGGTGGCCTGGGGGGTTGGGGTAGTAGGATTTTTCCAGGACGTCAGCCTTGACTCGTGCTCTTTACCTAGGCGGTGAGTCTGTGCACAGTTGTGCCTTTGATGGGTGGAGGGTGCACGTGCACTTTGTAGGGAACGCACCAGGTGGAGAAGGATCTAGCTCGGAATCTGGTTCGTTTGAGAGCTGCTGCAGGAATACCTGAACATCAGTAGATTGAAGGGGTGGCGACACGCCTGACTGTTTTGGTTCTGGTTAGGTTTTACTGCTTAACTACTACAAAACTTGGTGGTAAAAAAAACAGCAAGCATTTTAGGACCCTTACGGGTTCTGTGGGTCAGGAATTTGAAATGGAGTGGCTCTTCTCTGTTTCATGATATATGTATGGGACTTCAGTTGGGATGACGCAGAATAGGTGGGGCTAGTGGGTCCACTCCAGGCAGCTCTTTCATGGTAAGTCTGGCCTCTGAGAATGGGCTTGGTCAGCACTGGCTGTTATAGTGACCTGTCCGGCCTCAAGGTCGTCAGACTTCTTCCACAGCAGCCCAGGCTCCAAGAGCCAGTGTTCTAGCAAACAAGGCAGATGTGCACACTTTTTATGACCAGCTCCAAAAGTCACATAGTATCATTTTTGCTCTCTTCTGTGATGGAAGCAGTCATAAGTCCTCTGGATTCAAGGGAAGGGCAGAGACCCCAACTCCTCATGAGAGGCATGTCAAAGAATTTTTTAACAGGTTTTGAAAAATTCCGCAACAGAAGGAGTCTCCTTTTGTGTAAAAAACAGTGTCGCTGTACAGTTTTGCAGTGAGTACTTGGCAAACTGAGTCATAGCTTAGATGAGGTGTTTTATTTTAGTTAACACGCTCAGAAAATCTTGAGAGGAACAATAAACAGTCATAGCAGAATGCGTTCAGCAGCATCACACTTTAGTGTTCCTGGAACTTTCAAGATGCCCTGTGTTTGTAAGAGTTTCTACTTTGAACACTTCTCTAAATGAAAGTGTTCTTGACCTGAGCAAGTGGAAGGTTGGAATTGCTAGTCACTCTCCTGAAATGGGGAGCACCTTCCACGTGCAAATGGGCTTAATCACCACCCCCCCACACACAAGGACGTCATGAGGTCAATGTTACCCAGTTTGAGTTTGAGGACATGTTACACAAAGGGAGTCTGAGGGGAGGGGATTAACTTAGAGCAGGGGTCCCCAACTCTCCAGGGCTGCAGACCAGGTACCTGTCTGTGGCCTTTTAGGAACTGGTCCGAAGGCAGGAGGTGAGCGGCAGGTGAGCAAGAAAAGCTTCATCTGTATTTGCAGCCGCTCCCCAATTAGCATCACTGCCTCAGCTCCACCTCAGATCATCAGGCACTAGATTCTCCTAGGAGCACCGGTCCCTGGTGGCAAAGAGGTTGGGAACTGCTGACTTAGAGGACGTGTTTGGAGACAAGATGACTTTTTTCTGTGGAGACAGGGATGACTCTGGAGCCCTGGATAGACAGATCACACAGGCTTGGAATGAGGCCTCACATTTACAAGTGTTTGCCCAGCTATGGGTGGTCACTTGTCATGTGACCTTGAGCAAGTCACATGATATTTCTCTTGGTTCAGACTTTGGCTGTGAAGTGGAGGTAGTAACATGACCTCAGGGTTAGAAACAGCTGGGGTGAATGGCCCACGTGGCGAGACTGGCAGCTGCACTCCCTGGCCGCATGCTTTGGCCCTGTCATGAGATCCCCCAGGGCTGTGGCTTCTGCCTGGCTGCATGCAGCAGTGGGTGCCACATTTTAATGAACCTTCACCATGCTGGCCTCAGGGTTCCCTCTGGCCAACCCTGGCTTTCCCAGCTCCAAGCCTCTGTTTCTACTGGCCTATAGACATCTTTCAGCTGCATTACTGTGAGGTGACTTGAACCCAGCATGTGCTCCTTCCAGTCCATTATCCCCTGCCCCCAGCCATCCTTCACCCCTAATGTTCTTATATCATGACATCATCCATGACACCTCCCCACCCTGACCTCTCATCTCACCCTTATACACCACCTGTCTCCAAGACATGCCTGCTGTCCTTGGCATTCTTTCAGCTCACTTTCTTCCTTGCTCATCTGTCCCTGCTTCCTGTTATGCTAAAACACAGGCTTCCTGTCATCACACTGAGTGCTTGCTGGTTGCCATTAACCAGAGCCCAGCTGTCTTGAAATGCTACAGAAGGTAAAACAATGGTGTCTATACTTATACTTGGTTCATTGACAGAATCCCCTGTCAGCTTCTTAAGAAAACTTTCATGGCTCACCTTGACCCTGCAGCCTCATTGTCTCCTCCCCTGGCATCCTGGGGCTGGCCTTGCGCACCGGCCCCACCACCCCCCACCACCTCCGCCACCCCACCTCTTTCTTACCAAGAGCGTTTCCTTCAGAGCCCAGTAGATGTCCCTTCCCATTTTCACAGTTCAGTGACCTGCCTCCAACTCTGTTCCCCGAGACTGACTCTGGTGCCAATTCTATAGAGGTGACTGGTGGCTGTTCTCCCTTCAAGGACAAGGGGATTGATTATACTTGGTCATTCTGGTTTCTCTTAGAGCAGAGATGGGTATTGACTCGTGGCCAAATCTAGCCTACCCTGCAGCTAAGAAAGTTGTAACAATTTTTGAATAGTTGAAAAAAATCAAAAGAAGAATTCTATTTCGTAACACAAAATTCAGATTTCAGTGTCCTTGAATAAAGTTGTGTGGGTGTACAGCCAGGCTTTTACGAATTTTTTATGACCGGTGGCCCCACAGTGGCGGAGTTGAGTAGTTGTT
The DNA here is from genome assembly GCF_902729225.1 of Pteropus medius. Lineage (NCBI taxonomy): Eukaryota > Metazoa > Chordata > Mammalia > Chiroptera > Pteropodidae > Pteropus > Pteropus medius. Next base: position 4,017,777 of record NW_024350921.1, on the reverse strand, counting down.
TCAGATATCATATGGCTTAAAAAGTGTAAGATATTTGCAGTCTGTTCTTTTACAGAACAGGTTTGCTGACTCCTGCCTGGGAGTAATGATTCTCGATTGTTTGGAAGAGCTTTTCGTTCACTCTTTCAGCAAACATTTAGTGAGCACATATTACATGGCTATATGTCAGTGTCGTAGATAGAAGCAGTCAACAAACCAGAAAATCTTTGCCATTTGGAGCTTACGTTTTCTTGGAGGGAATCACAATAAATATGGATCCACAGGTAAATCGACGTATAGATATATATATGTTAGCTGGTGATAACTGCTCTGAAGATAACGCATGTTAAAGGTGTAGGTAAGGAGGGAAGAGTAGGTGGAGGGTGCTGTTACAGATGGATTGGTCACAAGATCTCTCTGATAAGGTAACTTGAGCTGAGACCAGATGAACTGAAAGAGGAAAGCAGAAGAAGAGATATTTGAGAGATATGCAAAGGCCCTGAGGCAGGAACAGGCTTGGCATATCAGAGAAATTACATAGGAAAACAGTGGCTTGAGCTTGGACTGTAAGAACAAGAACTTACAAGCACAGGTTGAGGTGTGGCAGTGACTGGTCTCCAGATCGGTTAGGGTGGAGGTTCTCCACCTCCGGGTTCAGAGTCACCTGGGACATTTAAAAAACACTGATGCCTCGGCTCCTGTGAGAGATTCCGAATCAGGAGGGCTGAAGTACAGACCATGTAGAGTTTCATAGGCTCTGGGAAGCCTGAATTTTCTCCGTTGAGACTGGAGAATGCAGACCCCCACCGCTACCCAACCCCATTCTTGTCTATTGTGAGGTCCTGGAGAACTCACTGGGGATTAGGAGCCTTTGCTGCAAGATTTCACAGGATGCTTGGCTTCTAGCAGTGGCTCAATAAATAAATGTTTGCATTTTAAAAAAGAGACCTGCCTGCATTGACACAGGTGACTGCCCCCTGTTGCTGCTGTTGGGCCCTGCCCTGTCTCTGCCCAGAGTCTCTGTGATTTGGGAGAGTTTTCCAGTGTCTTACCAGTGGTGAGTGCTCCACCTTCTCCTGCCCAAATGGGGTCAAACTGTTAACCTCTGTAGGCCCAGGTGGACCCCTGCCGTTTTTGTCAGCTGGGCTTTGCCTCCTTTGGGACCGCTGTTTTGCCCACCTCTCTTGGGGTCCTCCCTGTACATCATGCACACGTTGACACCAGCCACATGAAGTTTTATGCACAGGGTCTTACCCCTCTGTGCTTCTCTGAGCACCACCTTTATTGTTTGGATGGCTGGTGGAACAATTTTAGGAAATACTGACAGAAGAAGGCAAGTCCTCCAGGGGTTTCTTGCAGGGTCAGCACTGTCTAATATCACTAAGCAGAGTAGGTGAGCCTACAGCACACTGTCCATGCACGTGCCTTACATACTGTGTCACGTAGGTACGTGCCCACGTGGAGAGGCAGGAAAGCCATTCCTTTAATTCACACTTGTTCCTGTGACTTAGGATAAAAGTGCATCTTTTCCAGGTGATAGTGGTGATCAGATGCCCAATAAAAACATGCTAAAGCATATTGCAGCCATTTAAAATGTCTAATTGGGAAATGGAAATGTTATAATGCTGGATCAGACATTCTACCAGTACTTAAAATAGGGGAACAGGAATCCTGGGGAGGAATCTGCCCTTTTTTAGGAGGAGTCAGTCTCCATTCTAAAACTAATGAGCCTCCTAAAGTCCAAGCTTTTATGGACTCTTAATTGGTAGATCTTCATTTGTTTGGGGTTTCGGAACTCTGGAAGAGTTTTGAAAGCTATGGCCCAGGGTTTGCATAGACTTTTAAGGACTCTCCTCCTCAGACTTCTGGAAACTCATCCATGAATCCAGGGAGACCCACAGATGTTCTAGAAAAAGATTTATCTCAAGTGATAGCTGATTAATATTTAAGAAATCAAGTTAGACTAATACAACAATAAAAGTGCTAGGTTAGCATTTTAATTTTTCCTTTGTTGGAAAAGGCCACTCATTTTTTAATCATACTCTTAAAAGTAACTCATTTTTTTTTGCCCTACATAATAGTTTCTATGTGGTAGATTTCCTTGATCTGGGGTTTTCAGCATAGCATGAAGTCTCGATACAGACATAATGAGAATTGTAAAACCGGTGTGCCTCAGGTTACATACAAAGTATTTTAAAAATTTATATTAAAATTAGAATAATTTAAAATATCTTGAAACTTGTATAAAGGAATTTGGTTTTAAGCTCTTTGTCAATAACAGTGATTGATTATCTTTTTGTACTTTAATATTGAGTCCTTGTATTAAACATAATGGATATAATTTAGTTCAGTTTAGTTCCAATATTTATTGAGTACATTTATAGTAATGCTCAGCTATCCCTTTGAGACACTAAGGTATGTCACATAAACTTAAGCAGATTGCAGAATTCTAAAAGTAACATTAATTTTAGGTAACGTTTAACTGGCAACATGCCAGGCTAATCTACACAAAGCACCAGGACCAAAGCTCCATGATTGTGGGAAATCACTTGTGTTTTCTCCTTGAAATGAGTCTGCAGTAATTCAGGGCCCTTTCCTGCCTGTCTCTGCTGGGTGTGAGTCCTCATCACTCTTCAAAGCAAAGCAAGTGGAGCTTTAGAAAATTTAAAAGGAAGCCAAAAGCACTTGGCATAAAAACATTTTAAAGATTAATTTGTAGTAACACTTCTGAGGTAAAAAAGTACTAAGTAAGGTATAAACAGAAGAAAGTGAAAACATTTCTTGACCTCCATTCCCCTGATTTTGGTGCCTGGCCCTCATGTGCTTGGTGTTGCAAATGTGAATAAGGGAACACCTAATCTTGCAGGAAGACCACCTGTGAACCGCCGCTTAGAGGTGTGTAGAGGGCCCTTTGGCAACAGAGGGGCCACAGTGTCCTCTGGAGCAGGGAGAGAGGTTGAGTGCTCACTCAGATGAGATGCAAGTACACTTCTGGCCAGGAGACCACCTACAGACAGCTAAAGGGTTGGGATGGCAGTGGTTTAGGGAGGGTGGGGAGTCTCGTGGAGGGGCTGCTGTGGAGGTCTGATTGGTGAGGAGAAGGTGCTTGTGAAGCTCAAGGGTTAACCAGAAAGAGCGGGCTTCTGGAAAGACGGGTCATTGCCAGGTGCAGGGGGCCAGCGGTAGAGGTTGAACCACAGGAATAGATTTGGGTATTATCTGCTTGTATCTGTGATTATCTGTTTATAAAGGGTGGTAAAGCTGTGGCTTCATTCCCGGGGCAGATCCCAGGGCCCCCTCCTGCTTCTCAAGGGAGAGATGCTTAAACAGGACCAGTGGGAGAAAGAGGATTCAGGAGACCCTGGTGTCTTTACTTTCAAGAAAGAGAAGGTGTTCAGGAGGGGAGGCAGCCTTCCATGTTCTGAAGTGGTCTAAGTGATTATAAAAGGGTCGAGAAATAGCTCTGAAATAGACATTTTAAACAGACTCGAGAAAAGATTAAAAAGGAAAAAAAAACTTAATAAACTAATAACCATAGAATGATTGATTTGAAAAGATTGTCAGAAGACACTCACCACCCAGAGAGCACTTTAGGGAGCTGGTGATTCC